>NC_138548.1:154241825-154284325 GCF_964273705.1 Natrix helvetica | reverse complement strand
CTAGCCATACCCTTACTGGGATTTGAACCTGGGATGTGTTACATATTAGGCAGACTTGCTAGCCACTACACCACCAGTTCTCCTCCTTTTATCAGCTAAGCCAGGGAAATAAGTAATGTGTTTGTGTTACAACCCCTGGTATGCCCAAATATGGGAGGGAGCTCACTCCTCCCTCTTTCTGTCCTTCGGCTCATCACAGAAAACCATGCAGGCAGAAACCCATATTTTTACAAATACAAACACAAATCTAAAAGGGCAACATTAAAAATAAAATTGTGGGTTTCTGCCTGCATGGTTTTCTGTGATGAGCCGAAGGACAGAAAGAGGGAGGAGTGAGCTCCCTCCCATATTTGGGCATACCAGGGGTTGTAACACAAACACACACACACACACACACACACACACACACACACACACACACACATATATATATATATATATATATATATGTATGTATATATATATATGTATATATATGTATATATGCTGGTTTTGTTGTATTCGGGTCTTTTCCCGTGTAAGGTTGAGATTGTCTTTGCAACGTTTCGGCAGGATCTCACCTGCCATCTTCAAGCTGTGGGCTTAAAATGTGATCGGAGCTGCCGTCTTTCTGTAAGTCTTGGTGGGAGGGGATGGGGTGCTGGGTTTGTTTCAGTAAGTATGTACAAAACTCACTCCACTTCATAGAAACAATAAAGAAACAAAACTTACAACCCAGTGACCTACTTGTGAGTTTCGACGTCATATCCCTCTTCACCCAAGTGCCCATAAAAGAAGCCTTGACAGCCATCCAGAAAAAACACAACCCCCCTAAACACATCCTAGACCTGACCAACCACTGCCTAACCAACACATACTTCATCCATAATGGACAAAGATACAAACAGATAGAAGGAGCACCCATGGGATCACCCCTCTCTCCTGTCATTGCAAACTTATACATGGAACATTTTGAAACCTATGCCTTAGACAAATCTGAACACAAACCCAAACTCTGGCTTAGATATGTTGATGACACTTTCGTGATTTGGCCACATGGAAAAGAAAAACTGGACAACTTCCTCACACATCTCAACAACCTACACCCCAAAATACAATTCACCATGGAAATAGAAGCAAACAACCAACTTCCCTTTCTGGATGTCCTAATCTACAAAAAACCCAATGGCTCCCTAGGACACACCATCTACCAGAAAAAAACACACACCAACCGCTACTTAAATGCACAATCCCATCACCACCCTGCACAGATCAATTCTGTAGCCAAGACCCTCATCTCCAGAACCAAACGCCTAGCTGACAAAGACCACCTGAAAACTGAATTACTCAAACTCACAAATGTATTAATCTCCAATGGATTCCAAAGAAAAACAATCACCAACCTAATCCAAAAGGAGACTCCCCCAAAAAACCAAGATACAGAACAGGAAAATGGCATCGCCCTCCTCCCTTACATCAAAGGCACCACAGATAAAATCAGCAAAATTCTCCACAAGCACAATATCAGGACAGCCTTCACCACTGACCAAAAAATAGCCAACATCTTAAGAAACCCCAAAGACAAAATCCAGCTAGAAAACCAAGGAGTCTACGAAATACCATGCAAAATCTGCCCAGCAATATACATAGAACACAAAAATGCAGTAAGAAAAAAAGAAAAAACTTCTTCCCTTTTCCAGCACCTTAAAGCTACAGGACACGAAATCAACTTTGAAGGAGCCAGGTTAATCTCCAAAACAGAACACCTCCACAAGAGAATAATCATGGAAGCCATCGAAATAGAGAAACACCCCCACAACATGAACAAACGTGATGATACCTCCTGCCTACCAAACATCTGGAAACCAGCCCTAGCCAACAAACGAACACCACCCACCACCCAAGCCGTTAAAATACAAAACAACAATGCACACACAGCCTGCACCAATCAGCACCAATCTACCAATCATGATACAACCACACAACCAATCATTCCACTTACTGAAACAAACCCAGCACCCCATCCCCTCCCACCAAGACTTACAGAAAGACGGCAGCTCCGATCACATTTTAAGCCCACAGCTTGAAGATGGCAGGTGAGATCCTGCCGAAACGTTGCAAAGACAATCTCAACCTTACACGGGAAAAGACCCGAATACAACAAAACCAGCATACCTACACCCGTGAAAATCTACGAAAACAAATATATAATTTAATAATAAATTAATAATAATAATAAATTTAAATTTATTAGCCGCTCCCTTTCCAGACAGGACTCGGGGCGGCGTACAATGGAGTATATAAAACATAAAACATGTATACAAACACATAAACCTACATATATACAAGGACATACATGCACGTACATGCACGGAGGAGGTAACAAATTACATCACATTGGACAATTAAAAGTTACCATTAAAATACCCCAATTGTAAAAACACAATTTAAAATTTAAAATTTAAAATTTAAAAATTTAAAAGAACTGTCAGGAGGAATAAGAAAAATTTACGGTTGAGCCAGGCCAGATAATTGAAAGAGGTGGGTCTTCAACTGTACACGGAAGGAGCGGAGATTGGAAGTAGTCCTGATGTCACGGGGGAGGTCATTCCATAGGGCTGGGCCCATCACAGAGAAGGCTCTGCTCCTGGGTGTTGCCCCCCGACATTGTTTGGCGGATGGCACCCGAAGAAGTCCCTCTCTGTGTGAGCGGATTGGTCGTAGGGATGTATGGGACAGGATGCGATCCTGCATGTAACTAGGTCCTGTGCCATGAAGCGCTTTAAAGATCATAATCAAAACCTTGAAACGCACTCGGTAGACTACAGGAAGCCAGTGCAGCTCGCGCAGGAGAGGTGTTACAGGGGAGTATCTAGTCCTCCCCATAATCACCCGCGCGGCCGTGTTCTGGACCAACTGCAGCCTCCGAGTGCATCTCAAGGGAAGCCCCATGTAGAGAGCATTGCAGTAGTCCAGGCGAGACATCACTAGCGCATGGGTGACTGTGCGTAGGGCATCCCGGTCCAATAAGGGGCGCAATTGGCGCATCAGGCGAACCTGATGGAACGCCCCCCTTGCCACGGCTGTTACATGGTCATCCATGGACAGCCGGGCATCTAGGAGGACGCCCAAATTGCGCACCTGTTCCATGGGGGCCAGTTGCACGCCCCCAATGGCCAGAGATGGAAGCAACTGGTTGAACCGGGAGGCCGGAAGCCACAGCCACTCCGTCTTGGAAGGGTTGAGTTTTAGTCGGTTGTCATCCATCCAGACCCGTACGGCCTCCAAACACCGGGACATCATTTCGACGGCCTCATTGGGGTGGTTCGGGGTGGAAATGTATAGCTGAGTATCATCAGCATACAGATGATATCCCACCCCAAAGCCACGGATGATCTCGCCCAGCGGTTTCATGTAAGTGTTGAACAGGAGAGGCGAGAGCACCGACCCCTGAGGCACCCCACATGTGAGTGGCCTCCGGGTCGATCTCTGCTCCCCTGCCAACACACGTTGCGTCCGGTCAGAGAGGTAGGAGCCAAACCACCGTAGAACGGTGCCCCTGACTCCCAGCCCCTCTAGCCGGTGCAACAGGATACCATGGTCGATGGTATCGAACGCCGCCGAGAGATCTAATAGGACCAGGATAGAGGAACAGCCCCTATCTCTGGCCCTCCAGAGATCATCAACCAATGCGACCAAGGCCGTCTCCGTGCTGTGCCCGGGTCGGAAGCCGGACTGGCGCGGGTCTAGATAATCATTCTCCTCCAGGTGACGTGGGAACTGTTGTGCTACCACACTCTCTACAACCTTCGCTAAAAAAGGAAGGTTGGAGACTGGACGATAATTGACTAGGTCCATTGGGTCCAGGGAAGGCTTCTTGAGCAGGGGCCTCACCACCGCCTCTTTCAAGGCGGTCGGTAGAAGCTCCTCGCCCAACGAGGCGTTCACTAGGCCCAGGAGCCAGTCGCGTGTAACCTCCCAGGATGCCAGTACAAGCCAGGAGGGACACGGGTCCAATAAACATGTGGTAGGTCGCAGACGCCCACGCAACCTGTCCAAATCCTCGATGGCAACCGGGTCAAACTCCTCCCAAAACGGTCCCTCAAGACTTGCCGCGGGCGTCTCAGCTGGACTACTGAAAGGGGCCCATCCCTTCCGGATTTGAGCGACTTTGTCCTGTAGATATTTCCCAAACTCCTCTGCTCTGCCCTGTAAAGGGGCTTCCCGCGGTCTCTCAAACAAGAGAGAGCGAGTCACCCGAAACAGGGCGGCAGGGCGGTTATCTGCGGACGCAATAAGAGCGGCACAATATTGACGTTTGGCCGCTCTTAATGCCACAAGGTACGTCCTCAAATAGGCTCGTGCCTGTGCTCGGTCAAATTCGGAATGGGAGGATCTCCAACGACTCTCTAGGCGTCTCTTGTGGCGTTTCATCACCCTTAGCTCCTCGGTGAACCAAGGGGCCAGGGTGGTTCGTCGCCGCAGGAGAGGCCGCAAAGGCGCCACCCGGTCTAGGGCCCCGGTAGTCGCACTATTCCATGCGTCTACCAGGTCCTCCACTCGGGGGTGGGTCAGGTCCACAGGAGGTGGCCCAAGCTCCGTCTGGAACCTATCTGGTTCCATCAGGCGCTTGGGGCGGAACCATCTAATACCTTCCGGTTCCGCCTCCCCGCAGCGGGGTGTAGCACCGGGGAAGTCAATCCAGAGAAGTGAGTGATCTGACCATGACAGGGGAGTTATAATTGGATCCCCTATTCCCAGATCACTCGTCCACTGGCCAGAGACAAAGACAAGGTCCAACGTGTGGCCTCCCTCGTGAGTAGGGCCCTGAATTAACTGGGTCAGGTCCATGGCTGTCATGGAAGCCATGAACTCCCGAACCCCCTCAGACGCTTCTCCCATCGACGGCAGATTAAAATCCCCCGTCACTAAAAGTTTGGGGGTCTCAACCGCCACCGATGAGATCAGCTCGAGGAGTTCAGGCAGGGCCGCTGGTGTATAGCGAGGAGCCAGGTATACTATCAGCAGGCCCAACTGCCTCCCTGGGTCCCATCTCACGACGAGGGACTCACACCCGGATGTCTGTGGCACAGTGAACTCTCTTGGCTCCAAGTCTTCCCGGATAATCACTGCTACCCCACCGCCCCTTCCCTGGGCCCGAGGCTGGTGAAATGCTCGATAACCTGGCGGGCACATTTCCACGAGGGGTAAACCTCCCTCGTGGCCCAACCAGGTCTCGGTTATTCCTGCGAGGTCCGGCTCCCCCTCCAAAATTAGATCGTGGATGAGGGGGGCCTTATTGACAACGGACCTCACATTGCATAACAGCAGTCTCAGGCCTTGGGTCTGTAGATCCTGACCACCTAGTATGCAGGGGTTGGTACAAACGACCGGGAATGACCAAAAACCCCGGTCTCCCAACCGACTACGCGCTCTTGATCTGTCCTCGCACCTGCCCCTCCCCACGACCGTTGGTATCAGGGAGCCCTGCGCAGGAATGCTATCTTCCCTCTCCTCCCCCACTCCGCTCCCTCCTCCTTCGACCACACCTAGGTGCCTGGCTCTCCCATCCCTCCTGACCTGTTCCCCCCCCCCATCCCTGGAACCCCTTCCAATTTTTAAAAAACAATTAATTAAAAAACCCCTCAATGTGCGCTTCCTCCACCTCTCTGGGTTAATGAACCCATCCTCGAGGTGGGCCCTTGAGAGGGCAGGAGGCCATAACTGCGAGAGGGGGGACTCCCGCAGTAAAATAAGGTCAGACCTCGCATACATGATAAATGATAAATACACCGGGCTAAAGATGGGTGCTGGGTGCTAGAGGTGTTAAATAAGTCTACCCGTTAAAAATCATGACAGAACGGCAACCAAGATTACAAGATGAGAGAGGTGAGTAAAGAAATAGGTAGAAGTGACTAAAAAAAATAAGTAGAGCCTATAATCTACAGTTCTCAATAGTAGGGGGTTAGGCAGTTCTTAAAAATCCGTGAGAGGGTGAGCAGATGATCCATAGCGGGCGGGGGGGGGTTCAACAGCTCCCCGCAGTCCTTCCAAGCCCCAGGTGGTAAGGGGTTAAGCCGATCTCAAAATCTATGCAAAGGGAAGCGGATAATCCGTAATGGGCAGGGGGGGTGTCGACGGCTCCCCGTGAACCTTCCAAGCCCCAGCGTCGCCTCCGCGCCATTTCAGGCGGCCTCTGTTCTTCACTCCACACCTTCTGCTGGCCTCCGGCGCCCTCCAACAACTCCGGCGACGCCGATGTTTCAAGCCCAGCTCAAACCTCACACGACCTCCACTGGGCTTCTGGTGGGCTCGGGGCTCCCAGTGGGTCCAGCGGGTCGGGGAACTGATGTTTCGAGCCCCCGATGATCTTCCGGGCCGCCACTGCCTCCATCGCCTCCCTCCGCCTTCCCTCGTATGGGACGCCATCGTGTCCCCGTCGCTAGCCGCTCAGGGCGTCGCTGGTCTCACCTCAGGTTGTCGTAGCTGTTGTGGCTTACAAAAACGCCCGCAAACGCTGGCCAAACAAATCGTAAACAGTTCATAACCGCCAAGACGCCAGCTCCAGCAGCCGTCGACGCCTGCAGTCTCCCTGAGTAAGCCGGCGCGCCCGCACGCCGACCGCCATTTCCCGGCTCACTACAAGTTTTCAAGTTTTCAAAAAACGCCGATTTGCTTTCTTCCACTCTCCTGTGCCGTCTGGCCACCCTGGGGGACCACTAGGGTCCTGAAATAAGCCAGGGTGGTCATTGGGTAGGTTCGTGGTCCTCCAGTTCGTATAAAGGACCAACAGCACCCAGCCCGGTCAAAAAGAGCCCCGAGAAAACACGGAGCTCAGAGGCTGACCGCCATCCTCCAGGAAGCTCCTCCTCCTCCTCCTTAATTTAATATACAATAAATTAAGCAAAGGTTTTTCTAACTTTTTTAGGCCATGGAATTTGTTAGTTTTAAAAAAAACCACTGGAACCCTGATCAAGAGTCGGTAGCGGAAATTTTGAGTAGTTCGGAGAACCGGCAAATATCACCTCTGGCTGGCCCCAGAGTGGGGTGGGAATGGAGCTTTTGCAATATCCTTCCGGTGGAGTGGGGTGCGAATGGGGATTTTGCAGTATCCTTCCCCTGCCACGCCCATCAACCCATGGCCACACAAGCGGTAGTAAAAAAAATTTTTTTTAAAAACTTTCACAGCTTGATGCCTAGGTTGGAAATTGCTGGGCTACAAACTTCAGTCCCACTCCATGAACGTAGCAAATCTGCAGCAGTGACACAATAAGTGTGAGAAGGTTGGGGAGAAGGTACTTTCTTCCCAGAACCTACATATTCCCCTTCCATTCTCCCACTATGTGAATTGCTATCACCAAAACTTCGTCCATCTCCTCCTTTTGGTACCACCTGCTCAGGATCTCAAACCTGTCCTTTCTGTGCTGTGTTGAGAAAAGACAAATTGAGCTCTTGCATTGCTGGCAAGTAAAATATTCTGAGGTTCTAGAGTGGCTCAGTTATGCTAAGATAATATTCTGGTCAGAAGGCCCAATCAAGATTTCTTGGTAGGCTACGGCCCAGGGGTGGGTTCTGACTTCTGTTACTGCCGGTTCGCTCAGGGATGCCTTCTTGTGCGCATGCGCAAAAGCAAAAAACAAGATGGCAGCACCTACTGCACCACCAATAGAACCAGTTTGGGAGCATGGCCGATCGAGTTATTACCTACTCAGCAGAACTGGTCTGAACCGGTAGGAACCCACCTCTGCTATGACCTTGCTGACGCAACAAGTCTACCTGAGTGTGATTCAGCTCTTTAGCTGAGGTAGGGACTCCAAGCTCAACACTGCCTATGGCTTAATGCTGACAATCCTCTGAGATAGGTCTCTTTGCAATCCCCAACAGAAAGACTGTCCCTGCAATAGAACAAATGTTCCATGAGTGCCACACGGAAAGGGTTAGTGGCTGTCAGCATTCTTTACACCCTCATGTATAGCGGCATTTCACTGTTCTGTAACTACTAACAGAAGGACTCTTTACCACCAATAGCAGAAGATATGAGACTGTTTTGCTACTGGAAAGACACAGGTTGGTAGATGGAAGAGTATAATTTAAAACTGGTTAAACTTAGTGAAATTTAGTGACAATAGATATAGTTAAATAAATAATTGATAATGATAATAATGTATACAATGTGTAGTGTTATGATAATAATGGGATATGAATATTGAATGGTACCCATGAAAGGAAGATTAGAAATTCTTTTGGATTATATATAAAGGTTAATAAAAAAAGAACTCAGTTAAATAAAGTTAAGTTTTGAATATTAGGGGAAAAATGTTATGATGCAGGATATAGTTAAATAAAGGAGGGATAATGATAACAACGTATATACAGGTATGGGTACAACATAAGGAAATTGGATGTAATTGCAAACAATGATTTGGAAAGAAGGATTAGAAAACTTTGTTCTTAAATATTATGGATGTTTAGCTAGAATAGGACATAAGGATTCAGTGTTATTGGAGGATTTTAGAAATAGTAAATGAAATGCCAGTATGAGGTTATGTATTAAATCTTGATATATTTTATGATGAAGGACGTTTAAACAATTATAGTCAAATGAAAATGGAGGTATGATGATGGTAACATGTATAAATATCTGAGTTAAAATACTTGAGTTAATATGAAGTATGTTTGTTGACGGTGGAAGAGATGCATGTAAGACTTTTTGTAACCAACTGATACACTTTCTACAGTATGTAAAGGAGGGTATGTTGTGTTTGTTTTGAAAATTAAAGAAGGACTCTTTTACACCAGAATATGGTAGGAGCAGTTCTTCAGTTTGGCTGGCCTATGAGTTTGTGCCACATTAATATTGTAACATTTTATGACCTGTAACCCTGTTGTGAAGGCCAACATAAAGTCTATCAGGCAAATGAGATTTGAGTGGGGTGGGGGGGATAGAGAAAGAGAGATTGATGTATTTGTGGCAAGGTCAGAAATGATCGGTTGACAGGTTTAAAATGTTATATCAATGCCCTGGAATGAATCTATAGAAAACTATGGCTGACGTAGGACTCTACCTCTGATGTCACTTCAGATGTGGAACAAGATAGACAGCCCAGCACCTGGAATTTTGGATCTGTGCTAAAGAAGTTCCCTGGAAGGCTACGCATTCCTCTGGAGCTGTCAGTCTTCTTCTCCCAATTTGGTGTTTGCATACTGTAGCGTTGTACGTTGTTTTCTCAATGTTTTCAACTAGACAATGAGGGAGGCTGCTGGAGATAGTTAAAGGAGGATTCAGAGTACTGGGGAAAGAGTCAACAGGGGTCTTTGCTTTGCCCTTTATTTGGAGTATGCAAACCAGCTAATTTGGTTTGGTGGGAAGTGTTTTACCTAGGGGGCCCTTTGTGCTTTTGTGTTGATGTGGGGATATTTCCCTAAAGTATCCAGGCATTTATCTGAGCAATTACCTTTCATGAAATGGGCATTCGATTGCAGTTTTAGAGATAAGAATACTAACTTAATAATTTTGTGCAATTAATAATTTTGAATTCAGAATTTTTTTTAAAAAAACAGACATCCAAAGACTGGGATTTTGAAGACCAGACTTCAGTGTTACTTTTTATGTTTGGGGTAAGATATTTTTCTTGGGTGCTTTGGACAATGCTGAAATGGATACTTCGGGACTGGCTATGTACACTGGGACAGTTACTGACAACATTTCCCAATACCAACAATTGTTGTATGTGATTACCGACAACTTGTTTTCAACATTTCAAATGTGCCTACAGCTCAAAAGAACGGGACGCTACTAGCTTGGCTGATTGTTACATGTTTACGTTTTACTTATCCCACCTTTGGAAGTTCAAAATAAGCCATTGGCATCATTTCTGGATGTCCATAGGAATTCAGATTTGATGGGATGGGATGGGATGGGATGGGATGGGATGGGATGGGATGGGATAGAATAGAATAGAATAGAATAGAATAGAATAGAATAATTCTTCATTGGCCAAGGGACTGGCCATACAAATAATTGTGTGTCTCTCCACACAAGAAAGTATCAATCTGTTTTCATATGAATGTGTACAGGAAGTTGTCCAAATCTATGGATCAGCTAGAGTATATTTTACAAACAAGTAATCAATCAAAATGATCATTCTTTTGTCCTTTGATAGGAGAGTAAATATGTAATATATCTGTATTTTCCTGTGACAGTTCAGAATGGAAGATTGCTAATCAGCCGTAGTTGGCTCCTTTTTTGGAAATGCGATTTACCAACATTCAATGTATTCTCTCCCTTTGCAAATGAGGAATAGGAGGAGGTAACTTTGGAAATGATATTGCAATGTAATCATCCATAGTGTATTGTGGTTAAAATTGATTAAAATAATATTGACATTCCCCCAAGGGATTATGCAATTATAAGTCAAGTCCGAAATGGAAAAAAGGGTTTGAGAACTTGGCAGATGTCTTAATGAAAATGAAGAATTATAGTAATATATTAGTGCTATTTGTATCCTATTGACAGAAAAATTACTAAACTGTATAAATTACTGTCCAGTATTGTTGACTTTTTGCTGGATATTCTTATTTTCTTCTTTTTCTGGAAATGTGCAATCAAATGTTACTTTTTAAAATAGGCAGTCCTTTAACTTTTGTTTCATTTTCTTTTCTTTTCTTTGTCTGTAGACATATTGATGAATATTTTTCTTCCCAGAGATCTGCTCTCCCTGCTATTTATTTGCCTTTACCAGTGGCAGTTGAAATATTTGATTCTGTATCAATTTAGTTTGATTACGGAATACATTCAATATAATGCCATAAAGTATTAGTCGCAAACTTGTAATAAAAAAAAAATGCGGCACCCTCATAGCGTTGTGTTCTTTTTTATTAAACAGGTTTATGCAGCATTTCCTTAGCAGCTTTGCACAGACAAATCTAATTGTGCTAAAAGGTGTAACAGATATATAGCCCTTTAACAAGGAAGGTAATAGTATTAAATTATTTTCTCACAGAGATGATATCATGATTTATCGTGCAATAGGTCTTTCCTTTACAGGGCCTGTGTTTGCGTATACATCAACAACGAGATTAAATGTCCTGTAACAGTTGTAGCCCTACATAAGAAATGTCTGTTTCCGTGAATAAGGTATAAAACTACCTGCTGGCAACAATGCAATATTTTAGCCTTTAATTTTAAAAGTACACTGTATTTTAATACCTTTAAACAAAACAGGTATCAATTTTTATGGAGCAGTACATGAGTTGCTGATGGATAAATCACTCAAGCATGGTTAAAGAGGCCCTAATATCCAGATGGTACCATATCCATTTAATTGTATCCTCTGACCTCATCTCACCTAAGCTGGCATTAAAATCATAACACAGTTCAAGTGTAAAAATGATATAGTGTTTATTTATCCTGTTTATGGAGGGGCAAACACCACAGTTAAATTCATACGTTGAAAATTAGTGTAGTAATTTGAAAAGGTTGAGTTAGATCAAGTCTACTCTCCAGAGCTCCAATTGGCCTTTTTCATTCCTCTCTTGGTACATGTGGGCCTTCTCAAATGACAAAGGAGAGCTACGTCAAGGGTGAAACTGGTAGGCAATTGCCGGGTGCATTAGAAGCTGTCTTGCGTGGTTTTGTAATGAATGGAAAACAATTCAATATACTTTTAATTTGTGCAATTGCAATAAGGGGTAGAAACTTTTTAGAGAGCAAATCCATTCTCAAGGTTTTAATAACTCAGAGTACCTAAACCAGAAAAGCTCATGGCTGGTTCCATTTTCATTAGCGTAAAACACACTGGCACGAAGCTTACCATGGTTTTTATGCCTCTTGGCAGTTTGTCATTTGGGAAACCGTTCGTTCGTCGACAGTAGGAGCTGCTTGGTTTTGCAATGCAATTCTGAATGCTTTTGGGAATGCTCAGGTTTTTGCTCATGTCTTGGCTTTTGCTCTTCCTACTAAACAATACATTAAACAGGCCTAACAAGCAGAAGATAATACTACTGGCTATGCAAAATAGAAACCATGGCTTTTTAATAGTCATATCAGCATCTCAGATAGATGTAAAGGTAGAATATTTTTTTTAAAAAACCAGTCAGATACCATTCCTTTATGATTAGAATAATAATTCTTTGATCTCCAATTCCCAAAGATTGGATCAAGGGCCAGAGGTGGTATTTAGCAGGTTCTGACCAGTTCTGGAGAACCGGTAGTGGAGATTTTGAGTAGTTTGGAGAACCTGTGAATGCCATCTCTGACTGGCCCCGCCCCCATCTATTCTCTGCCTCCCAAATCCCAGCTGATCGGGAGGGAATGGAGATTTTACAGTATCCTTCCCCTGGAGTGGGGTGGGAAGGGAAGGGAGATTTTGCAATAACTTTCCCCTGGAGTGGAGTGGGAATGGAGATTTTACAATATCCTTCCCCTGCCACGCCCACCAAGCCATGCCACGCCCACCAAGTCATGGCCACAGAACTGGTAGTAAATTTTTTTGAATCCCATCACTGTCTGGGGCATGCCACATGCATGGCATGTACTCTTCAGGAGCAGTATAAATAATATACCTTCTTGATATTAAAACTGATCCAGAGTTAATTTGAAACTGGAAATCTTAGACATAGCATAAGCCAAACAACATAAGACTATTGTTTCATGTAAAAAGTACCAAAAACCAATGCGTATAACCTTACATGATGAATCGTTTTTTGTTAGAGTTACGTATAAGGGCAATGCAGCAAATTCAAAAAATAAATAAATAAACTGACTGCCTATTTCTATCATTGAATGCTCCCTCTGCTCCCATATTCACTGCAACAGGCATTTCTTTCCTATGAAACGTCAATCAATCAATATAGAGCTGGAAAGGACCTTGGACTTGGAGATCTTTTAATCCAGCCCCCTGCTCAAGCTGGAGATTCTATAATTTGAGGCAAGTGACTGTCCAGTCTCTTCTTAAAAGTCTCCAATGATGGAGCACCCACAATTTCTGAAGGCAAGTGGTTCCACTGGTTGATTGTTCTCAGTGTTAGGAAGTTTCTTCTTAATTCCAAGTTGCTTCTCTCCTTGACTGTATCTTGTCTTGCCTTCTGGTGCTTCAGAGAATAAACTGACCCTTCTTTGTGGCAGCCCCTCAAATATTGGAATATCATGTCACCCCCTAGTCCTTCTTTCTTGTCTAGACTAGCCACGCCCAATTCCTGCAACCGTTCTTCATACCTTTTTGTCTCCAGGCTTTTAATCATCTCCGTTGCTCTTCTCTGCAAAGTCTCAACATCTTTTTCATAACATTGTGACCAAAACTGGATGTTCGACATACCCACGATGTTTTACCATCAGGAATCCTGAAAATCCTTCTGCAGTTTATGGAAAGGGACAAGCTTCCGTAAGAGATTTCTTCTGACAAGCTTTGCCTTCTAACATCTGGGCTCAGGTTCAACATTTCATTTCCATCCTAAACCCTAGCAGATGCCATCAATCTTCTTTATTACCATGGAGAATTAGAGCCTTGTTCATAGAGCTGTGATGTCCTTGTTCTTACAATGGAAGTTTTTTTCATTCTCACCATCAAGCCAATGCAAACATAGCTCCTGGGCTCTGCTCCCTGCAGTCAGAAAAGCTTTCAAATGAAGGTTTATTGCATACACATGTTCCACATATAATATTACCTTTTTTTTAACAATCAATCTTCCCTGACTAGCCCCTCTCAGGAGAATTTTGTTGTGGCAGCAGTTTGCAAACACCAATTTCATTTAAACATGCATTTTAAAGGCTTGGGGAACTATCATGAGGTTACGGCGGTGCTATTTATATGCATTATTGTGCAACCTGAAATTTTAATAATATTACTATAAATTCAAAAACTGAAATGGGTTCTAAATCAAAACTTACTTCCATTGAAAGTTTGAGAGAAGGGCTTTTCAGTTCTTTATTTCAGTTGTCTTAATTAAAGAGGCGCAGAAACATGGTTCCTGTGTGAATATAATATCCAGAAAATTGATGATATATTTATCTATATCCCACTTGCAAACCATCTGAGTTCCTTTGACAATGGCTGAAAGTGTTCATCTTCAGCATGGGTTCTAAAAATGCATACTTTAATGTTTCTTTTCATTCAGAAAGAAGTTTTCTCATCTACATTTGGAGCTGTTTTTACAATAGAATAGAATAACAGAGTTGGAAGGGACATTGGAGGTCTTCTACTCTAACCCCCTGCCTAGGCAGGAAACCCTACACCACTTCAGACAAATGGTTATCCAATCTCTTCTTTAAAACTTCCAGTGTTGGAGCATTCACAACCTCTGGAGGCAAGTTGTTCTACTGATTAATTGTTCTAACTGTCAGGAAATTTCTCCTCAGTTCTACAGTGCTTCTCTCCATGATTAGTTTCCACCTATTGCTTCTTGTCCTACCCTCAGGTGCTTTGATTCCCACTTCTTTGAGGCAGCCCCTGAGATATTGGACCACTTCTATCATGTCACCCCTGGTCCTTCTTTTCATTAAACTAGACATACCCAGTTCCTGCAACTGTTCTTCATGTTTTAGCCTCCTGTCCCCTAATCATCTTTGTTGCTCTTCTCTGTACTCTTTCTAGAGTCTCTACATCTTTTTTACATTGTGGCGACCAAAACTGGATGCAGTAATCCAAGTGTGGCTTTATCAAGGCCTTATAAAATGGAATGAACACTTCACGTGATCTTGATTATATCCCTCTGTTTAGCCTAGAACTGTGTTGGCTTTTTTTGGCAGCTGCTGCACACTTCTGGCTCATAAATAAATGATTGTCCACTAGGACTCCAAGATCCCTCTCACAGTTACTATTATTGAGCAAGGTACCACCTATACTCTACCTGTGCATTTCGTTTTTCTTGCCTAAATGTAGAATCTTACTCTTTTCACCATTGAATTTCATTTTATTAGATAGTGCCCAATGTTTAAGTTTGTCAAGATCCTTCTGTATCTTAAGCCTGTCTTTTGGAGTGTTGGCTATTCCTGCCAGCTTGATGTCATCTGCAAATTTGATGAGTTCCCCATTTATTCCCTCATCCAAATCATTGATGAAGATGTTGAAGAGTACTGGGCCTAAAACAGAGCCTTGGGGTACTCCACTGCATACTTCCCTCCATGTAGATGCAGTTCCATTGAGGACTACACGTTGAGTGCGGTTGGTCAGCCAGTTACAAATCCATCTGGTGGTGATGCTGTCCAACCCACACTCTTCTACTTTATCTAGTAGTAGGTTATGGTCTACCTTATCAAATGCCTTACTGAAGTCCAAGTAAACTATATCGACGGCATTCCTCTAGTCCACTAATTTTGTCACTGTGTCAAAGAATGCAATAAGATTAGTCTGGCATGATCTGTTTTTGACAAATCCATGTTGGCTTTTGGCTATTACTTTGTTTACTTCTAGGTGTTCGCTAATTCGTTGCTTGATTATCTTTTCCAGAATCTTTCCTGGTATTTAGGTCAGGCTGATAGGTCTATAGTTTCCTGGATCTATTTTTTTCCCCTTTTTGAAGATGGGAACCACATCAGCTCTTTTCCAGTCCTCTGGTAGTTCCTCAGTGCTCCAGGATCTCTGAAAGATATAGTTCAGTGGTTCTAAGATCTCATCTGCCAGTTACTTCAGAACCCTGGGGTGTAATCCGTATGGTCCTGGTGATGTGAACTCGTGTAGGGTAGACAGGTGCTCACTTACCATTTTCTTCCCTATTTCAATTTGTGTTCCTAATCTGATTTTTGTGGTGCTGTTTTTGAAAGGTTGGACTGTTTTATCCCTTTGTGTAAAGACAGATGCAAAAAATGAGTTAAATATTTCTGCTTTCTACCTGTTGCTTGTCACCTTCTTGCCACTTTCTCCTAGCAATGGACCAATTGTTTCCTTAACCTTTTTCTTGTTTTTAACATGTTGGAAGAAGCTTTTTTGTCATTTTTTACTTTTGTGGCAAGCCTTTCTTCATTGTGAGCCTTAGCTTTCCTTACTTCATCTTTACAGGCTCGGGCTATTTGCTGATATTCTGCCTTAGTTATGTCCCCCTCTTTCCACTTTTTATACTTAACATTTTTGTCTTTCAATTTGTCAGAGAGTTCTTTATGCAGCCATGCTGGTTTCTTTTGGGAGCTGTTATTTTTCTTCTTCGTTGGTATTGTGCTAGACTGAGCTTTTGTAATCTTAATTTTCAAAATTTCCCAAGCTTCTTGAGTTATTTTCCCCTTGATGATTCTCATCCATGGAATTCTTCCCAAGCTCTCTCTAAGTTTATTGAAATTAGGTCTCTTAAAATCCAAGACTATAGTTTGACTTTGTTCTACTACTTGTGTTTGCATAATGTTGAATTCCAATATTGCATGGTCACTTGCCCCCAGGGTTCCTGTGGCTTCAACACCTTCTATCATTTCCTCTCTGTTACTGAGAATTAAGTCTAATATGGCCGATCCCCTTGTTCCCTTCTCTACTTTTGGGGAAGCAAAGTTGTCTGCTAGGTTCGTTAGGAACCTGTTGGATCTTACATTGATGCAGAGTTTGTTTCCCAGTTGATATCAAGCTAGTTAAAATCCCCCATTACTTTTGTGGTGTGCTTCCTGCATACCTTAGTTAGCTGACTAGCAAAAAGTTCATCTACTTCCTCTGCTTGGTTGGGTGGCCTGTAGTGTACACCTATGGCAATGTCATTCCCCCCCCCCAACCTTTAATATTGACCTAAATGCATTCAAGATAGTTCTCACCATTGTTGTGCTCTATTTCTGTAGAGATGTAGTTATTTCGTATATATAGTGCAACTCCACCTCCTCTTTTATTTGATCTATTTCTTTTAAATAATTTAAATCCTTCTAGCAGTATGTTCCATTTGTGGGTTTCATCCCACCAAGTTTCTGTAATGGCAACAATATCGTATCTGCCCACTTTTACTTGAATTTCTAATTCACCCTGTTTATTCCTCATACTCTGTGCATTGATGTGTAGACATTTGAGTCCATTTTGATTGACCCTGTGTTTACTGTCTACATAACCTGTGTTATGCCTGACTGCCCCTATTTTTTGCCAATTGTATGATTCATGCACATGGTTTGGCACTCACTATTAAATGCTTGGTTTTGCTTGACAGCAGGAGTGATACTCTTACCCGCACAAACATCTATGTTACATGCACTGATAACCCTATGAGTTTTAGATTGCTGGGGACAGAAATGTTCTGTACCAATTCATTCTCTGTCCTTGCTGTTCTGTTTAAATGTTTATCCAGAAAATCTGTGAATTTAATGCCAAGTAACTCAGTCCCTTTCTTGGATGGGTACAAACCATATCTTTTGTACAGTTTTTCATTGGACCAGCTGCAGGTATCATGACTAATAAAACCAAAGCCTTCCCTTTTACATCACTCCTTTAGCCACACATTAAACTCTGCTACACACTGGCCCTTCCCTTTTTGTTCCTTATATACTGGTAAAACCTCTGAAAAGATAAGCCTACAACCTACACTACTAAGTTCATACCCCAAGCTCTGGAAATCATTCTTCACAGAAAGTACATCTTTTTGGAACAGATCATTTGTGCCAAGATGTATAATAGCATCAACGTCACAGTCCTTACTTGCATTCTTGACTATCTTAAGAATGCACCTCTTGTCTCTGCTGGCAGTAGCACCTGGCACACACCTGACCTCTTTCAAAACCTCCATATCCTTTCCTAAATTTATATCCCTTACGATTGAATCACCAACCAGAAGGTGACTTCTCTTTTTGCATACCTTGCTCTTCTTGTGCGACTGATGTGTGATACCTGGTTCCCCATTTCGCCTTTCCAAAGTAAGTTCTTCATTTTGGACCACGATCCCCTGCTTATTTGAGTCATCATTATTACAACTACCTTGACCTGTCTCTTTAGTGTCTCCATTAAGGTCAGCAAGGGTGCTATATCTGTTATGCTGGGTCACAGCAAAAGCTTTGTGTTTATGGTTCACAGTTCTCACCCTGTCAGATCCCACGGTTGTCCAGACTGCTCTTCTCCTGCAGGATCTTTGCGGTAGAGGGGGATGATAGCGTGGCATCTCCATAGTGTGCAATGGCCGAATTGGGCACCTAATTTCTGCTTGGAGAGCACAGATTAGAGTTTCTAGATAGGTAATCTGTCTATGTAGACTAGTAATTTGTTTACAAAGGGGAAGTATCCAAATTTGAAAGAGTACTGTGAAAAACAGGTGCAAAACGGTATTACATTGAACTAAGCCGGTCATTTTGAAATAAAATAAAATCACAATCTCAAGCACACGAATCCAGAATGTATTATTGCTATTTTGGTTTATAGATATATTATTAGTGCACTGTCACCAGCCTCAGGAAAGTTCAAATGAAGTGGAGTTAAAGGGCCCCTACCTTTGTCTCTCTGACTCCTCCCTTGTAGAAAACAGCTCCAATCACCAGCATCAGCGAAGTTCAAATGAAATGGAGTTAAAGGGCTACTACCTAGTCCTCTTTGTCTCTCTGACTCCCCCTTGTAGCCAGCAGCTCCAATCGCC
The DNA here is from genome assembly GCF_964273705.1 of Natrix helvetica. Classification (NCBI taxonomy): domain Eukaryota; kingdom Metazoa; phylum Chordata; class Lepidosauria; order Squamata; family Natricidae; genus Natrix; species Natrix helvetica. The sequence continues at coordinate 154,265,830 of NC_138548.1, read as the reverse complement.
AGCCTCAGGAAAGTTCAAAACAGAAAACAAATATTCCCAGTCACATAATGGTGTTCTTAATAAATTATTATTGTGGTTCATTGAAAAGTCAGCTGGGTGTTCAGACTGGATTTGGCATTTTATCCACCTATCAAGTCCTCCCTAAGAACCTGGGATAGGCAGAGGTTGATGTTTTATGGTGTCAGAGGCATCGTCACAGAATGTAAGCTGTTCCGAGTAAAGCTCCTTTTTGCAATTGACCGGTGGTGAATATGTCAATGCCGATGGTATTCAAGTGCTCAGGTGCTCCAGTAATAGTATTAATACACTTCAACTAAGAACTAAGAAGAAACAAACCAGAATAACTGTAAATATATTTACAAAAAATAATTGTATTGCCAATGTACTAGGTAATAGAGATAATTGTACAATTTATTCAGCATATTTTAAATAAGCATTACAAAAAGGGAAATATATATATATATATATATTGGGAAATGTAAAGGCCCTGAATAAATGTACTAAGCAATATAAAATAATGTTGTTATTATTATACTACTATGCTTTTCACTATGTTTGTGCCATTTGCTGTCTAAAATAAATATCTATTAATAGGAGAGAAACTGGGAAATACTATAAGAGGAGAGAAACACCTAACTTGGTGAAATACTTACAACTCAGTCTTGTGTTTGACACCCCTGCTCCAAGCAGTTCAAGACAATGAACATTTTCTGGGTTGGTAGAACAGAACATGCTGGCCTGTGATTAATTAAATGGAGGGGTGCTAAATTAATCTGATTTTCTGATTCACACAAATGGCCAAACATTTAAACATCTTACTGCAGCAGGCTCAAATCTAGGCTGAAACGTGGTCAGATAGTTTGCTGCTCAGTGAGTAGTCCAAATACTGCTAGCATTCTCCTTCTAAATGAGCTTAAGTTAAACTGAAAGAGCAGATGGCAGAGTAAAATTAACCCAATTTATAATCCTAATTTGATACCCAAACATTATGCAACTTGCTTCACTCCCCAGCATGTATGTATGAACAAGGCTGTCACTTTAGCATACACTGCCACTTCCGTCACTATTACTACACAGATGAACTACCTGAAAAGGGTTTTTTACTCTAGTTGCTTTAGGATAATCCCTTAGTTCAAGTTCTAGAGGAACAAGTGAGTCATTAATTACTTTTTCGCCTCATTGACATAGGAAGTATGGAAAAGAGGTAAATGTAATAAGCCAAGAAGGCTTTATCTCCACCCTTTAGTATCATAAATACCTACATCTATAAAAAAAAATATGTCAACAAGCAAACCAACCATTATTTCTTAATCCCAGGTTAGATTATAGAATGGTAGGGACAGAAGAACTCAAAGTATTCGGAAACATTACCAACTATATAATTAGATTTATTGATTGATTACGTTATTTGTACACAGACTTTTGGCAGTTAACAGCTAGCCATAAAGCAGAAAACCATAAAACTTTCATTAAAAACTGCCTCCAATATACCCTTAGCATCCCCTCCCAGCCACAATATAAATTAAATGCTCTTTAGTATATGTTCAGCCCCTACTTACCTAATGTGTACCTAAAAAACTTCACTGTGGATCCATCATTTCTCTTTCCACAAAAGAATTTTTGACACATGTAGTATTTGACTCTCGACAATAGGTCGTGTGCCTTTATAAATCTAAATTAGGTATGTATTTTTCATTTGTATTTATTTATGGGAAGTGATCAGCAAAGTTGCTATAACACTATAACCCTACATAAAATCGGGCTCAAATATAATTTGAGCAATCAAACCACCAAATAGACTTGCCAATTAAAATTTATGCATATGAGAATAACAGAGAATGAATAAAAACAAAGTAAGTTTTAAAAAAAATAAGATAAGAGGAAGAAAAGGAATTCCTACCGACATCATTCCATGATTAAAACTTCTGAGCCTTCTTATGGCAATAGCTGCTGATAAAAACTTGGTCAGTCTGTTTGTAATAGGTAGCAGGTTTCAGTCTGATAGCAGGAAATAAACTACCTCTCCCTCATTAAAGAGTTGATCTCCACCAGGAGGTGGTACATGTACAGTTAATCCTCAACTTACAACCACAATTGAGTCCAACATTTCTATTGCTATGTGAGACATTTGTTAAGTGGGTTTTACCCCATTTTACAATCTTTTGTACCACAGTTATTAAGTGAATGACTTCAGTTGTTAAGTTAGTAACATGGTTGTTAAGTGAATCTGACTTCCCCACTGACTTGTCTTGACATAAAGTTTCAAAAGGAAATTATATGAACCTGGGACACTACAACCATCATAAATACCAGTCAGTTGCCAAGTATCTGAATTTTGATCACATGAGCAAGGGGATTCTGCAATGGTCCTCAGTGTGAAAAGCAGTCAGTCACTTTTTTTCAGCACCATTTAGTGGTGGGTTCCTACTGGTTTGGACCAGTTCAGCCGAAACGGTAATGGTTTGGCGGCCTGGGTCACTGGAACCAGCAGCGACCCAGGCCTGCCACGCCCCCGAACTGATTCTGCTGATAGCACCGCCATCGTGTTTTTCAGTTTTTAAATTGTTTTTCACTATTTTAATTTTATTGTGCATGTGCGTGCAGTGCACATCAAGTGCACGAAGCGCACACATGAGCGAACTGGCAGTAGTGCCTGCCGGAACCCACTCCTGGCGCTATTGTAACTTTGAATGGTCTCTAAGTGAACTTTTGTAAGTTGAGGACTACCTGTATATCAGAACACAAGTTCCAATAGAGGACAATATTTGCAGCTCAGGGTTGAAATAAGAGGTTCTTGGTGCTCTCTGATGATGTTACCTAAGTTTGGGTAATGAAAGGTCTGCAAGGAAACAGCCATGCTCAGAAAGCACCAAAGACACCACCTGCCGCAGAGCGGCTTGCTGGAACCCCCGGATTCGGCGGCAGCCAGCAGGGGTGTTTCCAGCCTCGCCCCAGGAGCCGGGGAGCAGGGGGCATGGAACAGCATTTGGCTGTCTGCCCTTTCGCTGAATGGGTCCGGGAGGAAGGAGTTAATTAAGGAGGAGCGGCTGGAATGCGGGTGGTGAGAGATCCGTCCTAATCTCCTTAATTATCGTTAACGGATAAGCAGCAGACTATTGTAAATTCGTGTTCAATCTATTTGAAGCTGGAAGATTAGAGGGTTTTTTTCTTTCTCTTTACCTCCCTCGGATAAAACAGCATTTGAACTATCTCTCTCTCTATCGGAATGGAGAGAGAATAAAGGCTGACTTGTCACCTGTATTAACTATGTAAGAAAGATTTATATCACAACTGCAAGAGGTGATTGCTGAGCTGTTTTCTTAAAGGAAAAAAACTTTATGGAAATCTTTGTTCTTCTCCCTGTGAAAGGAGGAGCCAAGATGGCTCCCCTCCGTCTTCGTTTTTGTACTTACAAATGAAGTCTGCCTTTTGAAACTACCTTTGAAAAAAATCTCTGGCATTGTATTATTACCCCCTCTGAAGGACCCCTGGACATCTCCTGTTATGTGGTCTTCCTGGATTTTGATTATTTGATTTTCCCCTTTCTGGTGTGCCTCCGTGTCTTGGAACTGTGATGGAGAACTAACTTTTCACTTTTGGATTTACCTGCCTCCTTGGATCGGCACAGCCGTGCACTCCACTGACGCCATTTCTTTTGTAAAAGATTTATACCATCTCTGAACTCAGATAAATGGGGCCCAAAAAACCACCAACGGGCAAGTCATTCTCGGCTCCCACCTCTGCCACCTCCAGCCCAAGTATGCATCAGACGAAAATTACTTCATTGTTACAACAAGAAGGGACTGGAGAGAGCTCAAAAGACTTATCTGTTACCCAAATGTTTCAGGAAATTATGAGGGGTCAAAATGAGTTGAAAAAAGAGGTGACAGACCTCAAAGAAGAACTCAGAGGTGGTGACGACTTCCAGTCCCCAAAGGCGACAGACGTGTGCGTCCGCCGCTCGTCTCTTCGGTGGGCTCCTTTTAGGAGCACAGGGGGCCTTGGAGGGGCTCCCTGCCACAGGGTGGCTTGTTGGGACCCCCTGGATCGGCAGCAGCCACAGGGGGGTTTCCAGCCTCGCCCCAGGAGCCAGGGAGCGTGGGGGGTGCATGGCGGCATTTTCCGTTGTTGCTGTGTGCCTTCGCCGATCGGATTCCGGAAGGAAAGAATCAATTAGACGTTACAGCTGAAGTGCGGTGAGTTGAGAGGTTTCCCTCAATCTCCTGTAAATCTATCTAACTGATGAACAGCAGCTTCTCCAAATTGTGGATTCAATCCTTTGAAGTGTTAAGATTGGAGGGGGGGATTTTCCACCCCCCTCGGAAAAAGCAGCACTTGGAATATCTCACTCTCTCGGAGGAGAGAGAGAGAGTTAAAAGCTAACTTTCACTTCCTCTAACAATGGGAGAATGATTTTTGCTACAATTGCAAGGGATGACTGCTGAGTTGTTGTTTTTAAACTACCTTATGAAAACTTTGGACATGTTGCTCCCTGGTCCCCTGTGAAGGCGGAGCCAAGATGGCCAACTTCCTCCTTCTTCTTTGCTTTTACGAATGAAGTTTCCCCTTTGAAAGAATTTCTGGCTTTATATTATTCTACACCCCGGAGATCTCCTGGAGCCTCTCTTCTTATGTGGTCCCCTTGGATTTGGATTTGACTCTTATCCTCTGGCTTGCAGCTGTACAGGAGGATTAACTTTCACTTTTGGCTTGTTTGCCTCCACGATCTCTCCCAGCTGTGTATTCCACAGACGCCATTTCTTTTGCATAAGACTTATAGCTATCTCTGAACTTAGTATGGGACCTAAAAAGCCACCGCCTGGTAAGGCGTCTTCAGCCCCGACATCTTCTACGTCTGTCCGATTACACAACAGACACAAATGGCTTCATTTCTACAACCTAAAACAATTGAAGAGAGTTCAAAGGACTTATATGTTGCCCAAATGTTTCAAACTATCTTGAAGGGACAGGACGAACTGAAAAAACAACTGGCAGATTTAAATGAACAGCTCAGAGAAACGCAACAACAAGCAACACAAAACAGAGAATAGGTGTGTTGGAGGAAGACACGACTGGGTTGAGGGAGGAGGTTAAGACAGTCCAGAAGGGGAATAGAGAATTTGAAAATCATATGATAAAGGTGGAATTTGAAAGAATGTCTTTTTTTCTTAGATTTCAAAACTTACCAGAGACAGAAAATGAAGACCTTAAGGAGATTATGACCACAATTTTATCAGAATACATTAAAAGAGACAAACAACAGCTATGGTGGGATATTGATTTGATTTATAGGATCAATTCAGCATATGCTAGAATACACAACGTTCCAAGGGAAGTACATGTTAAATTTCTTAGAAAGACTACAAGAGATGAGGTCTTAGGAGCTCAGAGGGTGGGACCATTAAAATATAAAGACAAAGAAATAGCCATTCTTAAACAAATTCCGAAGAAAGTAAGAGATAAGAGGAAGAAATATTCCTCTTTATCAAAGAAATTATATGATAAAGAAGTTTGGTTTAGATGGTTATTGCCAGAAGGAATGTTAATCGTTTGGGAGGGCAATAGAATTAGAATCAACACAGTTGTAGAGGCAGGGGCCTTCATTAAAAAATACATTGCCTTTCTAGATGGAACAGGGAACAGTACACAAAACATGAAGGAGGGAGGGGCCGCGGCTCTGCCAGAGGACGGGGGAGGAAGCAACATCGAGAACACTCAGGTCACAAAAATAAGTTTGAAATATTATTGCAATTGTTGTTATAATGTAATTGTTGGAAGAGATATATAAGATGATTGAATATATTGCTGATATAATGTAAAGCAAAAAGCTGCCAATGTTTATCTTTTAATTTTTGATCTTTATTTTTTTTTCTGTAAAAGTACTGTAGAACAAGATTCAGTTTTTGCTTATCTTTTATACATTGTCTTTAACATTGTAAAAATTGTGAGATTTGGAGGGATTTCTACCACTAGCACCCTTCTATGTACCCTTTTACCTTTCCCCATAAATGTTTAAAAACCAATAAAATTCTTTTTTTAAAAAAGAAAGCACCAAAGACACACACCCCCCCCCCAGCATAAGTTCTTACAGAGGAAATATGTGTGCTAAAGTCTCAGATTCAGTATGGCCCCAGGGGACAGTTTTTCTCCTTAAATAGCATTTTGTGGAACCTCCCATCCAATCCAGCTAAAGATAGAACGTTACACAATTAAATACAAATAAACACATGTGCAATATTGTCTTGCCTGTCAATGACTTCTTCAGCTTCAACCACAATAATACATGGGCAAATAATCAATACAAACTGAAGGTAAACCGCTTCAAACTCAATTGCAGGAAATATGACTTCAGCAACAGAGTGGTCAATGCCTGGAATGCTCTACCCGACTCCGTTGTTACAGCCTCAAACCCTCTCAGCTTCAAGCTCAAACTGTCTACCGTGGACCTCACTCCATTCTTAAGAGGTCCATAAAAGGGGCGTGCATAAGCGCACCAGCATGCCTACCGTCCTTGTCCTACTGTCCCCATTTATCTATTTACTTCCTTTGTTCATGTTTATGTTCATACCTATACTTGTTATCTTGTACATGTTTACAAACAAACAAACAAACAAATAAATATTATAAATGTAATGTGAGAGCATGGCAAACATATGCTTGCCAACATGCAGCTTATACTAATTTCTTCTCCCTAGTGGTGGAGGCAGCATCCAGACTGGGTTAACCTTCATCCAATCATATTGAGGACTGGGTCTTGTAACAAATTTCAAACTCCGCCCCTTGTTGCTAGGTAGACCCAGCTTTTGACGAAGAAATGTAATAGACCCAGTGCGTTATCGCCTTTAAATAGCACATACCTGTACCCTTTCCACCATGACTTGCCGACTCCATAGGGCACACCCATTCCTTGACAGAACCAACACGACATTTTTTTTTTAATTCAACATGTAACAACCAGAACAACATGGAATAACCAGAAAGAAACCATGACACGTATTAAAAAGTAAAGAACCACACATTCCTACCAGGGAGGGGCTGGATGCTGCCTCCACCCTAGGAGAAGAGGCGTCTCAGGTAAGTACCAACGCCCTTTCTCCCTAGTGGTGGAGGCAGCATCCAGACTGGGACGTACCAAAGCCTAGGTGTCCCAGGGTGGGTCTAGGACTGTGATAAGGAAGCATCAGCCCCGACCACCGATTGCAGCACCCTGCGACCAAATGCCGCCTCCGCTGATGCAAACGAATCCATTTTGTAATGTTTAATAAATGCATTGGGTGTAGCCCAAGTGGCTGCTCTGCAGATTTCCTGCAGGGACGCCTGAGCCGCCCATGCAGCTGATGTTGAAGCGCTTCTGGTAGAATGCGCTGTGACCCTGGCAGGAGCTGGAAGAGATTGAGACTGGTAGGCCGTTGAGATGCAGGCCTTTAACCACCTGCCTATGGTAGGGGCCGAGACCTTGTTGCCCAGCGAAGTGGGCTGAAATGAGACAAACAGAGCATCGGATTTCTGAGTTGCAGCTGTACGTTGTAAGTAGATCTCGAGGGCCCTCCTGACGTCCAAAGTGTGCCACTTGTGTTCCAGAGGGTGGGTCGGATGGGGACAGAAGTCGGGGAGAACAACCTCCTGAGTCCTATGGAAGCAGGAGCACACCTTTGGGACGAAGGAGGGGTCCAGGCGCAAGACCACCCGGTCTGTATGGAAAACGCCCAGTTCTTTCCTGGACGAAAGAGCCTGCAACTCCAAAATGCGACGAGCTGAAGTTATGGCCACCAGAAAGGATACCTTTAGAGATAGAAACCTGAGTGACACCTCCTGCAGGGGTTCAAAGGGAGCCTTGTTCAAGGCTTCAAGGACCTTGGTCAAATCCCAGGAAGGGTATCTATGGACTGCAGGGGGCTTAAGATTGGATGCCCCCCTGAGGAAACTACGTACCATGGGCAGCTGAACCAGGGAAGGGGACCCCTTGCAAGCGAAAACTGATGAAATGGCTGCCACTAATTTCTTCTCCCTAGTGGTGGAGGCAGCATCCAGACTGGGTTAACCTTCATCCAATCATATTGAGGACTGGGTCTTGTAACAAATTTCAAACTCCGCCCCTTGTTGCTAGGTAGACCCAGCTTTTGACTCAGTCTAATCAAGAGGACAGCTGCGTTATCGCTTTGATCCGTGTTAAAATCAACATCTACACCTGTCAGAATCTAAATTGGTGAAAATTGGTCTACTAGCACCTGCTTGGCTGAGCAGAACGACCGGGCTAAAGGTCCTTGCGACCGGGCTGTATGGTCAGAGCCTCTAAGCCCTGTCAGGGCGTGTAGGCTGAAAGCTGTCAAAGGGGACTGAATCGCTGACAAGATCCTGGCTCCCCTGTAACACCGTGGAAACTGCAAGGTTTGTGGAAGCCCTTCCCTTTCACCTCAAAGGCTGCGCGTCAAACTGAGACTGTAACTTTAAAGCCAGCCCTTGTAAAAGCCGGGAAACGCTCCGCTGCTCCTTTAACAGTTGAGCGGTGAACTGCGGTTATTTTTAGCTTCCTAATTGACTTTGAAGCCTTTAAATCAACCGCGGAGCGACCCGGGGGACTAAAGAGATTAAAGAACAGCTTAAACAGTGCTTAAAGAGCCAGAGAAAGCTGCTTGTAAGCCTGTTACCAGGCAGAAGACAAGGGGGATAGTGGCAGTTTAAAAAGAGCGCGAAGCGCCATTTTTGAACAGCTGTCAGTGACTTCAAAATGGCTACCGTCAGCTCGCAACCGCTCAATTTGACAGCAGAAGCTGCAGCTGAACCCCAGGCTTCACTGACAGGAGAGACAGCTTCTAAGCCAAACTCTCCTCCTCAGCCAGTCACTGTTGGAGACAAGGGTTCCAGCACTGGCAACAAAAAGAAGTCTGTTAAGGCAGACAATGTTAAAAAATCAAAAAAGCCAGCCAGCAATGAGAAACAAAAAGAAAACAAAGCCCATAAAAAGAATTCTTCTCCCAAGGCTTTTGACAAGCCAATCCAGAATCAGGGTCAATTATCCCTGGGGACAGACTGTATAGGGACAACCCTGTTAACCCTATATTCCCCATAGACGTTTCTAACATTTGGGGATCAGCTCAAACACCACTAACTCCCATGGCTGGCAGTGGGGTTGAATTACCACCAATGGTACAGAGGATGGATTCTTTACCCTCCACCTCCAATCCTTTAAACCAGCCACAAGGAGGCTATGCTCCCATGCTCTTGCCAAACTTTCAAGAGATTATTGCCTCTGCTATTTCTCAAGGCATCTCGGCCAGCTTCCAGCAGCAACAGAACTTTGCGCTCAGGCAAATGCCTACCTCCTCCACTATTCCACCTGTTCCAGCCCAGGCTCCTCTCTCTACTGAGGCTGTGGCGTCTGATTTGGAGGACATGAACCAATCCTCAGAGTCTGAGGATGGTGAACTACGGGAGGCAGAGTTATCTGAAGATGAGGGCAGGGAATCTGATCAGAAATCCTTCTCTGGCCTTTTCCCTCCTGCCTTGTTCCCTTCTCTACTCTACAAGACCAAGGCGGCCTCCAAGATAGGTCCTCAACCCACAGTGACCGCGCCTCGACTTACGACCATGTCTGCAGAGTCCTTGTATGCAGAACAAGCGCCCCCGACTGACACCATTCCAATGCCTAAAGTTTTTGTGGACACAATCCAGAAACAGTGGGCTACCCCTACCTCAGGGCCTAACCCATCGGCCACTGATAGGAAATTCTTTAATGTTGCCAACGAGCTAGCCCAGTTCCTTGCGGTTCCTCCTATTGATGCTCCGGTGATCGCCCTATACACACCGGCACACATGCCAGGGGCTCCGGAAGACGTCCTCAAACCAGAGGAGAAGAAAGCAGACCTGACCCTACAAAGGGGTCATCAGGCGGCTGCCTGGGCGGTAAAAGCTGCCACTACAGCTTCCTTCTTTATCCGCCCTTGTCTACTGTGGCTCCAAGAACTGCAGCAGCACATCCCTGTCTCTGATGTCAGGGCCCACCAGGACGTTGCCAAGCTGGTGGCTGCAATTCAATTTGCATCTGATGCTACCCTAACCTCCGCCAGGTTCGTGGCCAGGGCCATGGCCTCATCTGTGGCTTCCAGGAGATTGCTGTGGCTTCGTCAGTGGCAGGCCGATGCTCGCCACAAGTGGAAGCTGGCTTCTGCCCCCTTCAAGGGGGGGTCTCTTTTCGGGGACGCCTTGGAGCCCTTCCTGATCGAAAATAAAGAAAAAAGGAAGGTCCTTCCCTCTGCCCCAAAGAAGGGCTTCAACCGCCAGTCACCTTATTACAGGCGCTCCTCCTTTCGGAGCCAGGAACCCGGTTCGTCATTTCGGAACCAGGAATATGGTTCCTTCTTTCGGGGGGCGGACTATGGGACCCAAGGGTATAGGGGAGGCTATGCCCCCAGGCAGAGGTCTCAACCTGACCGTTTCCAACGGGGAAAATCTGCCAGGCGGCCCTTTCGAGGAGGGGGGGTCGCTACTATCGTAGAACCTAGACCCCCCGCATCCAGTTGCCCCATCGGAGGTAGGTTAGCCAGGTTTGCCCACGTTTGGGAGGCTACTACCTCTGACGAATGGGTCAGAACCACAGTTAGGCAAGGGCTTGCCCTTGAGTTTATCTCCAACCCCCCCAGTTCCTACAGGGCCTGCCCAGTTTCCTCCAACCCAGCTCGCAGGCGTCTCATGTTGGAGGCCATCCAACATCTACTTGACATTTCGGCCATACAACCGGTTCCAACCGATGAACGCGGGCTGGGGTTTTATTCCATCCTCTTTGTCATTCCAAAGGCCTCGGGGGGCTGGAGAGCTATTTTGGATCTTAAAAGATTAAACCGGTTTATTTGTTACAAGCGTTTTAAAATGCATTCCTTACATACTATTCTGAACTCCATCAGACAGGGAGACTGGTTGTGTTCCATTGACTTAACGGAGGCCTACCTCCATGTCCCTATTTTACCACAGCATAGGCAGTTCCTTCGTTTTGAGTATTCAGGTCATCATTTTCAATACACTGCCCTCCCCTTTGGTCTATCCTCAGCTCCTCGGGTCTTTACAAAGATCCTGGCTGCCTTGATTGCGGCTCTCAGGGAAGTTCCTATTCGCCTCCAGGCCTACCTGGATGATATACTTATCCAGTCTTCATCCCCACGTCAGGCACGAAGGGACCTTGCGTCCACTATGCAGGCACTTCAGGAACACGGTTTTTCCATCAATGTACCCAAGAGTAATCTACATCCGTCCACCAGGTTGGTGCACTTGGGAGCGTTGATTGATACAGAGGTATGCCAGGTGTACTTGTCTCGTGAGAGGCAGGACAATATTAGAGCCTTAGCAGGCCAGGCGGCCATAGCACACAGGTGCTCCTTGGCTTCTCTATCTAAATTGCTGGGTACCATGGTGTCAGCCATTGGAATTGTCCCGTGGGCTCGGTTACACTCACGACGCCTACAATGGTTCCTCTTGCCGTTTCAGAGGAAACTCGTGAGCTGCTCCCTGGCCAAGGTCCTGGTCCCGGCGGAGGTCAAGCATTCGCTCGGTTGGTGGACGTCTCCAGCACTTTCAAAAGGTCTTCTTTTCAAGGATCAGGACTTCCTAACTGTTACCACGGATGCCAGCCTCTTCGGCTGGGGTGCGACCTTCCAAACGCAGGTAGCGCAGGGCCAGTGGGACCAGGAAGCCAGAACACACAATATCAACTGGCTAGAGTTGAGGGCGGTCCATCTGGCACTCCATCAGTTCCTCCCAGGGGTGACGGGAAAACATGTGTTGGTGCTCACGGACAACGTATCAGCAAAGGCTCACATAAACCGTCAGGGGGGCACCAAATCTCGAGTCCTCATGGACGAAGCCATGAGACTGGGCCTTTGGGTGGAAAAACACTTGTTGTCCCTCACTGCGGAACACATCTCTGGGGTGGACAATGTACAGGCAGACTGGCTCAGTCGCGAGACTCTGGACAATGCCGAGTGGCAACTCCACCCCTCAATTTTCCAGGACATTGTGGACAGGTTTGGCGTGCCTGTGATAGACCTCTTTGCCACCCCACAGAACAGCCACCTTCCCAGGTTTTTCTCCTGGTACCCCGCGTATCGGTCAGAGGGGGTGGATGCCCTGAGGTGCTCATGGCCTACGGGCCTCCTATATGCCTTCCCGCCTCTACCCCTTTTGCCCAGGGTCATTCAGAAGGTCCTGAGGGAGAAGGCCGAGGTGGTGTTGGTAGCTCCATACTGGCCTCGCAGGACTTGGTTCGCCGATCTGCGAACTCTTTCAGTGGACAGGCCCTGGCGAATACCTCGGGACAGGATATCGCTCCGTCAGGGGTCACTGGAACATCCAGACCCGCAGTGGTTTCAGTTGACCGCCTGGCGTTGGAGCGGGGCATCCTGAGGAGTGACAGTTTCTCTCCCAAGGTTATTGCAACTATTCAGGCCGCCAGGCGCCTGTCCACAGATAGAATATACAATGCTACCTGGAGAATTTTCTGTTCTTGGTGTGCGGGTAAGGCCTTGGACCCAATCAAGGTCACGATACTACAGCTATTAGAGTTCCTACAGGAAGGATTGGATAAGGGGCTGGCACCAAACACCATCCGAAGACAAGTGGCAGCCATTTCATCAGTTTTCGCTTGCAAGGGGTCCCCTTCCCTGGCTCAGCTGCCCATGGTACATAGTTTCCTCAGGGGGGCATCCAATCTTAAGCCCCCTGCAGTCCATAGATACCCTTCCTAGGATTTGACCAAGGTCCTTGAAGCCTTGACCAAGGCTCCCTTTGAACCCCTGCAGGAGGTGTCACTCAGGTTTCTATCTCTAAAGGTATCCTTTCTGGTGGCCATAACTTCAGCTCGTCGCATTTTGGAGTTGCAGGCTCTTTCGTCCAGGAAAGAACTGGGCGTTTTCCATACAGACCGGGTGGTCTTGCGCCTGGACCCCTCCTTCGTCCCAAAAGTGTGCTCCTGCTTCCATAGGACTCAGGAGGTTGTTCTCCCCGACTTCTGTCCCCATCCGACCCACCCTCTGGAACACAAGTGGCACACTTTGGACGTCAGGAGGGCCCTCGAGATCTACTTACAACGTACAGCTGCAACTCGGAAATCCGATGCTCTGTTTGTCTCATTTCAGCCCACTTCGCTGGGCAACAAGGTCTCGGCCCCTACCATAGGCAGGTGGTTAAAGGCCTGCATCTCAACGGCCTACCAGTCTCAATCTCTTCCAGCTCCTGCCAGGGTCACAGCGCATTCTACCAGAAGCGCTTCAACATCAGCTGCATGGGCGGCTCAGGCGTCCCTGCAGGAAATCTGCAGAGCAGCCACTTGGGCTACACCCAATGCATTTATTAAACATTACAAAATGGATTCGTTTGCATCAGCGGAGGCGGCATTTGGTCGCAGGGTGCTGCAATCGGTGGTCGGGGCTGATGCTTCCTTATCACAGTCCTAGACCCACCCTGGGACACCTAGGCTTTGGTACGTCCCAGTCTGGATGCTGCCTCCACCACTAGGGAGAAAGGGCGTTGGTACTTACCTGAGACGCCTCTTCTCCTAGGGTGGAGGCAGCATCCAGCCCCTCCCTGGTAGGAATGTGTGGTTCTTTACTTTTTAATACGTGTCATGGTTTCTTTCTGGTTATTCCATGTTGTTCTGGTTGTTACATGTTGAATTAAAAAAAAAATGTCGTGTTGGTTCTGTCAAGGAATGGGTGTGCCCTATGGAGTCGGCAAGTCATGGTGGAAAGGGTACAGGTATGTGCTATTTAAAGGCGATAACGCACTGGGTCTATTACATTTCTTCGTCAAAAGCTGGGTCTATCTAGCAACAAGGGGCGGAGTTTGAAATTTGTTACAAGACCCAGTCCTCAATATGATTGGATGAAGGTTAACCCAGTCTGGATGCTGCCTCCACCCTAGGAGAAGAGGCATCTCAGGTAAGTACCAACGCCCTTTCTCCACGTTGAATGGAGGCTTAGTGAGAAAGTTGCTTCCTGCCGTATAATGTGGTCTAACATGGTTCTCTCTTCCTTCAATGAATGAAGAAGCTAGATGCCTGGGTCTACATCAGCATTCCCATAAAATTTGCTGTTTTGGTCAAGATAAAATCTAGCACTTCATCATTCATATACAAGCATAAAGATTTAAAGAGAATGCAACTCAACTGAACAGTGGGTCCTTATCCATTCTCTTGGGATGGACTGTATATTACAGGAGAATTAATCCACCAGTTGGTTCATGGAGCAGAACAATTCTTCCTTCTATCACAAGACAGCCAGGCAGCGTGTTATGGAAATACATACTCAGATGAAGAGGTACACAGAGACAGACTCAGAGTTTTATAACACATTTTATTTTCAATGATTCAAATCAAAATCGAAGTTGCTCTTAAGATCTAGCCAGTATCCCTTTTTCTTTTCTTAAAAAGAAAATGCTGATTACCAAGACAATGGCCATACTACTACACACATTAAACATAGATCATGGCTATATTTAGAGCGTTAGGCAAGCTCAGTCAATTGGATTAATTTAGTAAACCATGATTCAATTAATAACCAGCTAGTGTATTTCACAATTAAGTCCATGCAAAAAAAAAAAAAGAGGAAAAAAGAATTCCAGGAGCAAAACGTTTTTTTCATACATTGTTTAATTGGAAGAAATAGATGAGATAGGATGTTCTGCAGGATAAGACATTAGAAAAATCAGCCTTTTCATTTTGGAAAAAGAAATGTTTGTTCAGATTGCAAGTCTATTTATTTCTTTGTTTATTTTTTTTGTTTGTTTTACCTAAGGCACGTAGTCCTTGACTTACAATCATTTGTTCAATTCAAATATACAATAGCATAAATTTTAAAAAGAATACTAATATTAGAGGGCCACGATTTGCAAATGGGATGGCATTTTTTCCTATGGGAAGAGGGTAAAAAGAAACAAAAATACTTTCACAGACACTATATTAGAGATGCACTGATACAGGTCTGGAATAAAATTAGAGAAAAAATTACATGAAAATACTGACATGGCTTTCCACTATGGAAGCCACGACACATCTCAATACACTAGATCTATCAAAAATGGTTACATATAGTGAAATTTTAGACAGCCAAGGGAATTTGAAAACAAATCAAGAATTAAAGGAGCAAAATATAAATATAGATTGGTGGCCATATCTCCAACTACAATTGAGATACAAAAAAGATGTAAAAGAATATGGAATATACACAGAATTATAACAAATAGATAAAATTTTAATTGGCCCGGAAAATAAACTCATAACGAAAATTTACAAATATTTATTAGAAGTAACATTAGAAGAAGAAAAAGTTTAAGATTGCATGATAGCGTGGGGCAAAAACTTTGGTTACAACATAGATCTAGTGGATTGGGAAAGAATTTGGAACACAAATTATAAACTAACACAATCAGCAGCACTTAAAGAAAATATGTACAAAATGTTTTATTGTTGGCATTTACCACCAATAAGATTGGCTAAAACATGAAGCCGACCTGCTGGAAGTGTAAAAAAGTACAAGGGACTTTTTATCACATATGGTGGACCTGCCCAGAAACACAAAAATATTGGACAAAAATCTGGAAATGGGTGCAAGAAATTACAGGAGAACAGATAAAATACAAACCCGAAATCTTTCTGCTGGGAATAATCAAAGGGAAATATACAAAGAAAATTAAGTACATATTAACCCATCTGCTAACTACAGCTAGAATAGCATTTGCCCAATGCTGGAAACAAAATAATGCCCCCTCGGACGAATTAGTGATTAAAAAAACTTTGGATTGTGCAGAGATGGACAAATTAACACTGAAATTAAAAGATAAAGAAGAGTCGGAATATTATGAAATTTGGAACAATTGGTACAAATGGCTGCAAAACAAGAAAATTAATTAAGCCGAAAAACATGTATAAAGGTGTGTAAATATAGAAGCGAAATATTATATACATGTACAGATATGATGACATAAAAATGTTGATATAATGACTGTAATGTGTTGTAGAAGGGAAAAAATATTAATAAAAAATGTGCAAATTTACAATAGCATTGAAAAAAAGTGAGTTACAACCGTTTTGCATACCTACTATTGCAGCATCTCAATGGTCATGTGATCAAACTTTGGATGCTTGGCAACTGGTTCATATTTATGACCGTTGCTGCATCCCAGGGTCATGTGATCAGTTTTTGGACCGTCTGACAAGCAAAGCCCATGGAAAACCAGATTCACTTAACAACCATGTTACTCACTGAACCGATGCGGCGATTCACTTAACAAGTGTGACAAGAAAGGTCGTGAAACTCACTGAACAATTGTCTTGCTTAGCAGCAGAAATTCTGAGTGCAATTGTGTTCGTAAGTCAAGGACTATACCTGTACCATTTGATTCATATTAAACATTGAACCCTTGTGTCCCCCTCCGCTTCTGCTCTGCAGTTCTACCCATGCGACATCACTCAGCTTTTTTCTTAAAATAGTCAATTGTTGAACAAACCTCAGACTTGAATCAGCTGAAGGACTCCAAATTAGCTAAAAGGAGCCCTGGATTTTTCTGAGAACGTAATAGAACGGTTGTAGCACTTTGCATCAAATCTTAATGCCACGTTTCAGTGACTGAGCTGGGTGACTTTTTGGTCTAATGGTGCTCTTGTTCAGTGCTGCTTCCTTCACATCTGGTCGCCAAAGAGTCTCTCTGTCACCCTGCAGCCTGCTAATGAGATCCCCCATTTAATTAATACCATAAGAATTTTAATTCTGACTGAATCAATTTAACGTGATGTGATTTTGTCAGCTCTATTCCCCAAGTAAAAAGTGAGCCTGATGCTTATTACATACATCATTTCACGGGCTCTGCATTCCCTGCTGACTTAAACAAATTCTAATTAAGACTAATTAAAGCATCATTTATGAAAGCGCTTGTGATAGCTATGCAAACATTCTGGGTGGGTATGCTTTGCATAATAATTATCCTAGTTAATATTAAGGCTCAGTCCTTGGCAATTAGATCTTCCTTGGAACAGCGAGTTGCTCTGAATTTAGCCCTTTTCAGACTTGGCAATTAATAACCAAAAATAGTGCAAAATTTATAGAGTGGCTTCATTAAGACAAAATATATTTAGAAGTTGTAGCATTGTTGGCATTTTTTTTCCCGGGCAAGCATCATTTTAAACCAGGTGAGAGTTATTAAAATTAAAAAGACATGGGTGCTATAGTAGGTCTCAGAAATATATTGAAAGTCCCTAAAAACAAAAGAAAGGAACTTAAGTGACAGAAGCCGGGGAGAAAAATCTATAAAGGCATTTCCCTGTATTTTCCTTCCCTTCCTAAACATTATATTGTACAAAATGTATAATTTATTATTTGTTAATCACAGCCAAGCATTCATTAAGAAGAAACGCCTATACCCAGGCATGCTAGTAGGAGCCACTTTACATTTTCCATCAAAGGCCCAGCAATTTCAGAGGTGAAATAAAACACGGAGAAGTGGACAGATGAATTATAGCAACTGAGTGAATTATAGTGATTATTGCTAGGTGCATATATGCAAAAAGAAATGTTACGTGACACATACAGACGTCTGGGAAATTAAACATCCTACATTTACATTCAGGGCTTCTGTAGCATATATTATAATGCCAGGAGTCAATGTGCTACAGGATGGGCCTTGCTATTTTTAATGTCTTTTTTCAAATAGCACCATTAAGAGCTGGGTAAAGATCTATTCCTTGGGACTTGGGTGCCTAGAACTCAATACGGTTTATGTCGAATCTCTCTCTCTCTCTCTCTCTCTCTCTCTCTCTCTCTCTCTCTCTCTCTCTCTCTCTCTCTCTCTCTCTCTCTCTCTCTCTCTCTCTCTCTCTCTCTCTTGCCCTATAGGAGTGGGAGGACCTTAAAAATGGAATCCAAACAGCTGTAAGACAATCATTTCCAAAAACACGAAGCCTATTTCAATCTGCTTTCAATGAAGAAACGAAGGAGGCCCATATTGATGTCCTCCATCTTGATGGGATAAGGTACTATCACTGTTTTATTATATTCAGTCTGACCCCTGGTTGATCAAGCATGGCTGCTGAAATTATGTGTCAACACCTGGAGACTGTTTGGATCCAGTTGGAGAAGAACAAGTCCAAGAGCTAACCCTGACACGGTGAAGTAGTCATGAGTCCATAGTCCTGGCAATTTTGTATTTTTGGTTCTGTATGGGTTGCACTTTTCCATTCAGAACTGGTGCGTCTTGCTGTGGTGGCGCAGTGGTTAGAATGCAGGGCTAATTCAGTGCTCAATCCAGGAGTTCAGTTGTGAGCACTCAAGGTTGACTCAGCCTTCTATCCTTCCAAGGTCAGTAAAATGAGGACCCAGATTGTTGGGGGCAATAGGCTGACACTGTAAACCACTTAGAGATGGCTGTAAATGCACTATGAAGCGGTATAAGTCTAAGTCCTATTGCAATTACTAGACTCGTAGCTCTTATTCAGTGAGCAGATGGCAGGAAAGCCTCCATACACATTCAACTGTTGGGCCAACTGCTGCATCTGGAGTCATTTCTCCCAACCCCTCATGCTTTAGTCACCTCAACTGTAGACTACCTGTAAAATGCTCTATACAGAACTGCCCTTGAAAACCGTTTAGAAGCTACAGCTGATCCAAGCAGTGATAGTCATATCTCAATAGGCCTATGTAAAATCTCTGCAATGCAAGCTGCACTAGTTACAGTAACCTTCTAAATACAGTTCAATAAAGACCTTCATGGTGTAAGATATAGCTAGCTAGCTAGCTAAGAAACCAATGTTATGAATGCTAATATTATTTCTATTGTAAGGTTAAAGTAACAGAATCTTGCAAATCTGGAAGAGTTTCATTGCCATCTTCACTTTATCTTGATGAGAACTACAGAGGGTCAAGTTGAGATGCTTTCTCAAATTACTTTTCTGCCTTGGACTCAAATTACTTTTATCTGAGTGTTGTCTTGCTTGTGGTTCTTCCACCTATTCCTTCTTCCCATTACACTACCCATTGCCTCCTCTCTCCCATCATTTCTTCCCATTCTATATAATCTGAAGGACAGGCAGACTTCATACCCTAGCCCAGTGATGGCTAACCTTTTCCAGACCGAGTGCCCAAAGTGTGTGTGAATGTGTTTGTGGCCCCTGCACATGCGCCCTGCCCCCCCCACATGTGTGTGTGCCCCCGCAAGCCCCGCTCCAGTGCAAGTATCCCCCACCCCCCACACATGCCCCATCCCCCCACACATATGTGCATGCCCAGCACACGGCCCAGCAAATGCACACACTGCCTCCTGCATGTGCCCCACATGCGCAGCAGAGACCCAAAGACCTGCTGGCCAGTGAGAGGCACACTCGCCTGTGTGGAAGAGTTGAACTGGGGCAATGGCTCAAGTGCCCACAGAAGAAGTGCTGCATGTCACCTGTGGTATGCATGCCATAGGTTTGCCATCATGGCCCTAACCATTAAGCAATGCCATTTGATGGGCATTTCTTACTGCCTGCTCTTTGGAATGGCATCCTCCTCAGAGAGTCAGACTTCCCTGACTTTGCAAGCCTATAAATGTTCTTTAAAACCTTGACTTCTTTGCCTCCCTCTGCCAAAGAATAGGCTGATGGTGTGTGCCCACTGATGTGTTTTGTTTTGATATATATTTTCCCCATTATGTGATGTTCTTTGTTTCTATTGATTTTAATTGTAGGTTGTCCAGAGCTGATTTTGAGTAGGGGTGGCCTCATCAATCAAAACTATAAGCAAATAATCTCTGCTTCCATCACATCCATATACCACTGATTTTTATTTCTTTTCTTCTAACTTTTCCTTCCTTTTTTAAGGATATCCATCCAGCCATAATTCCCCTGTCTCTTAGTCATCCATTCTTACTTCTTATATCTATTTTGCAAGTCAGTCTTCACTCATTCTAGGAGTGATGTAGTGAATCAGTGGTTAAGATGCTGGGCTTGTCAACTGGAAACCCCACAACCCAGATTCAAGATCTGAGTGCCACAAAACAGAGTGAGCTCCCGCCCTCGCCTCAGCTCCTGCCAACCTAGTATTTGAAAGCATGCAAATGCAAGTAGATAAATAGGTATCACTTTGGTGGGAAGGTAACAGCGTTTCGTGACATCATGCTGGTCATATGATTGTGGAAATGTCTTCAGACAGCACTGGCTCAATGGCCTTGAAACAGAAATGAGCACCAACACCTGTAATCGGCAATGATATGCAAAGTAAAATCCGCAGGGACTCCTTTTACCAATCACTCTTTCTACCTGCCACACTATCTCAGTGTACTTATTTCATACTGCTCATATACTTTTAACCTAGATTCATTCAATGCTTATCAATTCCATATTCTAGTTCTTCATTAAGCATCCTATCCCACTGCATTCCCATTTTCTCTTTCTCCTGACATCATCAGCCCTCATTTCCATATAAAAAAACTATAGAAGCAGACTCCTATCCACACCATTTTTGCTTCTGTCAATACATACTCCTTCTTTATAACTTATCACACACTATTATTATTATTTCTAACATTTGTGCTTCCTGGAAATTTTCCATCCATTTTCTCAACTTTGGGAAACATTCCACTAACACACACACAAATTCATCGATTTGCTTTAGGTTTCTACCATTTAATGTGTAAAAATGGCCTTATTTTTATATGTCGAACACAACTACCTTGAATTTTGATGTATTAATTTTAATATTTAATTTAGCCATTGCATTATATGTTTATTGCAAAACTTTGAATCCTTGCCAAGGATCTAGTGTTGTGTGCCATCTCTACACACTTCTAAAATGAGCTATTATTTACATCAAAATCTTGCTTCGTTTCCTCTTTCATCTTAATCATTCCTTATGCCCATGTGGCCATGTGAGCCATCACCCCAGTTCAACTCCGCTGCGCATGTGTGCGTGCCTCTCACTGGCAAGCAAGTCTTCGGGTCTCTGCTGCATATGCGTGGGGCAGAGCACATGGGGGGGCAGCACATGGGGGGATGGGGCGCATGCAGGGGCAGGGGGCTCATGCATGGGAGCTGGGCTTGTGGGGGCACGCGCACATGCATGAGGGCAGGGCGCATGTGCAAGGGCCATACACACATTGCATTTTGGAGGGATTTGGACACATGCACATTCGTGCACACTTTGGGCACTTGGTCCGGAAAAGGTTAACCATCACGGCCTTATATACTCTCTTAAACAATTTTTTTGGAATGACAGTATATATTTGTCTCTCTATACATTATCCTCATTTTTGCAGTAATCTTCTACTTGTATGCATTTTTTCTCATCCAGAGCCTCTTTTGCTTCATTGGACCAAAGATCCTTTTTCATGTTTTCTATTATCATAACTCCACATTCTTCTGTGGCAATCTGTACAGCATTTTCAATCAGTTCTAACTAGCTTTCAAATCCTCTTTCCTTATGTGTACTTACCATATTCACCATTTATCTTGTTAGGGGACTATCTTCTAATACATCTTTCATACATAACGTATACCTTCTCTTCTGGAATGGTTCTATTTTTACTCACTTTCACTTCTTTACTCCCCCACCCCATGTTCCATTCTTGTTCGTATCAAAATTCAGAACCTTACATCACCCTTTTCACTAATTCTCACAGTCTTTCATCAAAAACAAATCATTTTAAGCCTTTAGATTTACATTCATCCCTTTGCCATGTGTCTCTATGAGCAGCTATGTTTAAAATTCAAAAGATAAAGAGGCATCAAATAAGAACTGGGAGACCTGAAAACCGGCAAAAGGCCATTTTACAACTGTTTCACATTTTTATTAATTTAAAGTTATGAATAATCCAATAAAAGATAGTAGGTTCTATTGAACAATGATACACTTCTAGAAAAAAATAATTGAGTTGCACTGACTACTGGAGATGCAATACTCAAACTGTAACATTAATTCGTTTGGTGAATATTTATTCATTTGTTGTTAAATATCAAAGATTTTAAATTGTGTTACAATGGCTTATTTCTGGGTAGAAAATAATCTTATATAATCATTGGTTTGGAAACTTAAGAATGCAAATAGCTACTGCATGCAATTATAATAGCAAAATAATAATTCAAGATAGGAAGACCACCCATTCTTAGTCAATTTTAGAGTGGTATAAACACCACCATTCTGATTGTATAGTTGCAGAAATATTTCACTATAGCTAAGGTGACCAACCGTCCTCCTTTAGGGAGGACAGTCCTTCTTTTGTAAGTTCTGTCCTCCCTCAAAAAGTATCCTCCTACATGTCTTCCTTTTCGATATTTGAAGGCTAATCTGTTGCGTGTTATGTGACGTATTTTATTAAACAATTTTTAATGGTGTTTTTTTTACTTCATCGCAAGTATATTGAACAGATATTGAATCTTGTGTTGAATTTTTATCTAAAGAAATGCTAGACATTAAAATAGATGACAATTGTCTCTTTGAAGAAATTAGAAGACTGAATGTATATTTAAATTCTGAAAAATTAATACAATGGGAAAATCAACATGTTGAAATTGATAAAAGATGGGTGGATATTTTCAGCCATTTCAAAAATGAACATATTCCATGTGAACATTTATTTATACTTGTTCAATTTACGTTGTGCTGCCCTGGAACTAATGCAGCAGTTGAAAGAGTTTTTTTTAATTGCCAATGATTTTTCGACAAGTGAGAAATCGAGATTGAATGTTGATACTCTAGCTGCAGCACTTGCCGTAAAATTCAATATGAAGGATATTTCTTGTTCAGATATTTCCAATATATTGTTAGAAGATGATACATTGACAAAAAATATTAATTCAATGGAAAAGTACTCATTTAAATAATAATTAACAGGCATGTAAGCATAATTACAATATAAAATGTTGCAAATGTTTTTATTATGCATATATCATATTTTAGTGTATTATTGTTGCAATGAATAAAATATTTCTTTTATTTACGATATATTTTTTCCAATTTATTTGTCGTCCTTTTCATTGTAAAAAAGTTGGTCACCTTAGCATTTTGGACAATAGAACGTGTTTTGTCCTCCTTTTCATTGTAAAAAAGTTGGTCACCTTACTATAGCAAGATGACTATTTGGAAAACCAGACCACATCCATGCTTTCCATTGTTAAGTAAACTGACTTAAATCTTAACAACATAATGGTATGACCAGACATGAACATATAAAGATTAATGCACGAGAGATTTATTTGGGTGGCTATTTCTTTTTCTGTTTTTCTCATTTTGCACATATAGTCACTTTTTAAAATAACTTTTCCTTATTCAATCAATGTTCTTTTTATTAACTTACCCCAAACATACTCAGATTTTTAATCCTCCCAAAATTATTCTGTTTCCCCCATTTCTGCCCTTAGCAAAATAATAATAATAATAATCCCTAACCAGGCTCATTTCTCTTCACTTGAATCTGATTTTTGGTATATATGCCACTCTTGTATGGGCTCCATGCTCCATTATATGCTCACTACAATTTGAAAACCAAGCAACCAGCCATCCCCTAATACTGTCAGGCTTGGCAGCCAGTCTCCAAACTTCCCCCCAATCCATGCCCACAAGGATCCTTTCACCTGCATGATCAACCCAAACTGATCAATAAGATCTGTGACCAGCAGAAGTTACACATTCCAATTGTCCACAGCAAACCTGTGCACACCCCCCCCCCTAATTCCTTGTATATGGATGCTTAATATATTGCTTTAGCTATTAGGAGTTTGCCACACGGCAGTTACTATGCAGTGCTCCTTCAGTCTGAAATAGCACCAGTGATCTTGGATATTGGTAAAGCTATTACATTATCTTCATGCTCATATAATTATGCTTTACACAAGGTAATGTAAGTGTAACAGTTTAATCAGCTCTATCTTAGCAGTATTGTCCTATCTTCTGATCTATTTTTAAGGGCCTATTTATAAAACATTGTCTGAATGAATGAGCCAATGTTCAAATAACCAAACAATACCCTTTAGTAAAAGGTGAAAGATTTATATGATC
>NC_138548.1:154199325-154239325 GCF_964273705.1 Natrix helvetica | reverse complement strand
CAGAGGTGGGTTTCTGCAGGTAAGCCCTGGATTGGGCGAACCGGTACTGGTGGCGGCGGGAGGCTCCACCCACCCACCTGGACGTTTCTGTGCATGTGCAGAAGCGTCACACGCATGCATGAGCAAACCAGTAGTAGAATTAATTGAAATCGACCACTGCTGTACATACCAGTAATGGTCAGAATGTGGGGTTTGTATTGTGGTAATCAAGTGATTTCCATTGTGCCCCATTCCACTATAGAACAGTTCTTCCTAACCGCCCAATCTTCAAATATTTTGGACTATAATTCCCAGGCACTCTGGTCAATATAATTTGTAGCCTATACATTCTTGATGGCTACTGGACAGGTACTGAATCTGCCCATTTTTCTCAGTATTATTTCCACGAATAACAGGAGAGTAGAAATGTAATGTTCCACACTTGCAACTGTGTTGGGAGTAAGGTAACAGTAGCATTTCTAAAGTGGTAGAATGGATTGTCCATTCCTCAGGTTTACAACCTCATTTCGGAATGCTCTCCCTACATATTTCATATACACACTGAAAAATCGGGAAATGTTCTAGTACATTGTAGTAATGGGAAATGCTAGAGTTAAATGTTAAATCTTTATTATGCAGGATTGGAGCAAAAGACTCCTCTGTCAAACTACTCATGAGTCTTCTTTTCTTTTCTTTTTTTCATCAGTTCTGCTTCCTTGTTCTTCAATAAGCAGGTCCTGAATTGGGCCTGCCAAAGAGTAAGACGAGTCTTCCCTTTTTAAAAGCGAGGAAATCTACATCTATCTTTCTTGCTAATGGGTCTCTTTTCTTCCTCTTCATTCAGAGATCCATTTTACTTTGGAGAACAATCTCCTTTCCCTTGCCTGAAGTCTGAAATAATGTCATAGTATCGTAAGATGGTAAGTTTGCCATCTTATTTTGTTGCACGTGCAAATTAGACCTTATAGTTGAAATGGCCAGAACTAACAAAAGTTCTGGGTGTAATAATGATTGACTAAAGCAACTTCAAGATAACTGATTCGGGACATTCTGAAGTTAGTGGGGGGGGGGGGAACCTATGCATGAATGGGTGAGAGACTTTGTTAGATATGTACATCATGAACCAGAGAATGAGGACTCAACATAGCAGGGTGCTGCCCTCCTCCATAAATGGGGAAAGCTCCCCTCTTCAGAAAGTAACTTTGGTGCTCCAGAGCACTCTGGCCAACATACTGTGGAACAGGGCCCTCTGAGCGCCTATCAGGGAATGCCCAGAGACTTTCTGTATGCAACTCCATCATGTACTGACTATATAAATAACAGAATAATAGAGTTGGAAGGGACCTTGGAGATCTTCTAGTCCAACCCCCAGGAAACCCCATACCATTTCAGGCAAATAGTTGTCCAATCTCTTCTTAAAAACTTCCAGTATTGGAGCACCCACAACTTCTGGAGCCAGTTAATTGTTCTGTTAGGAAGTTTCCTCTTAGTTCTAGGTTGCTTCTCTTTTTGATTGGTTTCCACCCATTGCTTCTTCTTCTGGCTTCAGGTGCTTTGGAGAATAGCTTGACTCCCTCTTCTTTGTGGCAGCCCCTGAGATATTGGAACACTGCTATCATGTCACTCCTAGTCAGTGGTGGGTTTCAAAATTTTTGGAACCTCTTCTGTAGGCGTGGCCTGCTTTGTGGGAGTGGCTTGCCACCCATGTGACTGGGTGGGAGTGGCTTGCCATCCATGTAACCAGGTGGGAGTGGCTTGCCATTCATGTGACTGAGTGGGAGTGGCTTGCCACTCATATGACTGGGGGGAGTGGCTTGTTGCCCATATGACCAGGTGGAGTGGCCAAGACGATGTCACTGAATTCTTTGCCCCAATGGATAAACTACAATAAGATTAAAATAAGTACACAAAACAATAAAAGAGGTACTTACAGAAGGAAGATGACTGTCCTTGCCAGTCTTCAGTATCACTGACTCCAATGAATGGCCTACACAAAGAAGAGACACTGAAATGAACTCTTCCATTGCATGCACTGCATTAGGATGAAACAAGCACACAAAACAATAAAGACAGCTACTTACAGAGGGAAGATTACTGCCTTGCCGGTCTTCTGCACACCACCACCTCATCACCTTGCTCCAATAACCTGCACAAAGAAGAGACACAGAAAGGAAGACTTTAATTGCATGCACTGCATTAGATGAAACAAGCACACAAAATAATAGTAAAGGAAGATTACTGTCCTTTTCTCCATCTTCTGCACCACCACCTCACCACCTTGCTCCAATAACCTGCACGAAGAAGAGACACAGAAAGGAAGACTTTAATCACATGCACTACATTAGGATGAAACAAGCACACAAAATAATAGAAAAGGAAGGTTACTGTTCTTTTGTGTGTTGAAGTCACCCACTGACCACCTTGCTCCAATGAATGGCCTGCACAAAGAGATACAGAAAGGAAGACTTTAATTGCTTGCACTACTATATTAAAGATGAAACAAGGACACAAAGCAATAAAACAGCTAAGAAATAAAATAATAAAATAATAAAACAGGAAAGATGACTCTCCTAGCGGTCATACTCTGTTGCCTCTTCATCCTGTTAAATAATACTAACTGCAGAAGAAATAAAACAATATTGGACTCAATTGTGGTTGTAAGCTGAGGATTACACTACAGGTAACAAAAGGGACCTCTGTTGTCACCCAACAATGTACAGTCTTTTCCGGAAGGATGTCCCCCAACAAACAGGAAAGACAAAGTTTTTCATCCAAGAAGTTAGATCAAGAATGAATGTCATAGGTAGATTCACAGAGCAATACATATTTCTTTTTCTGAAATTTAGTTCTCAGTTCTAACTAACAGAAACAGAAATTATAAATCTAAAAGTATGAAATAAAACACCAATTATGTAAGGAAAGGTCACTAAAATGTATAAGGAAATATTATTAGTACTTGATCATTATTAATGTGTAGATAACTGCGGGACATTACACACCCACAAACTATGACAGTGCCAGGAAAACACAAAAAAATAAGAATTTCCTCCCC
The DNA here is from genome assembly GCF_964273705.1 of Natrix helvetica. Lineage (NCBI taxonomy): Eukaryota > Metazoa > Chordata > Lepidosauria > Squamata > Natricidae > Natrix > Natrix helvetica. Next base: position 154,236,294 of record NC_138548.1, on the reverse strand, counting down.
CCAAAAGACTGCAAATGAAACCAGTTTTTTTACTCCTAACCCTAAGGACAAGAAAGACAAAGCCACTGGAATAAAAGCTAGCCTGCCGCCGCCTCCTACCCGCTTTCGGCCGTGTGGTGTACGCCAGCTTGCAGTTTTCGCGATGGAAGTCCTCAAGGCCTTCTCTAGCAAAAGCCGAGAAAGCTAGCCTGCCGCCGCTGCTGCCCACCAGCTTTCGGCCATGTGGTTATGCCAGCTTGCAGCTTTCGTGAGGCAAGGCCTTCTCGCGCTAGCCTGCCACCGCCACCACCGCCCACCCACTTTCGGCCACGTGGCGTATACCAGCTCGCAGTTTTCGCAAGGCAAGGCCTGAAGGCCTTCTCTCGCGAAAGCTAGCCTGCCACTGCCGCCCACCCACTTTTGGCCACATGTGAAAGCCGCCACCAGCGCCATTGCCAACCAGCACCTTTCAGCCACGCGGCATACGTCAGCTTGTGGCTTTCACGAGGCAAGGCCTTCAGGCCTTCCCTCGCGAAAGCTAGCCCGCCGCCGCCGCTGCCCACCTGCTTTTCCCCCAAAAGACTGCAGAGGAAACCAGTTTTTTCTCCCTAACCCTAAGGACAGGAAAGACAAAGCCACTGGAATAAAAACCATTAAGGCAATGTGGGAAATTATAAAGGACAGTGCCAGGAAGCTCCCAAAATCAACAACCACCTCACAATTACCTAAACAACCAGGTATCACACAGAAACACACAAAATCTGGCAAAGCTACCTTGCACCAACCTGGCCTGCCCATAGAAAAGCAGCCACTTTGAGACACATAAACCATGCACCAACCTGAACACTTAAAAGCAACACATTGCATCACAAACAAACCATTTGCAAAAAGGAATAACATTTCTTGTAATAAACATATTCTATAAACAATAAATTAATAAAAATTCTCTAAAAATAATTTTAAAATATATATTCTATAAATAATAAAAAAGTCCTTAAAAACCATTAAAATATTCTATACACAATAAATTACAATAAAACCATTTAAAAATATTCTAACCACAATACATTTAAATGTATTGAGTATAGAATATTTTAAATGGTTTATTTTAATTTATTGTTGATAGAATATTTTTTAAAATAGTCTAACACAATTTTAAAAAAGATTCCACACACAATAATTTAAAATGAAACCATTTCAAAGTATTCCACACACAATAATTTAAAATGAAACCATTAAAAATATTCCAAACACAATAAATTACAATAAAAACCATTTAAAAATATTCCATACACAATACATTTGAAAGTATTGAGTATATAATTTTTAAATGGTTTATTTTTATTTATTTTAGACTTAATTGTCTAAGACAATTTAAAAAAAGAATCTACAAACAATAAATTGAAATAAACCATTTTAAAAAATTATATACTCAATACTTTTAAATAAAACAATTTAAAAAATTCTATACACAATAAATAAAATAGTCTTTAAAAATACATTAAAAGCATAAAAGAAAAAAACCGGGTCACTTACCAACAGGCAGAATCAGTAGCTCTCCGATGCGATGGATGCGCTCCGATGTGATGGAGCAGGCAGACGACAAGGCAGCAGGTAAGCTGGACTGAAGGGGCAAGGGACAACTGGGTCAGCTAGGCCCGCCACCTGGCAGGTTTTGCCAGCCAGGTGAGTCTGGGCACGGGGGGTAGCAAGAAACCCCCTTTGCGCCATGCGGCGTATGCCAGCTCGCGGCTTTTGCAAGGCCTGGACGCCTTCCCTTGCGAAAGCCGCAAGCTGCCATAAGCTAGCCTGCCGCTGCCACCACCGGTGCACGCCAGCTCGACCCCTGCTGCCGCCGCACACCAACTTGTCCCCCACCACCGCCGTCCACCTCCTTTCAGCCATGCAGCGTACGCCAGCTTGCGGCTTTCGTGAGGCAAGGCCTGAAGGGTTGGGCTAGTTTAGTGTGGATGGGCGGGGGAGCAAGCGAGCTGTGATGGAACCGGCGGGGCGAGTGAGCAACAGGGCCGAGGCAGGCGTTCCTGAACTTACTTCCGGGTCCACCGGTGGAACCTCTTCTAACCAATTTGGTAGATTTGACGAACTGGTTCTACCGAACCAGTGCGAACCGGTAGGAACCCACCTCTGCTCCTAGTCCTTCTTTTCATTAAACTAGACCAGTGGTCGGCAAGCCGCGGCTCGCGAGCCACAAGCGGCTCTTTACACATTTTAATGCGGCTCTTCTGTGTGCCGGATTATTATCCTCCCTAATCATTGTGGATCGAAAAGAAAAAAGGGAAAGGGGCGCTTGTTTTGAAGCGCCCGCTCCCCTCCCTCCTCTCGGGCACTTCAAAACAAGCGCCCCTTTCCCTTTTTTCTTTTCGACCCACAATGATTAGGGAGGATCCTGAAGTCGGGCGGGGACGAGAAGCGAGGAGGCAGAAAAAGAAACACCTCCGTTTCTTTTTCTGCGTCCTCGCTTCTCGTCCCCGCCCGACTTCAGGATCCTCCCTAATCATTGTGGGTTGAAAAGAAAAAAGGGAAAGGGATGCTTAAAGGTTCAAACAGTAGAGCAAACGCTTCAGAGGCAACAGTTTTCACGGGGAATTAGAACAGAGAGCCCTGGAGTTTCGCTGCCCACCCGGTCAGACCTCGCTTTCCTCGCATGATTGGCTAATTTGCTACTGCCAATGGGGGAGGGGTCTGCAAAGTTGGCTGTTTTAAGACTGGTGGACTTCAATTCTCAGAATTCTGGGAGTTGAAGTCCACCAGTCATAAGAGCCAATTTTGCAGATCCCTGGGCTAATATGATTGATGCCCTTGGTGGACTTCAATTCTCAGAATTCTGGGAGTTGAAGTCCACAGGTCTTCAAGCTGTCAGGTTTGAAGACCCCTGGGGGTTTTTTTTCTAAAGGGTTAGGGGTGCAAGGATCTTGTAACTTGACAGCTTTAAGACTTGTGTGCTTCAAATGCCAGAGTTTATTGAAACTAAAAACAGTGTACCATCCTATGTATTTTCGGTTTTAAAAATGTGGCTCTCAAAATAAATTTCAATCGTGGTTTTGGCGAGATTTGGCTCAGTTGAAAAAAAAGGTTGCCCACCATTGAACTAGACAGACCCAATTCCAGCAACTGTTCTTTATATGTTTGAACTTGTAAACAGAGTAAATAGTTTCACATCTGCTCATTGATAATGTAATTCTGATGGGCTTTTTAACATTTTTGCTATACAGTAAATACATACATAAAATCATGAATCAAGTCTAAGCAGCAATTAACACATTTTTTGTTCTCTAACAGAGAGAAACCAAACAGTGCTATTTCATAGCCTCAAGATTAATAAAACACTCAAACCTTTTCTCCCTCCACCTGAAAATCCTCATATGTTATTTGTATTTACTTTTCTATCCAGTTTTCTCACCCCACGTCCATTTACAGCTTATTGTTCCTACGAAACAATGAAATTATATCCTACTACACACTGAAATACTTTTATAAAAGACCGTTGAAATCGGAAGTGTGTAAAATGGCCCAGTAGACTTTGTATAATTAATATGCTCAATTGCAATCAACGCTCTTACAGCATGACATTAGCCTACAAACAAACACATCAAACAAAAATCAGCAAAATACTAGCGGCAACAAAGCATGGCAAGAGAGAAATATTTTCCCAATTATTGAAAAGTTCTGATTGAGTCATTATTGTGCTTTTTTATTTTCCATAAAAGAAATAGCAGATTAATGAAGGAAATATTATCTCTAATTTAAGTTTTGTCGAGAATTAAAAGCCCTTGCTGGAGGTGTAGATTGATGCCTCCAGTCACAACACTCTTGAAGGGAGCGGAAAGAGAGAGCGAGAGAGAGGATGGAGGCTGGGTTGGGTTTGGGTGTGTGTGTGCTACTTCAAGAGAAGAGCCAGGATGAAGGGAAAGACGCCCGTAGAATTAATTGCTACATCAGAAGGAAGCCAGAAAGGGGGAAACTGGTTCTAAAACGAAGATCTAATGGTAACAGGTTACTCCCAGATCTACAGTTATTGTTTGATAAAAGTTGTAGACTCAAATTCTTACTCTTTTAATCATATCTTACACCAATATAATTGTACTCTTTTTCCCCTCTCCCTCAAGAGTGGATGGTCTGAAGGATGAGAGATAATTATTTAATTTCACGTCTTTTTTCTCAGTTTTAGGTGCACATGAAGTTGGTCTGCATTGGATTAGCTATTTCATATCCTGCAGTACTTTATTTGTAACAAATGTACTTCATTTACATACAGGGTTCACATTAAAGGCAAAGGTTCCCCTCGGACATATGTGTAGTCGTTCCTGACTCTAGGAGGTGGTGCTCATATCCGTTTCAAAGAGCCTAAGAGCCAGCGCTGTCCAAAGACGTCCCCGGGGTCATGTGGCTGGCATGACTAAATGGCGAAGGCGCACAGAGTCTGTTACCTTCCCACAAAGGTCGTTCTTATTTTTCTACTTGCATTTTTATGTGCTTTTGAACTGTTAGGTTAGAAGAAGCTGGGACAAGTAACGGAAGCTCACTTTGTTATGCGGCGCTAGGGATTCGAACCACCGAACTGCCGACCTTTCTGATTGACAAGCTCAGCGTCTTAGCCACTAAGCCACCATGTCCCATAGGGTTCACATTACTATATGCCTATAAAGAGAGAGAATTTGAGGTAGTGGTTAAGGTACTGGCCTGGAAACCAGGAGACAATGAATTCTACTCTCACCTAAGGTATGACAAAATAGCTGAGTGACTTGGGGCCAGTCACTGTCTTTCAACCTGACCCACCTCGCAGGGTTGTCATGGGGAAATCCTCGTAAGTGGGCAGTGCACGACGTTGGCTCGTTCTAGTGGGAATCTTTCTCATCAATTCATTTGGAAGAACAACCTTCCTAAGTACTCTAAGCTGCTACACTATATTCTCTACTGCTCTACAGGCTTCTGCAACTTCCCAGCTCTTTTGGAGCTATCAGAAAGTATTCCAAGAAGAAGTAAAAGAAACAATGATAGCATGGGCAAAAAAAAAAAAATGTAATAGAACTTGAGAAGTGGCAGCAATTACAGGAAAGTAATTATAAATTAACAATGGCAACAGCCTATAAAGAAAATTTGTAAAAAATGTTTTATAGATGGCATGTCACCGGAAAGATTGACAAAAATGTTTAAAGATACATCAACCAAGTGTTGGAAATGTCACCAGATGCCAGGATCATATTATCACATGTGGTGGACATGTGCAGAGGCAAAACAATATTGGGCAAAAATTCACATGTGGTTGGAAAGGGTGATACAGCAGCGTATTGATTTAAAGCCGGAACTGTTTTTGTTGGATATTTTACCAGAGAAATATAGTAAAGAAGATGTATATTTAATTATTCATGTAATAACGGCAGCTAGAATTGTATTTGCAGAAAATTGGAAAATGGAAAAAAATTCCCTCAGAGGGAGAGGTAATTAAAAAAATATTAGACTGTGCAGAAATGAACAGATTAACGTTGGCAATTAAAGAGAAGGAAGAATCAGAGTATTGTAAGATATAGGGATGTTTTTTATTACTGGATAGAAAATGAATATAGGCAAAAAGAAACAGAAAATTGAATCATTTGGAAAGGAACGCAGAATTATAGAGGAGGAGTTGAATTAAATGGCAATTGAAATGTAAAGGCAAGATTAAAAAATAGATTTAAAATGATATAACTGTTAAAAAGGATGGCACAAAGATTGTACCCAGATGACACACTAAGAATGATGTAAGAGTGGTTATGGGGAAAAACTTTTTTTTTTAAAAAGTATTCTGAGTGGACAAGAAAAGCATATATGGCATACCTTGCCTGGACATATACCTTCCCCTAACACAGGGGTGTCCAAACTTGGGAACTTTAAGACTTGTGGACTTCAACTCCCAGAATTCCCCAGCCAGCCATGCTGGCTGGGGAATTCTGGGAGTTGAAGTCCACAAGTCTTAAAGTTCCCAAGTTTGGACACCCCTGCCCTAACAGAAAACTTTGATAGGTAGAACCTAGCATTACAGGTAGCGAATTTAATTTACAACAGTTTGTTTACTGACCATTCAAAATTATAACAGCACTGAACAAAGTGACTTATGACCGTTTTTCACAATAGTGACCACTGCAGCACCCCCCATGGTCATGTGATCAAAATTCAGACACTTGGCAACTGATTCATATTTATGACCGTTGCAATGTCCTGGGGTCATTTGATTCCCCTTTGCAACCTTCTGAGGAACGATGTCAATGGGGAAAGCAGATTCTCTGAACAAGTGTGCTACTAACTTAACAACCGCAGAGATTCACTTAATAACAGTGGCAGGAAAAGTCATAAAATGGGGCAAAATTCACATGACATCTGTCTCACTTAGCAGTATAAATTTGGGGCTCAGTTGTGGTCGTAGGTTGAGCCCTAGCTTTATTATCTTCTCCGTTACCAAAAAATAGGCTGAGATAGGAGCCACTCAGTCACTTTGGACATTTTCCAATCTAAAGCACCATCTGAACCCAGCACAGATCCGGAGCAGGGAAAAGCAGCCTCTAACCAGGATATATTTCCTGTCAACCACTCTCCTTTTCCACTTTCTGCAGCCTCTCACCAGGATTCTTGGTGGCCTTTCTTCTCATCTAACTATTAACACAAGTAGTAAGTACAACAAATTTGGCACAATTCACAACGTAACTTTAGGAAATGCTGATTTATTGTCAGACTAATTTGTTCCAAGTAGTGAATGCATTGTTACGTAGCTTTTGCAAGCCATGGAGAGTTGCTTGATTGAAGGGGTGTAAAGGCCATTTTAACCAATAAACACAGAATGACACAGAACTGGTCATTGGCAAGAACAGTGTGGTGTCCCAATGATTCTTGCATTGTATGATTAGCAAGTGTAGGAAGTTAAAACCCACCCCTCTCCTAGAAAAATGAAACATCCTGGGAAATATTGAAAAGGCAGAATATTATATTTCTCTGGATCAGAAATGGAGAAACATGTTTTTAGGCAGGAAACAGACTCATTCTTAATAGCCCCCACCTTTGTCAATGGGCCATCAAAAAAGCCTGGGCCTGTCTATCCTACATAACAAAGATCTCCCCCTTCAGCTCCAGGGTGATGGCATTAAGGCATGATAATATTAGCTATTTACCCATCTCACCACAGGGCACCTGGGAAGAAGCAATGCTCAACCAAACTTGGACTCATAGCCTAGAGCAGTGGTAGTCAACCTTTTTCTACCTACCGCCCACTAATGGATCTTTCTTGATAGAAAAATTTCCTTACCGCCCACCACTTTTGTCCTTCGACTTCTCCTCCTCCTCCTTTCCCCACAACCCCACTCCCTTCTAGCAGTGATGATGTTACCTAGTTTGGTAATGAAATGTCTGTAAGAAAACCACCAAGGTCAGAAAGCAGCAAGGATCCCACTATCCCCCACCTCCTCTTTCTCCCTTTCATTCTCCTTTTTGTCTTTTCTGCTACTACCCCTCCCAAGCTCAGAAAGCAGCAAGGATCCCCTATCCCCCACCTCCTCTTTCTCCCTTTCATTCTCCTTTTTGTCTTTTCTGCTCCTTCCCCCCGCCCCAAGCTCAGAAAGCAGCAAGGATCCCCTATCCCCCACCTCCTCTTTCTCCCTTTCATTCTCCTTTTTGTCTTTTCTGCTCCTTCACCCCCCCCAAGCTCAGAAAGCAGCAAGGATCCCACTATCCCCCACCTCCTCTTTCTCCCTTTCATTCTCCTTTTTGTCTTTTCTGCTCCTCCCCCCCCCCCCTTCTACCACTTCACCAGCTCAGGCGTGACCAGAGAAGTTTCTCTTTTCAGAAATGTATTCAGTGGAGCGGTGGCAGCCTGGCAGGCTGAGCCTGCGTCCCTTTCAGGAGCTTCACTGAGGAAACTTCTCCGGTCGCACCTGAGCTGGTGAAGCGCAGGCAAGCGCCGTCCCATCGCCAGGGAAACAGTGAGTGAGGTGAATCGCGTGGTTGCTCAGATCACACGGGCGCAGCCCGACCGGAGAAGTTTCTCTTCTCAGAAATGTCTTCTCAGGCTGTGCCCGTGTGATCTGAGCAACCACGTGATTCACCTCACTCACTGTTTCCCTGGCGATGGGACGGCGCTTGCCTGCGCTCCACCAGCTCAGGTGCGACCGGAGAAGTTTCCTCCCCTTCCTCTTCCCACGTGTTTGCTTGTGCACGCGCTTGCACTCACCTGCCCACTCGCACAAAAGGAGGTTTTAACCTCCGAAATCCGTAACACACGCATTCTCGCGCACGTTAGTTCAAAAGGAGGTTTTAACCTCCGAAATCCCCACCGCCCACCTGGAATCCCAAAACGCCCACTAGTGGGCGATAGGGACCAGGTTGACGACCCAGGGCCTAGAGAGTTGCCCCTGCATGGCCCCATGGGAGTCTGACAACCAATCAGAATACAAGCTCAAGATCCAAGGCCAGAGAGGGCATAAAACCAGGAAGTTTCAGCATCTTGATCTCTTTTCTTCTTCACCAAACATCTGGAAGCATGTGATCCCCCTTTTCTGTTCAGGAGCCATGTGGTCCTGTCCACCATTAAACCAACTTTCCAAGCAGCCTCCATGTTTCCAGTGTCTTTTTTCCCCACTTGGAACTGAACCCAGAAGGACATTTCTTGGACATTTCTTCCAACACAAGGAAGCAAGAATAAAAGGGCTTTATGTATTTCCTAGTAACATCCTATTCCAAAAGTTCCTTCCAAGAGCGTAATTCTAAATAGATGAACAAGTCTATACTAAATAGCAGCACCCTCAGTTCGGTCAGTCTCCTGTGCATAATTTGCAAAAAACTAAGAACTCAGTTCTAACCTTCACAGTATTCTGTAAGTGATATTTTCATGTTGCGGGGAGGGGGAGAGACTAACCTGCCTTCTCTCTGGAATCAAGGGGATGACCGTGGCTTTAATACTTAAATTTTCTATCTAGCTAATACCTCTAATGTTATTAGCTCATCCATATGAAGCACTAAGGATAAGGAGAAAAGCGGCTTGCTGTAAGACATTCAGTGAATTCCTGGCCGGTTGAAAGCTCAAACTCCAGGTGATGCTCAAGGTTACATATTTTTTTCCTCCAATGACTGTTTGTTTACAATGCAAATCAACCTCAGAGAGGCTGCAGAGGATCAAGAGCAGGAAAGCAATAAGGCTAGGAAGCCGTAACCCTTTTCCATCCTATCATTTACCCAAATAGATTCCTCTCCCCCTTCTTTTGCTTTCCACTTGTGCAGGAAGAGTGAAGACAATTCATATAAGCTCTGCTCTTCTTCCCCGAGCCAGTAATCCCATCCATGCAGTTATGAAACTTAGGAAATAAAATAAAGGGGAGGGATGATAGATAAACACCAATAGAGGGAAGGAAGGAAGGAATTAGGAGAAAAGAAAGAAAGAAAGAAAGAAAGAGCCAGAGAAAGAAAGAGCCAGAGAAAGAAAGAGGGAGAGAGGAATGAAGGAAGAATAAAGAAAAGAAAGAAAGAAAAAGAGAGAGAGAGAAAGAGGGAGGGAAAAACTAAGGATAAAGAAAAGAAAGTAAGGAGAGAGAGAAAGAGGAAGATGGAAGGAAGGAAAGAATTAGAAGGAAGGAAGGAACGAAGGAAAGAAAGAAAGAGGAAGAGAGAGTACGAAAGGGAGGGAGGAATGAAGGAAGAATAAAAAAGAAAGAAAGGGAGGGAGGAATGAAGGAAGGATAAAGGAAAGAAAAAGAAAAATGGAAATAAGGAATTAGAAGGAAAGAAAGAGAGAAAGAAAGAGGGAGGAAGAACAAAGAAAAAAGAAAGAAAGAATGAAAAAGGGAGGGAGGAACAAAGGAAGGATAAAGGGAAGAAAGAAAGAAGGAGAGAGAGAGAGATGGAAGGAAGGAAGGATTATCTGCAAGAATGTGAGAGTTGTTACTGCTAAAATTGACACAGGAAAAAATAGTGATTTAATTTCCTGAATCTTAGGAACTTTGCTTAAAACTTTGTAGTAAATAAACAATATGTTACCTAAGGTGAACTTCTAATGGCTAGTTGCTACATTTATTTATTTATTTGATTGTTATCTCTATTCTCTTCATAATAACACAACAACAACCCTGTGAAATGGGTTGGGCTAAGAGTGACTGGTCCATAGTCACCCACCCAGTTTTCCTGCCTAATTCAGCACTAGAACTCAGTCTCCTGAGTAATAATAGTATATAATAATAGAGTAGGCCAGTACCTTTACTATTATACCTCGCTTTTCCATGCCTAGGGTTAAACACTAGGGGGCAGTGAGGAGGCTAGTGAGGAACTTGCTTGTCTTCCCTGTCCAGAATTCAGCCAGGCAGTTTTCCCCTTCTACAGGCAGTTCACATTTCTAAGGGCCAATGATGCACAAAATGTATTGAAATCATGGAAAGGGGAAGATTAGTAATGTTCTTCCTTCCCTTTATGTGTGGACAGAGGACAAGGAGATGGTGGAAGCCCTGGAGGAAGAAGGGGAAGAACACTGTACGGGTGGTTTTTGCTGCCCCCTCTTGGTCGACTGAAGGAGCATCGGCTGTCTCATAGAGTTCCCAGCCTGTTCCAATACTGGTGACAATCACATAGCCGACTTCCAAATGCTTAATCTTATTGCATTCTTTGATAATGTGACCAAATTAGTGGACCAGAGGAATGCCGTTGATATAGTTTACTTGGACTTCATTAAGGCATTTGATAAAATAGACCATAACCTACTACTTGACAAAGTAGAAGAATGTGGGTTAGACAGCATCACCACCAGATGGATTCGTAACTGGCTGATCAACTGCACTCAACGTGTAGTCCTCAATGGAACTGCATCTACATGGAGGGAAGTATGCAGTGGAGTACCCCAAGGCTCTGTTTTAGGCCCAGTACTCTTCAACATCTTCATCAATGATTTGGATGAGGGAATAAATGGGGAACTCATCAAATTTGCAGATGACACCAAGCTGGCAGGAATAGCCAACACTCCAGAAGATAGGCTTAAGATACAGAAGGATCTTGACAAACTTTAACATTGGGCACTATCTAATAAAATGAAATTCAATGGTGAAAAGAGTAAGGTTCTACATTTAGACAAGAAAAGCAAAATGCACAGGTACAGTATAGGTGGTACCTTGCTCAGTAGTAGTAACTGTGAAAGGGATCTTGGAGTCCTAGTGGACAACCATTTAAATATGAGCCAGCAGTGTGCAGCAGCTGCCAAAAAAGCCAACACAGTCCTAGGCTGCATCAACAGAGGGATAGAATCAAGATCACATGAAGTGTTAATACCACTTTATAATGCCTTGGTAAGGCCACACTTGGAATACTGCATTCAGTTCTGGTCGCCACGATGTAAAAAAGATGTGGAGACTCTAGAAAGAGTGCAGAGAAGAGCAACAAAGATTGCTAGAACTGAGGAGAAATTTCCTGACAGTTAGAACAATTAATCAGTGGAACAGCTTGCCTCCAGAAGTTGTGAAAGCTCCAACACTGGAAGTTTTTAAGAAGATGTTGGATAGCCATTTGTCTGAAACGGTATAGGGTTTCCTGCCTAGGCAGGGGGTTGGACTAGAAGACCTCCAAGGTCCCTTCCAACTCTACTATTGTATTGTATTATTGTATTTGGAGGGATTGTGTGGGAGTGAACAACGATCTGATTTCACTTATGAAGAAAAGGGACCTATTCCATCAACTCGGATGAAAGTCCTTCCACTAAGATTACTTTTATGGAAATTGGGCTACAATAACACACTCTTGCAAATCTAATTTGGACTGTGCCTCCTCCTCCTATTTCTTATACAGGTAGTCCTCGACTTACAACTATAATTGAGCCCAACACTTCTGTGGTTGAGTGAGACATTCGCTAAATGAGTTTTGCCTCCATTTAATGCCCTTTCTGGCTGCAGTTGTTAAGGGAATCACTGCAGTTGATAAGTGAGTGACCTGTTCAGTGAGTCTGGCTTCGCCGTTCCCTTTGCTTGTCAGAAAGTCACAAAAGGGGGGGGGGGGGGATGTCACATGACCCTGGGACACTAGAACCATCACAAATATGAGTCAGCTGCTGAGCATCTGAATTTTGATCACATGATCGTGAGGATGCTGCACAGGTTCATAACTCTGAAAAACGGTCGTAAGTCACTTTTTTCAGTGTCATCGTAACTTTGAATGTTCATTAAATGAACTGGTGTAAGTCGGGGACCACCTGTCTTTCAATCATTCAGGGAGATTTCCTTCCCAGCTTTTTCTGAATATTATCCACTTGTCCTGGATTTTAAACCTTTTCAGTCATTTTTGCCTAGATCACGGTTCCCGCACATTCCCATCCAGCTCTTCTTCCTTACACTCTACAATATATGTCTTGCAGCTTGACTACAATGACGACTAGTAGCAATAGTGCTTGCCCTTACACAGACGTTCAGCCGCGTGAGGGTTAAAGGCTGTCAGCTGAATTTCACAAATTCCATAAAGGACTGCAAGAGTGGTGCCAAGCCTTCATTGTCGGCCAGTGATCAAACATCTCCTCATTACACTTCAATATTGTTGTCTCTAAAGGTCACCATTGCTGAACATAATCACACAAAATCAAAACTGCAAACTTTATATATCATAGAGGTAGTAAATAGCTTGGAGGTTTATTTTCTGGTGCCTGAACAACATTCCAAACCCATTTATAAACCCCTGGCCGCTCTGGCACGAACCAGACAGACACAGGGTGTTAGCGACTAACCAAAGCTTCAATTAAATCACTTTCACGTAAATATATATATATATATATATATATATATATATATATATATATATATATATATATATATATATATATATATATATATATATATATATATATATATTGCTTCAATTAAAACACTTTCTTCTGTGTGTGTGTGTGCATGTGTGTGTGGCGTGAAAACACAAACACACACACAAACACACACACACACACACACACACATATATATATATATATATATATATATATATATATATATGTTGTATTTGTACTGATAAATAAATAAAGGGAGACTAGTATAGATCTATTTCGATATATATATATTCATTCTCAATTATATTTTGGGTCAGCACTGCTCATTCAGCATTGATGAACTGATGGAAGCAATGCTGCTCAGGAACTTTCATTTGCATATTTTAAACAACCACCCCCTCCTGCCCCCCATTACAGTCGCTGTTTCTCTCCCCCGCTCCCCCCCCCCAGCTTAAGGCAACTGGGCTCTAAACAAACAATTTGTGGATCAGCTTCCCGAGACTTTCCCTTTTTGCACCCTCTACAAAGGCATAGACTGAATTTGCTTAGCAGATTTCTATGGAAGGCAATAAATCATGTGGTGCCCATTATTTTTCCCTTTCACTGATTTTACTCAACATTAATTTAGCCAATCTGTCACCTCCTGAGAAGCAGAGGCCAAAAAACATGGGATAATCAAACACCAAGAAAGAAGGTAGACTATTGCAAGGGAGCCTCCAGCCTCTATTCATTTTATACAACCCCCTACATAGTGCATCGGGAACTCAAATGATGTCATGTCCTCAAATTATGCCCACTGTAGCTTCTCTATTCTTTGTTGTGCAAAACAGTACCAGACAGTAATGCAATACATGTCCATGTATACACATACATTTCCTGGTCCAGACACTCATCTAATAAAGGAGGAAAACATTATCCTTTAAGTATTATTAAGTCCAATAATACAATTAACTGAATTGATTGATTGATTGATTGACTGACTGACTGACTGACTGACTGACAACTCTATGATTGTACCAGTGGTGAAATTATTTTTTTTTGCTACCAGTTCTGTGGGCGTGGCTTGGTGGGCGTGGTAGTGGAAGGATACTACAAAATCCCCATTGCCTCCCTACTCCTGGGGGAAGGATATTGCAAAATCTCCATTCCCACCCCACTCTGGGGCCAGTCTGAGGTGGTATTTGCTGGTTCTCCAAACCACTCAAAATTTCCACTACCGGTTCTCCAGAACCTGTCAGAACCTGCTTAATTTCACCCCTGGATTGTACTTGAAGCTACGCTTAACCGATTTCAATATATGTATACCCAATCCCAAAAGATATAATTCATTCATTAGCATACAAAAATTGGGAAACCTCAAATCATGAATAGCACCTAGATCCACGGGCAATTATTTCCTGAAAATCTTCTCTATTGGCCTTTTTTTGCTTTGTACCACAGGTAGTCCTCAAAATTGCAACCATTCATTCATTTAATGATTGTTCAAAGTTACAACAGCAGTGAAAAAAGTGACTTATGACCATTTTTCACAAGGCCGTTACAGCATCCCCATTGTCATGTGATCAAAATTTGGATGCTTGGCAACTGACTCATATTTATGATGGTTGCGGTGTCCCAGGATCACCTAGGGAAGCCAGCTTCAATTAACAACCGGGTTACTAACTGAACTACTGCAGCGATTCACTTAAAAACTGTCACTTAACAACCGTCTTGCTTAGCAGTGGACATTTTGGGCTCAATTGTGGTCGTAAGTCAAAGACTATACATACAACAATTTCATAATGACATTGGCCAAATAAAGCATATTAAGAACAAGGAAAAAAAATCAAGGAAACAATTGGTCCATTGCTGGGAGAAAGTGGCAAGAAGGTGACAAGCAACAAGGAGAAAGCAGAACTACTCTACTTGTTTTTTGCATCTGTCTTTACACAAAAAGAAAAAACAGTCCAACCTATCAAAAACAGCACCACAAAAAAACAGACTAGGAACACAAGTTAAAATAGGGAAGAAAATGGTAAGTTGGCACCTGTCTACCCTAGACGAGTCCAAATCACCAGGACCAGATGGATTACACCACAAGCTTTTGAAGGAATTGGGAGATGAGATCTCAGAATCACTGAACTATATCTTCCAAAGATCCTGGAGCACCAGGGGACTGCCAGAGGACTGGAAAAGTGCTGGTGTAGTTCCCATCTTCAAAAAAAGGCAGGGGGATATAGATCCAGAAAACTACATACCTATCAACCTGACCTCAATACCAGGGAAGATTCTGGAAAAGACAATCAAGCAACTAATCAGCAAACACCTAGAAGTAAACAAAGTAATAGCCAAAAGCCAACATGGGTTTGTCAAATACAGATCATGCCAGACTAATCTTATTGCATTCTTTGACAAAATGACAAAATTAGTGGACTTCAGAAAGGCATTTGATAAAGTAGACCATAACCTACTATTTGATAAAATAGAAAAATGTGGGTTAGACAGCATCACCACCAGATGGATTCATAACTAGCTGATCAACTGCACTCAACGTGTAGTCCTCGCAGTGAGGTACCCCAAAGCTCTGTTTTAGGCCCAGTACTCTTCAACATCTTCATCAATAATTTGGATGAAGGGATAGATGGGGAACTCATCAAATTTGCAGACTACACCAAGCTAGCAGGAATAGCCAACACTCCAGAAGATAGGCTAAAGATACAGAAGGATCTTAACAGACTTTAACATTGGGCACTATCTAACAAAATGAAATTCACTGGTGTAAAAAGTAAGGTTCTACATTTAGACAAGAACAACAAAATGCACAGGTACGGTATATGTGGTACCTTGCTCAATAGTAGTATCTGTGAGAGGGATCTTGCAGTCCTAGTGGATAACCATTTAAATATGAGCCAGCAGTGTGCAGCAGCTGCCAAAAAAGCCAACACAGTTCTAGGCTGCATAAACAGAGGGGTAGAATCAAGATCACGTGAAGTGTTGATAACACTTTATAATGCCTTGGTAAGGCCACGCTTGGCATACTGCATTCAGTTCTGGTCGCCACGATGTAAAAAAGATGTGGCGACTCTAGAAAGAGTGCAGAGAAGAGCAACAAAGATGATTAGGGGACTGGAGGCTAAAACATGAAGAACGATTGCTGGAACTGGGTATGTCTAGTTTAATGAGAAGAAGGACTAGGGGTGACATGATAGCAGTGTTCTAATATCTCAGGAGCTGCCACAAAGAAGAGAGAGTCAAGTTATTCTCCAAAGCACTTGTGGGTACGACAAGAAGCAATGTGTGGAAACTAATCAAGGAGAGAAGCAACTTAGAACTAAGGGGAAATTTCCTGACAGAACAATTAATTAGTGGAACAACTTGCCTCCAGAAGTTGTGAATGCACTGGACTTTTTAAAGAAGAGATTGGATAACCATTTGTTTGAAATGGTATATAAGGTTTCCTGCCTAAGCAAGGGGTTGGACTAGAAAACTTCTAAGGTCCCTTCCAACTCTGTTATTGTATTCTAGCCCCACATTGTTCTAAGACATATATACATTTAAGGGCAAACACCATCCAATGCTAAAAGGTGAGCTCTTGAAAAATTGGTCCATAAGAGCATCCATAATATTTCTAGGATTTTAGCACAATAAAATCTTTGTTTGCTGTTGTTTGGGGGTCCATTTACTTTAACTGAAGTATCTTGATTGTATCCTTTCAGCACACCTCACATTTTAATCTGCAGGAAGCTATTAAGGAAGTCCATAAGAATTTAATGTCTTTGAATCTTAATATTGTTGATAGCCCTGCAGTTTACCTGTCTATTCTATTGCTGCTCTCGATCTCAAAGGTTGCCATCTCGTGCTCTAATAGATCATGCACAATGAGAGCCTGAGCATATGTTTTAGCAATGCAGGAGAAAACTTCAGGGATGTGGCCACCAAGTGTGAAAGAAAGCTAAATCCAGGCAAAATCTGTTTTTTTAGTTCAATTCAGGTAATTCATGTGTTCTAAGAATTCCTTTTATATTCAACAAAAAGCAAACTAAAATAATCAGGTAGGAACTGGAATTCCCTTTATAAAAGGAATTACAGTCTCAGATGAAAGCTTCCCTTTCCCTTGTCTAAATAATCTTGAGAATTTTTCAGGGGAAAAGCTTACTCCTTTTTATGATGAATTGCTTAGAGTGACACGTAATGCTAAGTTTTTGCCTGTTTACCCCTGATTGACTAAATCCCCTTTGGCCAATGGCTGGGATCCCAGAAGGAAAAGCAATCGCCTTGCCTGGGTTAGGTGTATGAGTCTATGAGGAGTGAGGTTTAGGTTCTCATTTAGTTCTAAAATCTAATAAGGTTTTTATGGAAAGGAAATGTCATTTTTTTCCTCCCTGATTTGACAATCTTATCTAGGACAACTTGAAGTCAGTTGTGAAAATTCAGTTCAAGAAAGTGAGAGGTTCACATTATTCCTATGATATCCTACTCAATAATTCATGTCAATACAATTTCTAAGGTAGGGTAGGTTAGGTAGGGGATGGTATCAGAAGTGGCATTCAGTGGGTTCTGACCAGTTCTGGAGAACCGGTAGCAGAATTTTTGATTAGTTCAGAGAATACCATCTCTGGCTAGCCCCGCCCCCATCTATTCTCTGCCTCCCGAGTCCCAGCTGATCGGGAAGAAATGGGGATTTTGCAGCAATCTTCCCCTGGAGTGGGGAGGGAATGGAGATTTTACAATATCCTTCCCCTGCCACACCCACCAAGCCATGCCATGCCCACCAAGCCACACCCACCAAGCCATGCCATGCCCACCAAGCCACACCCACAGAACTGGTAGTAAAAAATTTTGAATCCTACCATGGTATGGTATGGTATGGTATGGTATTCCATTCCATTCTTCACTCCCCTCCCCATCCCACTCCATTCTCTACTCCACTCCACTCCATTCTCCACCCCACCCCATTATTTTCAATTCTACATTCTATTCTGTTGTATTTTCTATCACCAGCCCACCTTCCTGTCTATTTCTCTTTCTTCCAGTTAAGTGTGGAAATCTGAGTGAAGATGTAACTTGGTCATTTGATGCAGACAATAATGTAAGATAATTTGTGGTGTTGGAACTGATGCCTCATCTATCTGGCAAAAAAATAACAATTAAAAATCCTTTATTTGGGATCAGATTATTTGCCTGACTAACTCTTGTGATGACTAATAGTAGCTTTCTAAGTTTCTAAGGGACAGTACATTATGTCTTTTTCCTCTCGCTAAAGGTATATTCTTTTCCATATAAATTAGCTGTATGCAATGCAGATACTGGGGTATGATCTCTTTGTTAATCAGCTGAGTTCCCTTGAAGCTGAAAAGCATCCTAAACCTGGGGCTGCTGGTGAGCTATAATTAGCTCCTGACTGTCCCGTGATGCTCATATGAAAATGCATTTTCATCCAAACATGAAAAGCTATTTACCTGTCAACAGTGCTGGAGATAGCTTGTTTCTTTAACTTGCATTCCCATTTTTTTTCTTTGAGAAGGAAAAATCCTAGGTGGCTGTTTAAAAGAACATAAAGACTGAAAACCACCCAACACCTGCTAGGTTTCATACTTTGTAATCTAAAGACTCTGAGGAGATGAAAAACTCAAGGTTAATAAGATTATCACCATCCATTTTGACATCTAAATCTGTGCTACCAGAGCTTTTCTTCACTGAGCAGAAGATTGCAATCATTGAAGTCCCAGCTTTTTTGCTTCTCTGAGCAAAACCGAAAGCATCAGGGTGTAGCTGAACATATTTCAGAGGGCATATCATTAACAAAATCCCTGGCAGACGCCAAAAAAAAAAGGCTCTGAGAAACAAAACAAAACGAAAATGTTGCAAACATTCTTTTTCAGTATCGCTTTCCTAATCTTTCCCATAATACTATCAGAATCCAATCTTTTTGATTCAAGAAGTTCCAGAGGTGATATTCAGCAGGTTCTGACCGGTTCTGGAGAACCAGTAGCGGAACTTTTGAGTAGGTTGGAGAACCGGTAAATACGACTTCTGACTGGCCCCGCCCCCATCTATTCTCTGCCTCCCGAGTCCCAACTGATCGGGAGGGAATGGGGATTTTACATTATCCTTCCCCTGCCGTAGCCACCAAGCCACGCCCACAGAACTGGTAGTAAAAAAAATTTGAATCCCACCACTGAGTGGATCCCATGTACAAATCAATTCAAGTCAAGCGACGGATCCATCGTGTTAATAGATATTACAATATTCTGCTACTTTTTTCAATCTTTTTATTTTTTCCATCATCTCCCAAGGGAAGGGAAAGGGTATAAAATAGAAGCATTCAAATTTTCATACAAGCCAACATATAAATTTGGCTTTAGATATGACATCAGATATATATACCTTTTAGTAAATTAAATGTTTTCTTTTTTCTTTTAATCTCTTATTTGTGACTACTCACTTTCTGCATGCCCATCCTTTTCCATGTTCATGGAGCAACTTTGGAATATGTCAGTGGCTTTGATTCAAGCTGAGTGCATCAAGTTGCGACTGAAATAATAATAATAATAATAATAATAATAATAATAATAATAATAATAATAATAATAATAATAATAATAATTTATTTCTTAGCCACACCCTCTCCCGAAGGACTCGGGGCGGCGTACAGCAAAACATATGAAATAAATATATAGACAAGACACACACATTACAAAAACACATACCAAGACATGCACAAGGAGGAGGCCGGCCAATGAATAAAAACAATAAAATACAGTGTTTAGAAACCCCTAAGCAATTAAATGCAATTAAAATACCCAAATAAAAACCCGTCAGGAGCGATATAGTTAGATCAAAGTTGAGCCAAGCCAGCTACTTGGAATAGGTGGGTCTTGAGCTTTATACGAAAGGAGCGGAGGTCAGAGGTATTCCTAATATCCGGAGGGAGGTCATTCCACAGGGCTCTCTGCTCTTCAAAATGTGTGTTTGAAGAAGGCTAAGAAAATATAATTATTGGATTTGCAGACAACATCGATATAACAAGCAGTATCAGATTGCAAGAGAATCTTGGCAAGCTGGAGCAATGGGTGGAAATTAGCAAGGTGAATAGATGTTAAGCCCTAGATTTGATTAGGACAAACCAAATACATGTGTATCAAATGGGAGGGGAAGATCTAGGATGAAATTCAGCAGGTTCTGACAAGTTCTGGAGAACCAGTAGTGGAAATTTTGAGTAGTTTGGAGAACTGGCAAATACCACCTCTGGCTGGCCCCAGGAGTGGGGAAGGAATGGGGATTTTGCAGTATCCTTCCCCTGCCATGCCCACCAAGCCATGCCCACAGAACCGGTAGTAAAAAAAAATTGAATTTCACTGGGGAAGATCCATTGTGGACAGTAAAATATGAAGATCTGGGACACTGCAATAGGCTATACTTTAGGAAAGACACTGACAAATTGGAGCATATCCAGAGCAGAGAAATCATGATCATAAGGCACCTGGAAAAGAAAATGTGCAAGCCTTGATTGGAGGCACTAGATATGCCTAGCCTGATGAAGAGAAGGGAAGAGAACATGGCAACATTGTTCATGTCACTGAAGGTTATTACAGTATGTGAAAGAAAGGACAGCATTATTCGGGATTATATGATAAGACAGGACATTTCAAGATTCAGTCTCTTACAATTTGTGATTCTATTCTTCTTCTCTTCCAGACGAAGTATCACTGCTCTAGAACTAGATTAGAAGTTACTACATATCCCATTTGACTGAATCACTGTAGTTCTTAAGTTAGTAATGGTTGTTTAGTGAATTTGACTTCCCCGTTGACTTTGCTTGTCAGAAGGTCACAAAAGGTGATCCCATGGATCACCTTTTGTGACCTTCTGTGGCCGGGATATTTCAACGGTCATAAATATGAGTCAGTTGCCAAGTGTTTGAATTTTGATTACATAACCATGGGGATACTGCAACGGTTGTAAGGGTGAAAAATGGTCATCTAAGTCACGTTTTCTCCCTTCTGTTGTAACTTTCAATAATCATTAAACAAGTGGTTGCCACTTGAGGAGTACTTGTAGTACAAGCCAGAAAAAGTTGTAACTTTGAACAGTCACTAAATGAGCTGTTGTACATTGAGGCCTACCTGTAGTTTGGTGGCCATTTTATGTGGATCCCATTTAAAGCCTGTGGAGGTGGTGTGGGCCCAGGGCCGGATTTTCCTATAGACTAACTAGGCTTCAGCCTAGGGCCTCAAGATCAAGAGGGGCCTTTTATTTGTATTTATTATCTGTGCCACATTTTTTATAAAGGTTAGTACCAATTACAACATGTTTCATTTAATATATTGATATATATATCACAGTAATGATGTATTTTATTATCTCTCATGTAATTTACAAACTTAAAAATGGGAGGTGAAAGGGCCCCATAAGTGGAATAGCCTAAGGCCTCTTTTCATCTAAATCCGGCCCTGGGTGTGGCTATGAAAAATCCACATTTTTGCACCATGACAGCATCAAATCATTTTCAACTTATTATTCTGAATACCCACTGCCGTTAGATTAGAGGCCATACCAAAGCTGTAGGGAGCCACAAGGATCCAGGCCTCAGATCCATGTTTATAAACCATAGTAGTATCAAAAGCATCCCACTTGTGATTGCCCTGCAAACATCACCCAGAAGTTCCTGGGCCGATTCCCATTCTTAAAGTAAGGAGAGACGAGGTCATTATACTGGAGAGAGGTCCATGTCCTCAAGAGAACGTCTGAAAAAAGCCAGCACTGGGCCATCCCAGCAGGAGCAGCTGGACCAGGAGGCTGTTTTAACCGACCTTTGAGCAGCATCTTCAACGGGGCGACCATCAAGCTCAGCTCCACGAGGAGGGCCAAGCTTTGTTTTTGCCCTTCTCATTGTCTGCGGGCTCGATCATGAAGGGAGCCTGCTGGCTGGCAAAGATGCGAGGCCCTGATAGGGGAAGGGTAAGCGCCAAGAAGCCTCGACGGGGAATGGAAGCTCAGCACTACGACCCCGGCTGAGCGCTTCCATGCGAGGTCTCTGACCCGGCCTTCTCCCTTTGGGGCAGCCAGGCAAAATATCCCCGCCAGTCATCTTGCTTTTCTGCAGGGAAATGGGGTGACTCGCCACATCGTAAGAAATCACGGCTATTCTATCTTTCCCTCCTCCTTTCCATGGCAGCGGGACCAATTGAGGCACGATGAAACCCTTTCTCCCCATCAAGGATTATATTATTTAATGCACGGCTAAGGAGTCCCAATGATTCCAGTGGGTCTACTCAAAAGTATGATTCCAAACAGTATCGGATCCTTTCCCCGTCTCAAAAGGAGATTTCCCTCAGCGGAATGGCTATGGAGATTCTCAGTCATCCTGGTCATGGTTGCCCCAAAAGGTGCTTTTTCATGAGGCAACTGGAAACCAGGAAGTCCAGTTGCCTTTTGAAAAAGCACTTTGTGGGATCACACAGCTATCCTGCCTACTGTGGGTGAGTCCTAGGACTCAGGCCACAGCGAAATCTTAGTATGGTATATGGTTAGGTGAGATGAAGGGATCCAGTTAAATTCACCCTTCCTTGGCACTTGGGAGGGAACTGCTGGGGGTCTTGCAAAGAAAGCTACTAATAATAATACTTTACTGTCAGTGCACAACATGTGTACAATGAGATTGGTTGAGTTCCCTCAGTGCACACACACCCCAACACCATACAACTCACAGTGAAAACAAAAAGTCCCTAACCCTATAAATCATATTAACAAACACCCAGTCCTATTGCACCAGTGTGAATATGTTACACATTGCGCTGGCCCTACCATGATTATGATATTTTGCATTCAGGAGTCTAACAACCCACGGATGAAAACTGTTCTTCAGCCTGTTTGTGCAGCTGGCTATGCTTCTATAACTCCTTCCCAATGGTGAGAAGGTAAAGAAATGCCGTCCAGGGTGTGACTCGTCCCTGAGCTAGTACCAGTGGTGAAATTCAATTTTTTTTACTAACATTTCTTTGGCCGTGGCTTAGTGGGCATGGTGTGACTTGGTGGGTGTGGCTTGGTGGGTGTGGCAGGGGAAGGATACTGCAAAATCTCCATTCCCACCCCACTCTGGGGCCAGCCAGAGGTGGCAGTTCCCCAAACAACTCAAAACTTCCATTACCGGTTCTCCAAACTACTCAAAATTTCCACTATCGGTTTTTCAGAACCTGTCAGAACCTGCTGGATTTCACCTCTGAGTAGTACTATACAGTAGGAGGAAGTCTGTGTCTGCCAGGCTACCTGGTGTTGCTGGAGTTATACTGTGTGCTGTTTTTCCAATGCTGAGACGGCCACTTCATAGCACAGAAGAGGATTGTTGAGATAAGAACATTAAAAACTACTTACAGGTCCAGGTTCTCCCTGCAGTGTGTTATTGACAAGGTTAGTATTTAAGTTAAACCTGGATACAGTTCATAGGTGCGTGCAGTTGGTTTATCAGGGTCAAATTATTCAACCCTTAACTCACTCCTGACTTATTGAAAAGGGTACTGTAAATATGTAAAAGAGAGGTTGCTTGTCCGATGTTGATCTGTGGAGAAGTTGACTTTCCTGCAAGAAACAAAAGTTAAACTGCCCTACAAGGCCCACTTTAAAGATGTTTGAAATAACTCTGTGGTGTTGTTGCTGCATACAGCTTACGGTTAGTAATAGTTCATTCCACATTCCACTAATCTTTGAATGTAGTCCTAGAAATGTCTTTCATAACTGTTAGCATCTAGTTTGCTCGGTGAATTTTTTTTTTTTAAGATACACGTACACCTGTACTAGGCGTATTGCTGAAATGTATGATTATTTTAAAGTTAATAATGTAATACCATAAAACGTTGGGGCTGGAAAAAAATACACTTTACTAGTATACTAAGGAAATAAAATTAGGCTCTAGTATTTCAGACCCCCCCCCCCCAAAAAAACACACACATTAAGACTTTTATTCAGAGCAGATCTCCAAAAACACCAGATTGAACTGATGATTTCAAACAGTTTTACAAGAAGGGCTAATAGGGTTGTCCTGCTGAGTTCAAAAGATGGAGTTCTTTTGTTGGGAAAAAGCACAGTTAAATACTGCCATCATTACAGGTATGTGTTTTTAGTTGGGTTTTTTTAAACCACCATCAGTCTCCATGTGGAATCTGCACAGCGCAATTGATCTTTTTCAATAAATAACATGTTAAGTCCATATCTTTTGGTTAACAAAGTCAGGCAAGCTTGTGCTACTGAGTTGCAGTAGCTCAGAAACGGGCTACGTAACAAGGACAGTTAAAATATTCATTGCATTTATTTTGTTGAGAATAAATACAAATTGTTCAGTCATTCTGGATTGTTCGAGATTGGAGCACATTGTTCAATCATTCCGGAATTCTCCATTTCTTATTAAAACAACTATGTTTAAAATCGTTTTTTGAGTCAGGTCAAATTCTGGGCACAGAATGTCCTGTAATTTTCCATATTCTGCCATGGAAATCCTTATATTGACCATCTTCTCAAACTCACGAATGCTCGTCTTTAAGTAGCTTTTAAGAACTCTGCTTTAATGCCAGCTGGCTGCTGATCAAATTTCAGAAACTCTAATGTATTTATGTAACCATAGCAATAGCACTTAGACTTATATACCGCTTTATAGAGCTTTACAGCCCTCTCTAAGCGATTTACAGAGTCAGCATATTGTCCCCAACAATCTGGGTCCTCATTTTACCCACCTCGGAAGGATGAGTCAACCTTGAGTCTGGTGAGATTGGATTGGCCAAACTGCTGGCAGCCGGTGATCTGCAGAAGTAGCCTGCAGTACTGCACTCTAACCACTGTGCCACCGCGGCTCATACAGATTAACCAAATACTTACACTTCTTAGTAGAAAGTTTCAGGAAGCCACTATCTTAGGCGCAGTCATTTATGATATAGCAAGTATATTCACAGGATATTACAATGAGGACAAAGTAAAGGAAGCATTTTAAAATGCTATTGTTACTATTTTCCTTATTATTATAAAGTCTATCACTGCCAGAGGAAATGATCTAGATGGAAAGGTATCTGAAGCTACATTGGGGCAAATTTATTGTATGATTTGGAGACAAAGGAAGCTGTCTTACACCATTTTCTTACTTATAGGACACAATACTGAAAGATGTGTCAAAGCTTCTTGCAAGTTTCTAAACATTCCTGCCCTATGGAAGCCAATAAACTTAATGATTTGACTTAGCCAGAACTACAGTATATTTTCTTAGAAAGCATGCAGTGGTGCTGACAACTTATCTTACCAAGGTTGACTCAGCCTTCCATCCTTCCGAGGTGAGTAAAATGAGGGCCCAAATTGTTGGAGGCGATATGCTGACTCTGTAAACCGCTTAGAGAGGGCTGTAAATCGGTGTATAAATGCTATTGCTATCTGGAGCAGGAGTCAGTATCAGCAATGTGTAAGCTACATACAGTGCCTGCCTGGCTGCCAAAATTATAGCACTGCAACAATAGAGGGGGACTGTTCACTTTTTTTCAGTCACCAATCAATCACAACATTAGTAATAGAGAAGTCCCTGCAACCAGCTCATTACCGTTTCGTCTGGCAAGAACCAGAATAATAGAATTCGGAAACCAACCAACTATCCTGGGTGACCAGGATGAAAGAAGACATGAAAGATTTTTTTTAAAAACCATGCACTCTTCCTTCCTCCATAGTAATCTCAGAATTGTTGGTTACTTTCCTAGCTCAGGAGGAGGAAGGAGTAGGGGAAGCTGATGTAGAGACTGGAGCAAAAGGTCAGGATTTAACTGAGTGCGGATGAAGTTACATCTACTGTGGTTTTTCTCTTGAGATGCTACTGTGTTTTAATTATAAGAAAACTTAAATGAAGCCATTAACATGTAGGAAGTAGCCTAAGTTAATTCTGTGTTTCTCTCCAGAACTATTTCAGTCACATCTTTCTTAACTTCATAGGTATCTCAGAGATATATTGCTAGAATTTGATCTAGACGTGGTTTTACATAATTAGATTTCAACTATGTTTAGCCATAACCCAGTACCTAGTTTGTATGGATAAAACTGTTAAATAGACGACACATGATTATTAGGCTTAATATCAATTGTTCCTCATTAATGTTGCGAGAAGTGATTAGCATTTTGAGGCAAACAAGGTGTACTTAGTTAGTGGAACATGACCCTGCTGTCATTAAATTATACCTATGATTAATGATCTTCTGTAGCATAGAGCTTAAAGTTTGAGCAATAATGAATAGATTATCAAGGAGGCACCAGGAAAAGATGAACCCTGAGGGTTAGAGGCACAGCTGTTGCTGCTCCAAGTTTATTTCAGATCAGATTGTGCAACTCTCTCCCTTGTCTTCTGCTGGGGGATCCAAGGTCTTTAGAAGTTGAAATGACAACCGTGCCTTTGTAATATCTGTCACTCAAAGCCGGATACTTGTACCTTCATTAATTGGGATGCTGCCCGTTTCTCCTCTTTCAGATTGCAAGGGCAAGTTCAATGGTGACTCCAAATTTGTTTATTCCAGGCATCAAAGGAAGGATAATTAATTTTTATTATTACCCACCATACTTGCGCCGTCCATTCAGGAAGCAGGCAGCAAGTAGTCTGTCAATACATGTCTGAATTGACTTTTACTTGACCACACAGCCCGAAAGTCAGGAAAAGAGAAGGATTCCATGCAGAAGCAAACAAATGCGGAATGCAGACACAAATAAGCCAACAATCTTCCTCCATGGTTAGTGTTGATTTGCTCAGAGGAACACCAATGACTTTAAAATGTGTTGGTTTAGTATATTGGGCTGATGAGCTGCAACTGAGTTACAAGCTATTTATTTTTACAGTGATGTGCTCAGGTTGCCAAATTTTCTTTCATCTTTGGAAAGGATTTTTTTTTTAAATTTGGTATGTTTATTTATGGCACTGTTCACTAGGAATCCATCATTACCTTAACAGCTGTCACACCAAATGGTACAGCATGTGTGCCTTTAAAAAAGATACTGAGCGCTCTCCCATCCTACAGAAGTGCACGGCCAAAATGCCGTAGGAACCTAGGAGCCAAAATAGCACCTAAGGTATTGTTATTAATTCTTTTTTATATATATATATAATTTTTCCTTTTGCTTTATATTTAGGGATGGTAGGTTGCTACATTTGTCTCCTGTGATTTTTCTTCAGAGCCTTTTGAATAAATATGAAAAAAATATATAAAACAGTTGTCTTTCCCCTCCCCCTTCCAATCAATTTTATGAATTGAGACAGGGATAGATAATGGATTTTAAGTTTTGATAAAATGGTCAGGACATGCTCTTAGTAGTTGGTGATGGAATGGAGTAGAACAGGGGGGTCAAACTCAAGGACTTCGGGCCAGATCCAGCCCGCAGGATGCTTAGATCTGGACCACGGGCCCACCCTGGAAACAACAAAGGACTGGCCTGCAGTGCCTTTGCCTGTGAAAACAGAGATTGTGAGGGGCGCACGTGGCCCTCCCAAGCTTTGTTTTCACTGGCAGAGGGTTGCAGGAGGCCCTCGCAGCCAAAAATGGAGCTCGGGAGCCCATTTTTACTGGCAGAGCGCTCACGCCACCACAGGTGCCCCTGACACAAGTGACATCAAACTGGCCAAACCCACCCTGCCCCCCCAAAGTCAAACACAATCCTGATGTGGCCCTCAATGAAATCAACTTTGACACTCCTGGAGTAGAATGACCTTTGATCAAAAGGCTGGAGAATGCAACATGCACAGAGTATACATATGAGATATACTACAAATAGTTTACATCCTGTATACCTGACTGATGAATAAAGAAATATAAAATAGTATATGCTAAAATCAACGTTTTCAACAGTGTCCCATCCAGATGACTGTGCATCAGTAACATATTTTGATATTTAAGGTTCGGAATGCTTTGGTTGATGCCCCAAAGGCAAAGAAGAATATTTCAGTCAGCTTCAGTCTGTGTCAGGCACCAAGAATCAGGACCATATGTTAAGTTCTAGTTAAGCTGCTATGTTGTTCATGCCTATATACAAGAATCTAGTCAACTAGTGATCAGCACTGAATTGGTGCTAGATAAGACTTAACAGAATTCAAGAGGGGCGGGACTTGGACCACCTGTGGGAACATAATGACTCTAGGCTAATTTGTCTCTTGACTCCAGGTACTGCCTCTTGTACAATGTATGGCACGCAGCACAGTCCTGGGCCTAGGTTTTCAGACTCTGTTGTGGTCCGCCGGCGGCCTGCGGAGCTCACAGCAGAGTCAGACAGCGAGGAAGTTGGGGAGGAACATGGGCCAGTCCTGGAGTCTGGGGAAAGCTCGGACTCTGCGTCAGAGGCAGAGAGGAGATCAGGGCCATCTGGGAGTTATGTGCTGCCTGCAGAGTCAGACAGCAGCGAGGCAAGAACAGAAGGCAAGAACAGAAGGCAAGAACAGTTAAAACAGAAGGGATGACTTGGGAATAAGGTTTGGAGGTGATTGGCCCCTCTCATAGGACATAAAGGAGGAGCAAAGGAACATGAGCCTTTGCAGGAAGCAACTTGGTTCATGCTGGTCAGTTTACCTTCTGAAGCTTCCTTTTGAATCTTTGCTCCGTGTGGCCTTGACAAGCGAATTGGCAATTAAGTCTTTGGCAGCGTTTTCAAAGAAGATAAAGGTGGGTGCTTATCAGCCTTATCCCGAAGAACTTTGGCAGCCTGCTGTAGAACTCTTTACTACTATTTGGAACTCATTACGGGCTGTGAATGAATATAATTCACAGACTTTGAAATAAAAAGAAGGTTTTTGGATTTAATCATGTGTGTTTTACTATATCAGGAAGCCTAGGTCAGAACAGACTCATCCTTGTATCAAAGCCCAGCCAAGGGTAGACAGAGTTTCTCTAGTGGTCCTTATATGTTAACTCTGATCAGGCAGAAAAATGACCATGAGCTACTGTAATTAAAATTTTGCCCTTATGAAACTGAAAGGTATTGAGATACTGCAGAGATGCACAGTGCTAAAAAGGCAGTGCTGAATTTTGCTGATTTTTTTTTAGCTCAATGTTTTTGCAGCTCAATGTTTTTTAAGGAGCCCTCCTTAACTTCTGGACATTGGACTGTTGAAAGAAATATCCTTCTGGGTTCGGCTCCAAGTGGGGAAAAAGACACTGGAGACATGGAGGCTGCTTGGATAGATGGTTTATTGGTGGGCAGGACCACATGGCTTGAGTCCTGAACAGAAAAGGTGATCACATGCTTCAATGTTGGTGGAGAAGAAGAGAAGGACAAGAAGCTGAGTCCCTGGTTTTATGCCCTCTCTGGCCTTTGATCTTGATCTTGTCTTCTGATTGGTTGTCAGACTCCCATGGGGCCATGCAGGGGCAACTCTCTAGGCTGCGTTTTGAATCCAGGTTTGGTTGAGTTCTCAGATGCCATGTGGTGAGTTGGGTAAAGGGCCAATATTATCATGCCTTAATCCCATCCCCCTGGAGCTGAAGGGGAGAACTCTTTATTATGTAAAGGGGACTAGCTTGGCCTTCTTAATGGCCCATTGACAAAGTGGGGATGGGCAGGAAGCCACAGGGAGCTATTCTCTCTTTAATAAAACATGTTTCTTCCTTTTCACATCCAGGGAAATGTAATATTCTGCCTTTTCAATATTTCCTAGGATATTTCATTTTTCTGGGAGGGGGCTGGGTGATAACTTTCCACAGGACTATGGAGTGGAAATGGGAGATTGTTAGCCCAAAATACTGTCATCCTTCACCACAACATTCTGTCAATGAAACCCTCTTTAGTAGAGTGCTGGGTCCAACCCTATAACTTTAAAAAATATTTCTGTTGTTGTTGAGGATGAAAATGATGGAAATTCTCGTTCATATTTCCTCCAAAACCTCAAAGTGACACCTACAAAGCAATCTAAGGCACACTTTCTCAGAAATAAGCCCATTAGATACAACAGAGATTGTGCTCAGATACATAGGTATACCCAAGATAAAAACCCTATAATGAAGTTTAAATCTTACAAAAGGGAATATTAATTGAACTGGATCAACTTAATTTGGTTTAAAAGATAAATGATCAATCAATCCCAAATTATTCCACCAACTAATAGTCTAACATTTTAAGCAAATAAATTGGCAGGATGATAGGTAATGATCAAATTAAAACTCCCTTTTATGACCCAGTAATCTTACTCTGTATTATGTATATAGGATAAGCAAATGTCCTAATGACAAAATGATGATAGGTCTCAGGAGACAGCTACTTCCACCCCCCCCCACCCCCCATTGTTTGAAATAAGTTGAAGATATAGCCATTCCAGTAGTGGGATTCAATTCTTTTTACTACCAGTTCTGTGGGCATGGCTTGTGGGCGTGGCGTGGCTTGGTGGGCATGGCTTGGTGAGCGTGGCAGGGGAAGGATACTGTAAAAATCTCCATTCATTCCAGGGGAAAGTTACTGCAAAATCCCCATACCCTGCTGATCAGTTGGCACTCGGGAGGCAGAGAATAGATGGGGGCAGGGCCAGTCAGAAGTGGTATTTCCCGGTTCTCCGAACTACTCAACATTTCCGCTACCAGTTCCCCAGAACTGGTCAGAACCTGCTGAATACCACCTCTGGGCCATTCCCCAGACATTTGTA
Source organism: Natrix helvetica (assembly GCF_964273705.1). NCBI lineage: Eukaryota > Metazoa > Chordata > Lepidosauria > Squamata > Natricidae > Natrix > Natrix helvetica. The sequence goes on along the minus strand of NC_138548.1, from coordinate 154,205,944 downwards.
GAATATCCACAAGTCAAGGATCTGATTGTGTTTAAATTTTTTAAAAAAAAAATCATATAAAGTTTAACATTACTTTGTTCAGAACTGGCCATTTTCTTGGTTTCTTTTCATCATTTAATGTGAACTGCTTTTATTTTGCATACTTCTGAGCAGGACAAGTGGTACAGTAGTGTTGTTACATTCATACCATAATCGTAACACAAATAATAGCAGCGCTGTTTCATTTAAACTGTCTCAGGCTGGCAATGCTGAAGTAGGAAATGAAGAATTGTTAAACAGTTAGTAACATCCTCGTTTGAGCAGTTTAAAACAGTATATAGAGATAGGAAAAGTGGGCACAAATAATCCCCTCACAATGTTTCCCAGATTAATTTCGGACGGACAGGGAATGCTGAGAAAGAGGACTCTGGGATGGCTCAGGTGTTCCAGCTTATACCAATGTTTCCTTGACAAGAAGACTTGATGAGTATGGAAAGAGGCAGAGAGCCAGGTCAAAGCAGCAGGCTATTGTAAACTAACTGTCAAGAGATGTCTATAATCGCAGGCATTTCCCACCATAATCATCCAGGACCTGATGAAAAGGTTATAGCTTTCCAAGCAGTCACGTTAACAATCTGGCCAAAAAAAGAAGAAGAAGTGGGGGGAGGGAGTAGGAAATTAGAAATAAGTGAATTAATTACCTCTTGTCCAGATCCCAATGCATATAAAGGCCAACACATATGTCAACACCCAAAGCATCACCTAAGATTTCAGTGACGTTTCTTTAGGGACGTGCTGCCAAATATTCAGCCTGGTCACTCATAGCATTGTTGGACAATCAGAAGCAAACCCCAATTTGTCTAGCACATATTCACATGTACACAATTGCATACACATACCACAGTCACAGTGCAGACATTCCTTAGGTGAACAGAAATTCCAGCCGACATCATCAGCTAGGAGGAAGATCTCAGCTCAAAATAAATAATGTAAAATACTTGGGCCATATACCAGGCAGAGGAGTTTAGAAAATGCTACTGTTTTCAAGCAGGGATATAAAAACACTAGTCCTGTAGATACAACTGAACTACAGCATTTTGTAACCTTCATTATTGCCCCTGAAAACTCGGGCTGCTGGAACCATACCCCACTTGTAGAGAGACTTCTGGGTAGACTTCAACTCCTAGCAGTCCCAGAAAGCAGAGTTACTAGACAACAATGGTCTGTAATAATTTTCAATATACTAGGCTGAGAAAGAATCTTGGAGAACAGCTCTTTTCTTCTACCGAACCAGTCAATGGGCTGTCCATTCATGTATAGGAATGGGAGAAATGTGGTGGTTATTTCATCTAATATCTGGAACGTTCCAGAAAATTATAGATAAAAGTGATATATGACTACGATCCATAATTGTCTGGCTGCAGTGGTGCCAGAAGCTGTACTATTAAGCAGTGCATGAATTGCTAATTCATAAAATAGAAATAATGACTATCACTTAGATAAGTGGGGGGGGGGGGAAATAGGAAAATAAGGAGCCCCTGTAATTTCACCCTTCCCAATAACTCACGGGAGACATTGGGAAAAGTGACACTTAGGCGGGCCCTCTGTAGTATTCAATTTGTAGGCTCTTGCTGAGTGTATAACACACTGTAGAAAATGTATTATTATTGTTGCTGATCGTAGCTTTTAACATTTTTATACATTTATATATAACCCCCCCCCCCTCATAAATTAGCCAGAGTCCTTGGTGTAGGGTGGGATATAAATTTAATTAAAACACGCATGACACAAATGCAGGGAAGGATCTCCTCTGTATTAAGCCATGTGAAGCTCGGAAATAATCTTAGAAAGCTTCGAGGAAGACTGTTCCCACTCAGGGAGGAGATGAAAAGCTGTTTCTTTGGAATAATAGGTTTTAAATTGGAGGCCTTTGCTTAAAATCCACAGGCAATAAAAAAAGGGGTCAAAATGGAGAAAATTGCACAACTCTTATATTACTTTAAAAGATAATCACGTAGGGTGTTTTTTTTTTTCTCCCCTTCCAGAAATAGTTGCTTTTTTTTGTTTCTTAAGTAGTCATTGACAATAGATGCCATCACTTAGAATCCATTGCTCAATAAAAGAATGGTCAGAAATTTTAAGATTTTATGCAACTTAAATGTTTCCAGTCGTCATCTATTTCAGGACTTGGGCTCATTTTGAATAGAAAAATGTAATCTTTGACCTTAAACATCCATGAAAATGACCTTTGAGAGTAATTGTGTGGACTGCAATTTGACTTTATTTATGTGGCTAATTCACTTGTAATGCTTTACATTTGTGCTACATGTTTTAAATGGCTTACAGTGGGATTGCTTTGATTTTTTTTTTTTTTACCTAGCATCAACCGTGTTTAGTCATTTCATCTACTATGTGCAAAGTCTATTCTGAGCAAGTCCTATTTTACAGTGCCTATCAGAGATTGCACTAGTAGTTTTGCTTGCTACTCTCAAGTTTCGTTAAATCAAAGCCAAAATGTATACAGGCTACATAATATAGGACAAAATTATATCTATATTCTATAACAATGTTCAATTATAGATACAAAAAGAACTGAGTCAGAAGTATTCTTCGATAATTGCTGGGTCATATCAAGGTACCGCCATACTCAAATGTAAGAGCTTTCATCACAAACTCAGGGTAATTGTCCAATTGCATCAGTCAGTTACATTAGAATATCACCCAGATATTTAATGGTTTTACATTATTTTTATGCTGATGTCACAGTTACTTAAGTGAGAGGTACTTTTCTTAGGTAGATAGTTTTCTCGAGGGGAAATTAGGAGGTTTCAGGCTGCGTTGGGCAAAATTATGGTGGTTTCTATGTGCATTTACTCTGCATTTTGGAACCTAATTTTAACCTTATCTGGAATGCCCATATGTGGTAACTTAGGAGTTCCAGGAAGCATGACAAACCGATAAAAAATGAGACTAGGACAGCGGTTCTCAACCTGTGGGTCGTGACCCCTTTGGGGGTCGAACAACCCTTTCACAGGGGTTGCCTAAGATCATCCACCTCTACCAGCGTCGCCCATGCTTAGGAGCACGTCCTGAAGCGGCAGGTGCATGAAGAGTGCCGGGTGGCGAAGCAACCCAGACGCCTCCCTGCCCGGTCTCCAAGCCAGGGAAAGGCCGAGGCGCTAAAGGGGAAGAGAGATGGGTTTTTCTGGGTGGTGGATCAGCCTTGGCTCCAATGGACGTCCGGCTTCAGCCCAGCCACCTGCACAGGGGCTTGAAGGTGCCCAGAGAACAGGAGACCGGCGGGGCAGTCAGGCCACCCGCTTCAGCTGGCGGGACGGGCTCTAGCCCAAGCAGGCACATGCCAGGATTAAAGCCACCTTGGGCCTGGACACTGCCTTTGCCGCCCCCGCCGCCGGTCCTGTCCTGCAGGCTAAACTGAGCTCGGAGGCTTTTTGGATCCCCGGGAAGGGCTGGCAGGAGAGGTTGGAGGGGAGGCTCACACATTCCTTCCGTCCCGAGGAATTCCACTCGGGATGGAAGCACAGTTCGATGTAGCTTAAACCTCTGTTTAAAATCCCACTTAAAGGGCAACTTCTTAATCTGTGTTAAATTGATTGAGAGAGGGAGGAATGGAAAGAAAGAAAGAAAGAAAGAAAGAAAGAAAGAAAGAAAGAAAGAAAGAAAGAAAGAAAGAAAGAAAGAAAGAAAGAAAAAAAACTGGGTGGATGGGTGGGGGGAACGGAATGTAAAAAAAGTAAACTTAATAAAGTGAAACTCATGTAAACCAAGAACTGCTGCTGGAGGCAGGCAGGGAGGTCGTTTTATCCTGGAAAATCCCAGCCTGGCTGAACTTCTCCCAAACCAAGATTGGCAGATTAATCACTATGCTTTAATTATGTTCAATTTGTAATAATGAAAATACATCCTGCATATCAGATATTTACATTACGATTCATAACAGTAGAAAAGTTACAGTTATGAAGTAGCAACGAAAATAATTCTATGGTTGGGGGACCCTGTATTAAAGGGTCGCGGCATTGGGAAGGTTGAAAACCAATGGACTAGGAGAACAATTCTTTGCCATTTCCATACAGAAATAAACTAAGGAGCCAAAATAATAATTCCAGAAGAGAATCCTAAACTCTCAAGTCCAACTTTTGTTAGGTCAATGGTTTGTGGATGTGCAGAAACCTTGGACCCAAGAGAAATAATATTTCATAATTCAGTGTAGCATTAACTACATGGATTGTAAAAATCACAACCATCCTTTTTGAGGCTCAAATTAAAAATCGCTTAATCCCTTAGAAATGTTATAATTGCCTCTCTCTACCCAAACTCCAGGAAGTTTGTACATTGGAAACAGTCACTTCTAGTTAAATGTTGCTTGATTCTGGCATTCGACCTGATGCAAGTTCCAGCAGGAATAGGTCTGAATTATCTGAATTTTTAAGATAAATTATTTCAGATTCATCCTATTTATTATATTCACTTTGATTCTAGCTAATTAAATTGTTGCAAGAGTTATAAAAAAATTAGACCGAATTGTTCCCACTTAAACTGCTTAATATCTTGATGAGTGAAGACACAAGGAAATAACTAGGGAAAAATTGAAGTAGTAAACAATAAAAGAAGAAAAAGCCTTGATTGTTGTAAAGATAATAATAAGGAAAAAGGGTGGAAAGAGTTTGCTAATTCTTTTTCCGTTCTATGCATCCACGTGAGAAACATTTCATTAGAAAGGAAATATTGGCAGAAAGAAAGGGAAGGACTTTTGTTGTCAGTGCTAAGGCTAAACATTAAAAGTAATAATAATGAAGAGCTCAATCTGAATTCTCAAGGAACTCAAATCTAAAGCCCTGGAAAATCAAGAGTTTAAGGAGTTCCTGTAAATAAATACGATTTGTTTCCATTTATTTTTGCCTGGTGCTTGTCAAGGGATTGAATTTGAAGACCTCCAAAGTCCCTTCCAATCCTGTTTTTCTATGTTCTAAGTGTATCTCTCCCGCTGCCTTGTTCATCTCTAGGATGTACACAAATTTAAAATGCATGGAGAGGATCGGTTTCATTTTTACAATCTACTGTATGGGTTACTACACCGCATTATGAAATGTTGGTTCTCTTGGGTCTAAGGTTTCTATACATCCATACTCTATTGACGTAAGAAAAACTGGACTTGAGATTTTAGGTTTCTCTTCTGGACTGATTACTTTGTACTTATATTCCATTTTATTCCTAATAACTGAAGGCATGAATTGTATTTACCGGTATTTTGCAGCATTATTTACATAACAACTTTGTGAAGGAAGTTAAGCTGTGGGATAATTATCTCAAAATACCCAATGAATTTGATAGTTGCAGGGGAATTTGAAATTCTACCTCTCCAGTGTTAGACTACACTAATTTTTGCCTTTTGAGTTTTTTAAAATAACTTTATAATTTCGCTTTCATTATTGTCATCAAATTGCTTCAGAACTTTGCCACTGAAAATTGATATATGAATATTTTTTTAATAAATAAGTCCTCTTAACCCTGCATGGTCTTTGATCAAATTTAATATTTGTTGGAGTTTGTGATGGAAGTCTTACAATGAGTTCTGCATCTACAATAGGTTTTATTAGATGGAGATATTAAAGCTATAAAGTTTGCAGAATGGCCTCCCTTGTTAATTGTGAGGGCTCTTTATTTACATCCCCCATTCCAACATATACAATCAAAATACTTAACAAAAGGTTAAGACATAAATGTAAAAAAACTAAAATAACATAATGCAATAGTATAAAATGTTTCCCACTTACACTAATTTGGCTCCATAGAATAGGAAAGGAATATCTTCTGAAATTAATGTGGGAGAGAAGTTTCTCTATTTAAAACATGAGATGCTATGTGTATTTTTACTGTAAGATTTACTGGTCAAAACATAGAAGTCTGCAGTCAACCTCATGTAAGAAACAGAATCAGCAGTAGCATTTTTATTGAACAGCAATCTTCTATGTACATATTAGAGGTAAATCTTATAGAAACCAGTTTGAATAATCTTTAGTAGCCATTTCACTCGTTACAGTTCAATTTAATAATCCCCCTCAATAATTCTGGTCAGCCGCCATTTTAGAAGCAGAGATGTTCTGTTATGGTGTTCTGGATATGGGAATTTTTAATTTCTCCTGATCACAATTCAGAAATATGACATTCATAGGAGCATACCCTTACTTGCATTGTCCCAAATTACATATGTGGCATAGTTGTTGTAACAAATACATATTATTTTACTGATTTTGCCTAGCAAAAAAAAAAAGGCATCTAAAGTCAAAAGGGAAACTACTTGTCTTAATCATGCCACTTAAGTAAGATATCTTGCATGCCAGAAGTGCTTGCAAGTAGCAATGAGATAGAGAACCATGGTTTTAATATCTTTCTTCACATGGAACTTTTAAATTATTATAAAGAACAAAGCACTTTCCAGGTAAGTCCTTTTTATGGGAAGGGAGGGAGAGAAGGAAGGAAGAAGGAAGGAAGGAAGGAAGGAAGGAAGGAAGGAAGGAAGGAAGGAAGGAAGGAAGGAAGAATTTAAAATCTAAATTTTCATTTAAGAGGCAGTAATATCAGAAAGGCCTGGTAAATTTGGTAATAATTTGAAGCAATG
>NC_138548.1:154183351-154199125 GCF_964273705.1 Natrix helvetica | reverse complement strand
GCCCATGAGTGATAAGCAAAGCAATCCATTTACCTACTACAAAGGAATATACTCAAAGTTTCCATTTATGTTTCCGAGTGAATATATGTATTTTTAAGGCTATCCGTATAATGAATGCCAACTTCCTGAACTGTATATATCATAACATAGAATATAACATTTTCCACAATTTTCTAGCCCCCATAGTCAAAGTGGATAGATCGGGAATTGGAAAAGTGTCCTCTCAAATGCACACCCACATGTGCACATGCGCACCTGCACACACAGGCTGCAGAATAGTGAAGGCAAAGAAAATAAAACCAAGGAAAACCAAAAAGAAGGAAGAGCATTAATCATCCTTGACAAAAGCCTGAATGAAGATCTTTAAGGCTCTCTGGAACAGCAGTAGCCATCTCAAAACTCCGTTACTTTGAACACTGATATTGAGGGAATAAGCTAATGGGGAGTTGGCACGAACTCGTGAAAACAACTACTCCAAGGTTCAACTTTTTTATTTAAAAAATATCTCTAAAGTTCAGTTTAAAAAACCAGAGTTCCTAGAAAACACACTGTCACTGCGATTTCTCAGGATTGTTAAGACCCCTTTAAAATTAAGGAGTGTGAAAGTTAATTGAGATTTTAAAATAAAATAGATTTTAAAGTAGAGTTGTACCTAAAATACATCTGGGATGCACATTTCTCTGCATTGTGGCCTGCACCATCCAAAACTTTCACTTCCTGCGCAGATTGTTTTCCTTTTATTGAAGTTAGTTCTTTAGTATGAGTATATGCTTACGCTGTGTACCTCAAGCTGTGCCTAATAAATATTTAGCAACATGAAACCGGGAGATTTTCTAACCTTGAAAACAATAACATCAGAAAGAAAATAATCACTAGCTGACCACTGAGCGTCCTTACAAATCCTATTCATTGTATTAATGGTGTGCCTACCAGTTCAACCAATTAGACTACATTGGAATATATCGCTCCACCGAAAAAAAAGGGGATATTCTATACTTGCTTTGCTGCAATAAGAGCCCAATGTTTATTTTAAACAGGAGAGCTTAGTGTTATCTAAGTTAATCATACTGTTCTTTTCCTCATATTACGGTTCAATCTACGAAAATTTTGCTGGAACACTAACGGAGAGGAATAAATGAAGTTAGCTTTGGACTCGGCATGTGACAGTGGGAGACTAGACCAGGTTTAATTCAACCTTACTGAATCCCCTTAAATTGTGTCGCTTGTCAAATTCGCACTTGACTTTGGGAAACATTAAACTGTTTTCGCCACTGAGAACTAATTAAGAAATCTGGCCCTCCGTGGCTGAGGCTCATTTTGTTCGGGTTGACTGCTTGTTCAAGGCTGACTCTGGACGCTCATCTAATGTACACTGTGACCAACCATTTCAGTTTGGATTACGGTAATTACCTAGCTCAACACTTTTCTGATACATTTTGCAATAATGGAATCCAAAGCTTTTATGCAAAGCTCCTCAAGCCACCCTTTTAATGTGCAAATTTTAGCTTGGGAATAGACTCGGTAATCCAAGGTCCCCATTAACAAATATTCTGCAGGGCAGTCGAGCACAATATAACCGTAGCTAAGTCCTCAAAGGCCTGAGCTCCTGTGAAAGGATTTCTTTTCAAAACAGAGCCTAACTCTGGCCAGAAAAAGAAAGGCAGAGACCACTCGGTTTAGGCCTGACCGTGGTCGCTAGACATCTCTTAGGCAGGCAAACCTTGGAGCTAGCAAATGGGATCCTCCTTCTTTAGTAAAGTAAGTAGATCTGTCATTTCCAGCAGACCAAGCATTTTAAGAAGCGTTTTGATCTGTCAACTGAAATGACAGTAAAATTATCATTTACTAAGTTGCCTTTGTTCTTAGATGTTGGTCAAAGTTACCTTGAAATAAACCATCCGTGGATGGTTTGTGACAGATGTATGTACACACGACATATGTATACATGTGGGTGTAATTGTAGCACCTCTATATGTTCTCATTTTACTTCTATTGATCTGATGCCACATCAGATCAGTAGAAAGAACAAGGAGAGAGAGAGAGAGAGAGGGAGGGAGGGAGGGAGGGAGGGAGGGAGGGAGGGAGGAAGACAACTGAGATAGACAATGAGGTAGACAATGCTAACAAACCCGGCAGATATCTTCTTGTGTAGTCTGTTGTCTGGTTGTTTTTCCCCACTTGAACAAGTTAGAGGTAGGCAGGTAGTTTTATGCTGCAGAAATGAAAGGGAAGGTGATTCTCCTTACATAAGAGCAAACTTTTAAATAAAAGGAGAAACTAAACCTTAGTTTCTAAACCTAAACTTTAACCACATAGCTAAAATTGCCAGGCCCAGATATTTTGGAGCACAAGTACAAACAAATTCAGATTCAAACCTTTATTGTCAGAGTACATGTGTACAAAGACAAAAAATCCCTACTTCTAACAAACACCCAGTCCTATTGCACCATGTGAACTTATTGTGGTGGTCCCACAAGTCAATTGTACTATGTTTGTACTATTGGAGTAACAAAGAATAAAGGATCACAATAATGAAGGAAAGACCAGAGAAAGTACTTCAATTGCATCAAATAACTGGGGGATCAGCAAAGCAAAGCTAGGTAGTATTTATAAAACTGAGCCAATAAATAACGAAAAAAGGAATAGAATGGTAACAAATGAGAAGCTATACGGTAACCCTGAAGAAACTATTGTCTATTTTCCACACCACCTTTACCTTCCTGGTTCCAGTTCTCCCAAGCTTTGGGGCAGAAGGGTTGAGTCCTAGGACCAATCCAACAAATCTGTTTCTTGTCTTCTTTGTTTCTTTGAGGCCTTCCAGCCCTGACAGCATGAAGAGAAGAAATTTCTAGCTCCCTCCTCTCCTGAATTCCACTCCCGCCTCTCTTGGAAGCTCTTGGAAGAGCTTTAGCAACATCTTTAGAGTCTGAGCGACAGTACTTAAGAGTTGCCTCCTTCCGTGACCTGACCCATGAACCTCGACGCACGTCTCTATTGCCCAGCCCTGAAGAGAAGGATGTTCAACCCATGTTTGCAAATGCCTGCCATTTTTCTGTTTAAATCAAGAGCCATTATCTAAGATTTATCCAGGCAATTAAAAAAATACTTCAAATCCCTAAGCTTGGTAGAGGCTCCCTTCATGTTGTTGATTCAGCATACTAGGGGAACCAAGCCATTGCATCAATAAGAAGATCTAGACGTAGCGTATGAGATGAGCACATAACCCAGGTTTAGGAATCTAAGTATTGTCTGAACCCGGCTTGTATTGGTAAGGCAAGAATTCTGGCGAAGCAAATCACATTTGCAAATCCTCAGAGAACTGGGGATTGGAAGTGCAAGCCTGAATGTTAGGTTCAAAGAGGTAATGGAAATTGTAGAGATCAAAAACTGTGTTGTTGCAGCCATCCAACTGCATTTACATTGCAATTTGATGAAAACTGGCTTCAAGGCAGGGCAGGTTTTTGTAGATAAATGAAAAGTGAGAAGTGCACCCTTTTCTGTAAAGAGGTTCTCCCAAAACTTAGTGCAGCAGCATGCCATCAACACATACCACCGATAGCACAGAGAGTGCTGTGGCTTTTATGCAGCACATTAAAAACATTTCTATAGAAATAAATATTGCATGAATACATACAATAGAGAGTTGGATATAAGATGGGCAGCTATATAAATGTTTTAAAATAAAGAAATATTTGCTTTTCAACATTTCAGGAACAAAGGGATCAACCAGGTATGTGTGTTTATTTGCGCTTCCACACTTCCGCTTCTTTCATGTCTTCACAATCAAAAGTGTTGCTGGTAAGGAATATCAAGCATTTTTATTGATTTGCCTTAAAGGTAGCCAGACTAGCAGCCTTGCCTGAATTGGGTTTTCATGCTTGCTTTAATAGAGTCACATGTATCCAATCCTTAGCACTAACCCCAAAATAACACTAAGGCAACTTTAGGTATTTTAACCTTATTGTCTCAGGCAGGAATTGTTCTGATTATCCTATTTGCCATTCCTACCATTATACATATTCAGGTGAGCAAAATTAGCTGCCAGTCTATAAAATTTGTTATATTATATAGCTACTGGACTAATCCAGTATATCCTGAGGCTAGGTCTGATTCTGAAGATCCATAAAGTGAATCCAAAGTTGTAGCTGTGCGCAATCTTTAACTCATTGTACTACAGTTTCCATGTTATAGCCCCCTTTAATTTGCGTTTCTTCCCAAAATCTTGAAAGAAAGGAATACTCTTGGGTGATGTTACACCATGGGGTCAATATACCAAAAAATAAAAAAAATATGGAGTATTGTGTTTCTGTTCTTCATTCCAATTATGTGAAAAGCAAGCCAGTTTGGTGTTGTGGTGAAGGCACCAAACTGAAAACCAAAAGAGTTCTGGTCCCACCTTAGACATGAAGCTAGCTGGATGATTTCAGGCCAATCACTCAGTCTAGAAAAAAAGCAAGAGCAAGCCACTTCCAAAAATTCTGCCAAGAAAAAATGAATTGGATATTTTGCAGTTGAGTCAAGACTGATTTGAGGTCTTGGAAATCAAGTGATATGAGAAATTCATTTAGCATAGATTTTGGGGGATTCCCAAAATGTTAATCTTGACAATGGCATTCTTTCATGGATAAGGTTATGGCTACATGCCATTGTTGGGTGAAGTTGAAACCCAAAGATGCGATAATTGGTCAAAGAATTTCATTCAGAAAGTCCTGCCCTCAATACACACACACACACACACACACACACACACACAGAGGGACTTTCCCATATTTGTAGAGTGAAGTCATCAAGCTCAATAAGGAAATCTCCTATAAAATGTTTTAAAGTTTCAATCTAAATAAATAGTTCATATCAAATTCCTGAAATATTTGAGCTGGTCAACAACAACAATAATCAACATATTAGATATTGTTCTTATAATTATGTATCCATGTGGGTCAACCAGAAAGCTCAACATTTACTTATTAGATGATTAGATTACTTCTGCCAAAAGAAGTACAATTAAAAATGGATAATGCAGAGAGTTCTGTTAAAATACAACAAATTAAAATGTCAACTTTATCAGCAAGAAAGGAACAAATGGCACCTAACCAACTTAAACACCAAGTGTTTGCCTGATGGAGACTATCTAGGCCTGCTGAGAAAGGAGACTAGATCTAAGGGAATACAGGGAACAGACAAAAAAGATTTTAAGGTACAATAAGGCAGCTAAGGTACGGAATCAGAGGCAAGTTCCTGTTTGCAGCCCAGACCTGTGTTAAGTTAATATGCAGATTTCGTTGCTAGACTCCCACAGTCTGTCTTGATTGTATGAGAAAAATAGAATGTAATGCAAGATTACACAAGAGTCTCCCCCTCTATTTATCATATCCTCTGTTTAGGTTTATCATTGCTTATGGTGGTTTTCTGTTCAACATGCAACAGGCAGTGAGAGAACTGGGTATCATTGACCATCAGGTTCTTATGATGGGAGTGAAGAAACTCTCTTTGACAGTGATATCTGTAAGTGAGAAATAACCATCATTTTATTGTAGGGAGGAAACACTTATTTCATCTAATTACCTTCAATCTACTGCCTGTCTACGCATGGATGGACTAAGGTAAGGCATAGTCTTCGCTCTGGATCTTCTGCATAAGTTTCCATTAAATTGGAGAAAAGCATTGGGCAGCATATTATAACACATTGGGGCTGGGTTACTTAAGGGATCTTAGCACTATGTGGAAATGACTTGGGAGAGAGGAGGAAGAGCTTCACCCTACAAAGTGGTCTGATAAATGATATTTGAATTCGAAGGAGTTGGGGTGGAGAAGTACCTCAGAAGAGCAAAAGTAAGGGGGAAAGGTATTTTCAGAATTGCAAGATGCTAATTACGGCAATCTTACATTACAAGTAATGATAGTATTCACGATTGGTGCTTCTTTTCTGGACTAGCAATAGCAATAGCACTTATATACCACCCCATAGTCCTTTACAGCACTCTCCAAGCGATTTTACAATGTCAGCGTATTTCCCCCCATCAAAACGAGTCCTCATTTTATCAGTCTTGGTAGAATGGAACACTAAGTCAACCTTGAGCACGTCAGGATTGAACACATGGCTGCGGGCAAAGCTAGCCTGCAATACTGCATTCACCTCTCCTGCGGGAACTGCATTGATTGCCGATTTGCTTCTGAATGCAATTCAGGGTGCTGTTGTCACCTTTAAAGCACTTCATAGCTTGGGACCAGGTTATCTGAGGGACCGTGTCTTGCCGGTCACATCTACCTGACCCACTAGAGCAGGGAGGCAAGGAAGGTTGTGGATCCCGTCCCCTAGGGAGATACATCTGGTGGGACCCAGAAGAAGGGCCTTCTCCCTGGTGGCTCCCACCCTCTGGAACACCATCGCCCCAGAGATTAGACTGGACCCCTCTCTCTTTCAGAAGACCCTAAAGACGTGATTTTGTCAGCAGGCTTGGGGAACCCAGAGTGGGATGGAGCCTGTTAAATGGTTAGTATGAACATGTGTTCACACCAGGGTGGGATGGGTGTGTGGAGGGTTATTATTTTTATTATTATTTTATTTATTTTATATGGTGTTTTTATATTTTTGTATGCCGCTTTGAGTCACCATGTGCAAGTAGGCAGCAATATAAATTTTCTAAATAAATAAATAACTGCTATGCCACAAGGGCTCCTCTACCTCAACGGCCTGATATCCCTGTTATTTTTACACTTCCGGAACTGTATAGCCTGGCAGAAGGAGCATGCTCCAAGTCCTGTCCACCGAGGAGAGCTTTTTCTGTCACAGTAACCATCTTCTGGTGTTCCCTCCAGATGGGACTGGGCCCACCCCTGCTGGCCTGGGAGCCCATCTCCCATTTGTGTCAATTGTTGATAATAATTATTGGCTGCTACAGGTTTTATATGTTATTATTTTAACATTGTAATGTATTTGAGATGGGTGGCTATTGAAATCCATCAAATCACTGAATGAATGATGTAAATATGCTCCAAAAGGACCATCATTCTGAGGACTTCACAATGTTCTATCTTTATTCCTTTTCATTGAATACTTTTAAAAAAAAGACACCTAAGAAGGCATCTCTATTTTCAGCTACTATAAAAGCCATTTTGACCATGTCATACTCCACTAAGCATGACAAAAAGAGGGGCAGTTTTACCATTTGTTCCGCTGCATTTATTTATTTATTTATTTGGATGATAACTAGACTATGCAGAGAGTAAATTACCTACTTCCTTTTTTTAAAAAAAAACTTTGGCACAGTATTCAATTTCCCCACTTTCTGCTTGAAAATATACTTCAGTAATTAAAAGCAGCAAAATTGGATAAGGCTATTTCTCCCATTAGTTTTGACTAAGTAGAAGAAAACGAAGTTTTATGATTGCTCTTGCCTTACTCATTTCAATGTATTTCGATTCTTTAATTTCAAAATGGACCCATTTGAAATATAGTAATATACTTTACAACTGTATCGGGTAGGAAATAATTAGGCTGCAAGTTCTGGAGGCTTTAATATGGATGAAATTATATAACTATCTTTGCATGCTGCATAAGGCCCTATTAAGGGCACGAGCTTGCAATGTTGCTGGCTGTCAGAAAGCAAAATGAAAAATAGTTTTAATAGCTGCTCTTTGATCTGTTTTATATTTTATGTCAATTATAACAGCACACAACCATGCATAATTATGAAGCATAGATGCATTAAAATGTACACATAATTTGTTCTTATGGCAAACATTGCGGGAGGGTTTAGAAAACAAACTGGTGATTTCCTATTGTTGTAAGTCATCTGAACATTTATATATTGAGATTGAATATCTTAAGACAGATTTGTCATTCCATCTGTCCTGAGTAATTTTACAGATAGATTTTTTTTTTCTTCAGATGGACAAAAATCCCTGCATAGACACAACTTGCTGCCATCTGTACTCGCTTTCATAACACAGTATGTAGGTTCCAGCATGAATAGCAAAGTAACCCTGGAAAATATACAAATTTGTTATCTGAACATCATTTTTTTAAAATCATCCAATTTATTCACAGCAGGAGCTTCTTTCTGGCACCACTGAAGCTGTCTTCATTTGGGGCAGAAAAACTGGCGCTTTTTTTTTTTTCCTCCCCTGCCTCTCCTTTTTAAATACGGGGGTGACTGAAGAAAATAACGTGATAACGCTTTGGGGAGTAGTCTGTACCAAATTATTAGTCGGTAGCATTTTGATTACAACAGCTCTCTCTATCCTTTAAAAATCGCCACACTCGCCACCCAGACTAGGTAATGAGAAAGATCCTGGGCCAAGTAGAGGAAGCCTTGTCATTCTGCTAGGATTATGACAGCTAAGCTTATAGTCTATTCATGCAGTGAGTGGGCTAGGAGAGGAATGCATTCGTTTAATGTTCTACTTAAAGAAAAGAAAAAACCCCGCAAATAGAAAATTAGTACAGCAGAGTCCAAATTGGGCTCAAAGCATTCTTCCTGCTGTGACAGAAATTGCATTCAGGATTTATTTAATTTTTTTTTAAAAAAAATGTAGAATAGGCAATAAGGAGGTCTGTCCTAAGGGCTTTCTGAAATAATACTGCCTTCCCCCCCCCCCCCCGCCCCAATCTTGGGATTCTCACTTTTATCCTGTTATATCCAGGGAAAAGCAACCTGGGGCTCTTTAATGCTTTTAAGTGCAACTCTGATCAGTCTGAGCCAATAATCACAGAAGCAAAAGAGGGTGAAAGTTATTGTCCAAACCATCTTTCTGTCTTCTATCAGTAGTATCCATGGCTTAGCAGTATTGGGAATCTAAGAATTGTAGAGGAGAATTTCAGGCCACTAGATATAATCCCCGGCTGGTGCAATAAGTCTCTCTGTCCTTGCATAATCTCCAGAATCTCCTTCTCTAAAAGATCCTGATTTAGAAGATAGTACAATATATTAAGACTAAAGTTTTTTAAATATTTTATTTTATTTATTTAGTTTGTGAAACATATACAAGATAACAGATATTAGTATAAACATGAACAAAGGAAATGAGTATACAAATAAATGGGGACAGTAGGACAGGGATGGTAGTAGTGGTGGGTTCCTACTAGTTTGGACTGGTTTGCCAAACCGGTAGTGGTTTGGCGGCCTGGGTTGCTGGAACCGGCAGCAACCCAGCCCTGCCACGCCCCCGAACCGTTTCTCCAGGTGCCGCCATCTTGTTTTTCGCTTCTGCGCATGCACAGAACATTTTTTATTGCACTGTGCATGTGTGTTCAGCACACATCAAGCATGCCGCACAGCATGCCCATGAGCGAACTGGCAGTAGTGCTTGCCGAACACACCCCTGGACGGTAGGCACGCTGGTGCGCTTATGCACGCCCCCTTACGGACCTCTTAGGAATGGGGTGAGGTCCACAGTAGACAGTTTGAGGTTGAAGCTGTGGGGGTTTGAGGATGTAACAACGGTAGAACATTTTTTTGCTCTTCAGTATTAATAAGAAACAAATTTTCCTTAAATAATAATTGTTGTCCTTGAGATCTACTCAGAATAGACAGGTTTAATACATTTACTCCAATAAATTTGGAGCTCCTGTTCATTAATGGAGAGCGGGTCACATGCAATGAAGATGTCCTATCAGGGAATTCCAATATACGGTGAGGTTGGCTTTTTAGAAAAATGTAGTATTGTCACAATTCAGGAGCTATTAGAGTTTTTCTCTTTCTGCTTCCTTAGTGTGCCAACAATCAGAAATAAGACAGAGAAGTGGTCCTCTTTATCTTACAAGTATATTGGGAGTACACTTCTTTCCCCAAATGGCTCTGTCCAAATCCTCTCAAAATATTGTTGTGAAATTGTAACTTTTAATGTGACAAAAGGGAGTAGCTTTTAAATACAACTGCAATAATCACTTCTCTACCTGCTTGTTAGGTTAACATGCTGCTTCATTAAAAAAAAAATCTAGGCTGCTCCACCAGATAAAAACCTAGAAACACCGAAATAAGTACACAAAATACCTGCAGAGAAATCCATTAGCCATCTGATTAACTATAAATTGATTTAATTTAATAAAAAATTAAATTTGTGAGCCATTTTGTCCTGACTATGGCTCCTTGAGTGCAGTACCTGAAAGTTGTACACATTTGCAGAATTAAAGTTACAGCTTCCTGTAAGCAATAACACTTAGACTTATATACCGCTTCCTAATACTTTACAGCCCTTTCTAAGCGGATTAGAGAGTCAGCATATTGCCCCCAACAATCTTGGTCCTCACTTTACCGACCACGGAAGGATGGAAGGCTGAGTCAACCTTGAGCTGGTCAGGATCAAACTCCTGGCAGTGGGCAGAATCAGTCTGCAATACTGCATTCTAACAAGAGTGAGGTTTTGTGTCCAAGACTCCAGAAAACTGCTGAATTCCCAGGCTAATCCAAAAACCCTGATCCTGATGAAATAGAGATCTAAATGAGATGCATCTGCCTCTATTCTCCATTCGTGGATCTTGATGTTCTCCACATCAAGAATTGTCAGCTTTATGTTGCAATGTTTTTGTAGATAAAAATGGGCTATCTACAGTCAACTGGACTGTAGCAAGGGTGTCTGCAGGCTTTAACAAAAAGTCAAAAAGGCAGCCATGATGGTATGATCCGGATTCTGCCTGATTTTTGCTGCTGTCTTGATTTTCTTTGACTACAACACCCCTGGAGTATAATTTATATTATTCCTGACTATATTCCTGATGCTAGTATCTGGAACAGGGGTGTATGGGAGGGACAGCACCTCTGGTGTAGGGGCATGCTGTGTCCTTTTAGGGCAGCTTGTTTTAGACAGCTTTTGGGGCAGCTCGTCCACCTTTGGCCCCCACCTGTCACTCAGCTCTCACCTGTCGCTCTTAATAGCTGTAGCATGCGCAGTGGCCACATCCCTGGCAACAGCTTTGACAGGCTGGCCAAACCAAATTGAGGGTAGCCGTTGGGTCTTTGACCTTCGGTCATATAGGGACTTGTCCATCCCGAGCATGTGAAGAGATTTCAGTGGATTGAGTAGATGAAACTTACTAGAATAGGACAACAGTCATGAAGGCTGTCTCTGCAAGCTACGTGGTACACTAAGAGCATGGCAAGATACCAAAGATACCCTGGTCAACCACTGCGCCCAGCTCATCTCCAACTGTCTTGACTTTCGTCCTGCTATTGGAGCAAGATGGAATCTGGGAAGAGAGAGTGAGGCTGACTATGCGCACCTCTCCCACACTTTAATCCAATTCATGTGCAAGTCTTGACCCCTCCCCCCCCCCCAATTAGATGTCAAAGTCCTCTTCGAATATGATGGACGAACATCATCATCTGGAACATGAGAGAGCCCACTATTTCCCAACCATTCTCAGGCAGCATGCTGAAGCCTTTTCCTCACTGGCCTTCTACCAGAGATGCTAGAATTTGAAGCAAGAATCTTCTGCAAGCCAACTCTGATCTACTAGAAGGCTGGCTTCACTTGAACTTCAAGATGCGTAGTAGAAGCAGCATATTGTATTGCTGCTTAAAATGGGTGCCCTTTTTAGAATTCTCCCATTCTTTGTTTCGTGATATAACATACCTGATGCTCCAGGAAAGTGGAACTCTGCAAACTCAATCATCCCCTCATTTCTTTTGGCATCAATGAATGAAGATTGGAAAACACGCTACCCTACTGGGTTAGGATATATCAGCTAAACAGTATTATATATATATATATATATATATATGGATAGGGACAATGTAAAGTTACACAGGCAATCTATTTTTTATTTCTGTGGATACAAGATGGTACCAGGTTATCTGCTGGGACAATGATATGTCCTTACAGAGGAAACAGTTCCTTCTTCAGTAACTCCTTTACCACAATATTGAGTACACCAGGCATGAACTCTCCAATAATCCAACAGGTCTACTCACGGTGAGGGATGTTGGGAAAAGTAGCTGAGCAGCATCTGGAGAGTCATGCATTGTCTATGCTTGATCTACTGTGACTGGTTGCATATTTCAGAAAGAGTCTTTTTCTCTGGAGCTTCTAGTTTGGAAGTTCTATCTTTCATTCTTTATTATCTGAAAATTTGAACTTGATAAAAAAAATGTAGAATAATGTTGTAGGGGAGGGAACATATAGGCCATTAAGTAGAAGTTCCTGTTCAAAATCAAGAAGTCTGATTAAAGCACTCTCAATAGATGCCACCTGATCTCAACTTGAATACAGAGCAGAAGAGCCTACCACCTCAGTTGGCTCTACTATGGAAACTGCTGATTCTTCTTTGTGAGATTCAATAGGAAACTACCTTTATGTAGCATACATACGTCCATGGAGATTCTCAATCATCCAGGTCATGGTTGACCCAAAGGTGCTGTTCCAAAAAGGCAACTGGACTTTCTTCTTTTTTTTCCTTCAAAACCTTTCACTTCTCATCTAGATAGAATGAGAAGGATGAGAAGTAAAACGTTTTGAAGGGTGGGGGGGGAGAAAATCCAGTTGCCTTTTGGAAAAGCATGTTTGGGGCAACTTTCAAATATTATTCTCTGTTCTTCATTGTGGCTTGGCCTTTTTTTTGGGGGGGGGGATGCTATTCATTTTGGGGATTTGTGAAGTATCATCATAGCTTTCATCCAGTCTTCTTAAACCAAATCTACTGAATTATCTCTGTTTTCCTCCTAGGACTTGGGTTTCAGTCTCCCAGTTGCTCTTATTGCTCTTCTGTAGACTTCTTAACAGTTTGCTGCAGTATTCTTTACTGTAATGCGATGCCCAGGGACGGACTAAGTATGGCTGACTAGCATAAAGTTACTAAATTGAAGTATCTCCAGGTCAGCTACTTGAAGTAGTTGGGAAACTACCAGCAGCTAAGAAACTTTCCACATTCTGCCTAAGATGGGAACCATGACTGCACTTTAGTGTACAGAATGTAAACACCAATTAATAATAGCATTGAGAAGCATTCTAGAAGGCAATTGAAGGACAAGTTGCCAATTTGTTTTGTGGGACATTTGCTTTGGTGCAATTGGCAAGAAGAAAACAGACAGAAGGCAAGCTTTTTTAAAAAAAGACACACACACACACACACACACTAATTATTCGCTGAGTCACCAGATGCTTCCAGGGAAAGAGCAAAGTCAAAACTGGAGTCAAAATCGATAACAGGCAAGGCTGCTTTTCAAAGCACCAGGGAGGAAGACTGCTTTTTGAGTGTAGTAGCAGGGAGAATTTTATCTGATTAATTTGCACGGTGCACAGCCTCGCTTCTGTCAAAGTCTCGACTTTGCAGGTTTCCCAATCTACAGTTAGGATTGTCATGCCTGGTTGTAAACAGGAGGCTCCATTGGTTACCCTTAGACTGGATTGAACAAACTAACATCATAACAAGAGTGTTTACGGAGGAGGGGGAAAAATGCTTAAGCACTGAAGCAGAAAGGGCTTAGCACTGATCAGACCTTTCTCCCACCTTTATTCTTCACTGTTCACATTGAAATGCAAATATCAGCGCAGGGTTTCCACTGGCGTGCCACTCACAAATTGAAAAGCAGTTTTTATCTATGCAAATGTAAGCATGGTAATTGAAGTTAATCAATCAATGCTAGCTTTCACTAAAACCTTGAACATGATTGAATAAAGTAATTATCATTCAGCAGAAAATGATGAAGTTGTAGACAGCATGAACCTTATTAAAGGAGGATTTTGAGTCACAATGGCTTAATTTAGCTAACAGCCCAGCCTTAGCCCAACCAACACTGTACCCAGACTCTCAGAATGGCTGCGTGGAGGAAGGGAGGGGAGATATTTTTTTAAATTATTTTTTTTTCTACAGTGCTGGATTAGTAAAAAGTACTTGTTACACTATAAAGGATAAGCCATAATTAACATCCTTCTTTACTCTAAACAGATCAGTGAACAAAGATTGCTATGACATCCTACAAGTGTCCAAGAGCAACAGCCAGCTGTTAAGGCTATTAATATAGTATTTGGACACTGACAACAGCCTAGACAACTCGTTCACCATGAGCCCCCCCCCCCCTTAGGATCGTATGCAATTAAGGGTCATGCACAACATCTTTTTCAAATGAGACTTCATTCTAGAAGGTTTCCGCTTTGCCAAGATAAAAGAACAAGATCTTGGAAACAGTTTGTAGGATCTCGTACAAGAAGACATCCATTTTATATCAGGAGTTCTTGTTGCTTGAGCTTTTGCAGCAACTAACTGCCATGGGTTCGGCTAAATTGACTTAAAGAAACACCTGAATATTGTTTAATACCTTTAAAAAAATGGTATGTATTTCTGAACAAGTGAAAATTCTTGCAGATGGTCTTCCTTTTCGCTAAAGACAAATATCTCATCTGTAAACAAGACGATAAAATCATGACAAGCTTATCGAAAGAATGGTGAATCCTAGTTGGCTACCCGTGATGTCAAAACATCTAAGACCAGTTCTGACAAACATTACTGAAATCTGTTTGAGAAATAGGACCCCTGAAAAGATCATAAAAGTAGGTGGATGTTTTGCCGCAAAGTGTGATTCAGGGAGCAGTTCATAGTTTCCTCTCCACTGATTTTGTTATACACTGTGTATCCCACTCTTAGGTTGTGCTCTTCCAGGCTGACCACCTTAAAAAAACATAGGTAACCTCTATTTAAAATGTAGGTACCGTGTTTCCCCCCAAAATAAGCACTTCACCTTATTTTTGGGGAGCTCTTATTATTTTTCGAGGTGCAGGAGGCGGCTAGCGTGGTCACCTCATGGCTGCTGCTGTGTTGCAATATTTTCGAGGACGCCTTATTTTCAGGGGATTATTTTAGCACATGCGCTCAAAAGCCCAATTGGGTTTATTATCCAGGGAGGTCTTATTTGGGGGGAAACAGGGTAACATTACATAAAAAAGAGTCTAGTTCCTTCTTTAGGAGGAAACAATTCATGGGTTAATGGGAGGTTGAAAACCAACAGGCAAACATACTTGCGCTGCAGCCATTTGGACTAGGCAATTGGCTGCTGAATAAGCTATAAAATGCGGCATTAAAAAAATCCTACTGAAAAATTCAACAAAATATTATTTCATAGTTTTCTGTCACCAGCACTCTGCAATTTCTCAAATCATATTTTGCTTGAAATCGAAGAACGATATTTGAGTTTACTGCAAAATGTGATCTGATCTCTTTTTGCTCACTCTGATTTATCCCATCATCTTGGTTCCGTTTCCCTCTGTTTAACTAAGTAGAAGGAAATTAAGTCTATAAAGCAGAAATAAATGTTTCTAGTGCTGTGCTTCTTCTTTCAAAAAGACTTTTGCTAGAGGCATAGCCATTTCATGAAATAGGGCAGCCTCGGCTATTGTTAGTGCAGGTGTTCTTGCATGAACATGGATTTGCTTTGCTTTTGTAATAAAATATTCAGATATTTTATTTTTAAAAAAATTAAACTAGCATTAGCAGTAGCAGCTGATTTGCCTTCCAAAAAGAAGACATTAAAAATATACTTTGAAAGGCATACTAGGTTGGATCACTTTACTTTACTGCTTTACTTACTTAAGTGCAGTGACTTACTTAGCAAACGCGGCAAGAAAGGCTGTAAAGTGGGACAAAACTCACTTAACAAATGTCTCACTTAGCAACTGAAATGTTGGGCTCAATTGTGATAGTAAGTTGGTGTAAGTAGTAAGCTCCCTATATTCATCAATTCTTCTCCATCTGGCCCCTTAAAATACATATACTTGTTTTAAAAACATACGATACAATCTACTTTGGTGGACAATCCCCCCTTAACTTCCATGGGTTGGGGCGAG
>NC_138548.1:153838351-154178351 GCF_964273705.1 Natrix helvetica | reverse complement strand
GGATAAAATGGTGCACATGGAAAGATGCTTTTCTGTCATGCTACTTATTATGCAATAAAGGTTATGTCTGCTTGTGACAATGCAAGCACGGATCCCAGATGCAAGAATTTTTTAATTACATGCTCATGCAAGTATGGCTACACAGTGTTAAGGAAAAAAAAAAGAATCCTACTCCAAGAGTAAATTAGGAACAATAAAAGAATGCGACAATTATAACATTTTCATTAAAAATTTATAAAACAGGTTTGCTGATTTACTTTCACCGAAATACATGGCCTTTTTCCATGTCAGAACATTTGTCAGGATTTGGCGACTCCGGGCTAACCTGACATGTAGGATGATCAAAATGGATTATGTAATCTTTTCCATTTATTTCTATTGATTTTAATCATGATAAAATTCATCAGGGTGGGCTGGGAACGTGGCACCTGAGGAGAGGTGGTTAAATGAAAAAAATTTAAAAAATTAAAAAGTCTAACCAGGAGACAATCCGTCATTTGCTTACGAGGAGGAGGAGGCTGGGATGTTATAGCGGCAACAAAACATGACAATGATAATATCCATTATTAATACTGCATGACAGGCTTCTCTTTAATTTGTCCTTCTAGATATAAAGTTAAGGTCAAGAATTCATGTCATTTCTTAAAAACTGAGGTTTAAGAGATTGTTTTAAATAAACTTTTTTTTTTAATCACAAGCAAGGAAAAAAAAAATCAAGGAAAAAGGAAGGATGCTGGGGGGGGTGGGGTTTCCGAGCTAATCAACTTTATTTCCGTAACTGCCACTAACATCAAAATGCCAACGAGTGGACCATTTTAATCAGTTTTATTGATTCATGCTTTCAGATCTTATTCAGTTAAAAACAAGGCACATTAAATACATCCTCTTATTGCTCTATAAATGCATGCAGCTCATTCTGTATATCAAAAGTAATAAATAATGGCAATAAAACACCAAGACAGTTATAAAAATGACAACCCAGCCTCAAACACAGTATTTAACAGTCCAATCCTGAACAATAACCCAGCGCAATACATAAAAGTGCCAGATGGAAAAACATGCGGTATATGTATATGTATACATATGCATATATGCATAGATATATGTGTGGTTACCTATTCATACACACACACACAACCACTAGAGAACTGCCTACTCCTATATTTGTTTTCGAAACAATTGTACAGTAGTATCACACTAAATTACTGTTATACAAAAAGGAGCTTTGTGCTTCCTATACATTCATATATATATTCTCCCAAATATACAAAGAAAACCTATCACAAAGAAACCAAGTAGAGAGTCTACTTTTAGCTGAATTTGAGCCACTGTAAAATGATGTAGGGGAATAATACTTTCTCTGCCCAAGGGAAGCAGAGGGGTATGTTGGCTAAAACATCTCCTAGAGGTGAAATCAATGCATAAAAGAAATCATGGCTTCCTGATCAGGGTGCGATGGCATCAACAGCAAAACATGAGAGGCCATGTGAAGAGATCTTTATTGGGCTAAGGACAATCATGACACATTAGTCCAACTTCTGGTTATCAGAGAAGTCTATCTGTAAAGGTGTACACTCAAATGCTCATTAAAACTCTTCCCTAAGAACTGTGGTAGATCCTCAGCATATATCAGCCCCATGATCCTCAGCATCACTTCATTTTGGGTGCTTGCTTAACCCTTAATGTTTCCAATGGACAAGGTGTTTCACATGGACGAGATGCACTTGGAGCTCTTGATAGCCTGTCATTAATCTTTTGCCTCAAATGTAGAAAAATGTTGCGTCAATTATTAATTAAATGGGTAACGATCGGCACCTCAACGCCTTTTCTGGACCTCTCCACACTTGTGCAATCTTAGAAAAGCTATCTATAATAGTTTTTTGTTAAGGCTTAACATTTCTTGGTCTAGGCTAAAATGGAACAAATTGAAAAGTGCTATGTAAAAAGCATCCAATATACGTTGGCGATGGGAGGTGGGGGAGGAAGAGAAAGATACCCCAACTCTTTGCGTTAAAAGAGAGATCACCCACTGTCAAGCGCAGGCCCAGTTAAGACCTGTATTCCAAGTCATTCTGAAGTGCTCCAGGCCTAGATTGGATGAGAATCTTGCTTTGGCTTCCACCTCTACTCTTTAACCTATAAAACACAGGGCTGACATTTCTTGATCATAGCAGTAACTTACATGGGAAATGGTCTGCAGAGAATTTTATTAGAGGGCGTTTTTTAGAATACTACCTTTTAATTTTCTTTATGAAGACTTTGTTCCTTCCCATCAATGCTGCCTAAATGTCTAAATAGAAAATAGGAGTGCTTCATGCTAATGGCTGGGCTGTTTTATATAGCAATGTCTGCTTCTAACAATAGATCCCCTTAATATATTCACTTTTTGAATATAGAGTAATTCTGAATTTTAAATTTATTTTGATATCGAGGCCTTATGAAGGGCCAGTTCCTATAGACTGCTCTGAAGAGTGAAGAAATGCACAGTACTGAAATGCTAAAATAAGTAAATGAAAGAATTTGGGTCTGCAGATACAACAGCTCTTACTGATCTATAAATTGCATCAGAATATTAAGTGTTATTAAAACCTGTAACAAACAAATGAACAAGGCCATCAGGGGTACCAAGACAAAAATTTCCACAGTAACGTGACTTAGTTCCTTTTAGGTTTGTTACTTTGCTGCAATTTCATTTTTCAAATAGCAAAAAGCAAACTTTCTACTTATTTTGCTATTAGTTTATCATTGTATTCTGGAAGGATTTCTACCCTAAAACTAGGGTTTTTTCCTAAAATGATTTTAAACAATATGTAAAAGTTTTTTTAGTTTTTTTAAAAACAAAATATCCTAAAATTGAACCTGCAATTCCTAGCAAAAAAAGTAGCGTAATCTTGTTTAGTATTTTCTTCACTACTTTTCTGAAGAGTTATGGGGCACCTACCATAAATAAAGTCAGATTTCAGAAACCCTTTTCTTAAAATTTATATTGGAATTTCAGAGCCAAGTCAAACCACCTACATGATACAGGATTTAGCTCTTTTTTTATATACACAAGATGTACCAGGGAAGGAGTGGCAATTTCTTTCTGTGGTAAAGTAACAAGCACCATTGGATATGTTTATTTTCTATTTTATGCTGGCTTTTTGGCTTTAGGACATTTTTGAAGAATTAGGCCCCACATAGCCTCTTATTAAAATACAATTGTATCACTGCAATTCCTTGGTTGGACATTACACTTCTATTTTGGGATACAGTCTATGAAAATTCTAAATGCAAGCACTCTCCTCCATGATAAATCACTCATTTTTATGGCATGCGCTTTTTAATAGACTGTGGCCATTATAAAAAATGTTTGTACCAAAGTTCTAGGCAAACGATGAATATTTAGCACAATGTACTTCTCTGAAAGGGTGGGGAGGGGAAAAATGTATCTGCAGGTTTAACCAAAAAAGTCCATTTTTAAGATACGAAAGGCATGCTGGCATTGTCCACTTTTGCCTGATTAATGCATCAAAAGGCAGAAAGAGAATGGAGAGAGGACCCTATTAATGTAGGAGAGGAATTACTCTTGCTTTTGTATAAATGCAAAAAAGAAATCTACATTCATGTCTGGCTATCACCTGGATCCCTTGCCATGGTTGGAGTGTTCAACTCCCGGGATTAGCCCCGGGGAAGGGGGGTGGGAGGTGGACAGTTTCTCCTTTTCATGGTCATATTGGCCATGGATTCTAGAGAAAGCCAGTTCAACAGGCCACCAGTTAAGTAGACTCTTCACACAAGTATCAAAAGAAGAGCTGCACAATGTGACTTTCTGTACAGTTGCTCAGAGTGAGGAGAAGCAGAGACGTCTGAAAGCAGTGGAATGTTTTTCAGCATTGAAAGAGGCAACCAAGGGAGCACACCTTTTTGTAAGCTGTAAGGCCTCCCCACCTCCCCCCAACTCACAGTCCACCACAACTCCGGTCCACTGAAATCATTTCCCGCTGATGAATGTTCTCTTCAGCTGCTTTCATAAGTACGGCAAGCCGGCTTCCAGATACATACCCTTTCTGAATAGCAGTCATGAGCTAAAGAGACAAGATAGAGAAAGCTTTATGGTCAATACTCTGTGTCACTGCATTATTAGATGATACCTTTATCTCCACATCCCTGCTTAGAAGCCATTTTTCCTTATAATTTGTCATATCTCTACCAACTTGAAACTGAGTGGTCGAGTTTCCTTAATTTTTCAACATTATACATGACCCAATGACTTGAAAACTCCCTCACTTCCTGCACATAAAAGATTGCAAAGGAAAGACCAAGATACAGCTGGTCCATCTACCTGTTTGCCAGAAATGGGACCAAAAGGAGTCATGCTTTTTTGTACCCTCCCGACAAAAAGTAACCATCCTATAATATAGATTCAGTCTCTCTGTTTATTTTTATTTCCCATTTCCCCCATCAAGTCCAGTATTCCTTTTGGGTTGTTAACTTCTGTTTTGTAAAATCAAAGGGTAGGGACTGATATTAAATCATTCTGACGTACATTTCCCGCCCCTCCTCTCCGAAGTAACAGAATAAAAATGGTTTCAACTACAACAGCAGAAGCAGCAACATAAATACATCTTTGTACATCTTTTTAAGGAAAGACAGTTCCACGGAAATAAGACAGCAGGATAAACAGTTTTCACTTCTTACACCAGCCTTCCCCTATCTGGGGCCCTTCCAGATGGATGGGCCAATTCCCAGAATTCCCAGCCAACATGGCCTCTGCCGAGAATCCTAGAAGTTAATGGCCACGTATTTGGAGGGCTCTCTCTTACATTACAGCCAATTCAAATAAGCTCCCTCTTAAACAAATATGGCAATCTTTCCAGCATCGTGCTCTCCCTAAGGAATTTGAGGAGAAGAAAGCTAACAGATTGAAGAGCAAGCCTGGAGAAGGTTGAAACGTGGCCACGAAGAGAGACTACTGCTCTTAAAAATATTTAAAAGTAAATTCTATACTTTGGGAGCCCTGCAAATAAATAAGAGATAAACATATAATTAGGTGAGGGATATGTATGTATGTATGTATGTATGTATACATAAAATTGATATGATTTAAATCATACCACAATTTTTCAAGTGATCTAAAGATGTTCAGAGTGCTTTCTTTCTTTTTCTTCTCTCTCTCTCTCTCTCACACACACACATTTCTGCATTTAGATTCAACAGTGCTTTTATCTGCAGCCCATCTTGAGAGAGACAATTACCGTTTTCCTTTGCCTTGATCTTGTTTGTTTAACGTGACATGCAGTGAAGAAAGGGCTGACATGGACTGAAATCTCCAGCATTAATTTATCTCATGTTCTGCATTCATCATTGCCACAGCGCAGGAAGGACCTGGCAGTCAATTGAAAAACCTGACCAAGAAAGGCTCTGCAAAAATAAACCTGGCGAACAACTGAAAACAAATAAGCAGCTGCTTGCATAAAAGGAGTCAAAGGGACACTTGGAAACATTCTCCAAATCTCTCTACAGCCTTCAAATGTGTATCATGCCACATGGGAGGTTTTTTTTTTAAGGGGGAGGGGAAACAGGCACGTGCTCTTTTGTTCTACTTCACACTAAATTATCCCCTATGATTCACAGAATAATGGAAGAGTTTACGGGACAAGTGATGCCGAATAGCTCAATTCCAATGTCATCACCAAAGCAGGATGTTTTAGCAATAAAAATGGACTGCAAGCTTTTGCCGAATACCTCTTTCTTCCTTGCCCTTCTCACTGACTTCCTGTCTGTTCATTTGTCGATCTCCTCCGTTTCCTGGTTTTTGACAACCACAGACTGCTACATCTAGAACTGGGATCGCTAGGATTACTATTGGTCGTATTTTTGCCTCCGATGTGGCGTAAGAAATCTACTTCCGCCAACGAAGATCTTAGCAAATGGACGGATTTATAACCAAAGACGTGGTCCTTCATTCACACAGTCAGTCTCCAATCTGTTCAGGGTTGTAGAAATCAATCCAAACATCTCACATTGTGACCAATAAGCAACTGGAAGCTAGTGCAGATCTTTCAATGCAGGCATAATATTATGGCTGTACCATAGTAGCTTAGTTGCTGCATTGTACACCCTGTTACCAAGACTTGCTTTTTGTGAAATGGGTGGCCATATTAGTTTGAGACGTAAACAAATAAAATATTTCACCAATTGTAGCTTTCCTACATTTTTCAGGTATAGTCCTATGTAGGGCACATTCTAGTACCGATGAGAGGGAATTAAGGTATAGATAATTGTCACCAAATCACCAGGGAAAGGATCCTCGACATCACTGTGTAAAGATGTCAAAGGCAATTTGCTAGCAATAAATCCAATGGATGAAGATCAAGGAACATTCTCAGATTGCGAAGTTGCTCTTTCAATGAGAACCAAAATTTCAATTCTTGATTTAAAAAAAAAATACTTTAAAACTCAACAGTCACACTTACATACAACATTTACACTTTCAAATTCTACTATCGTAAAGAATGTGATCACGGTTTTTTGTTCGTTGGCAAGAAGTAGCCGAGTCAAAACAAGAAAGTGTTAAGAGTTCAACATTAGTGGAACTTAGTTTGTTTTATTCTGCTGTGCATGGATGAGATATATGCCCTCGATAGTGAAAATAATGCTGTTCTTTCTTCTTCTTCTTTATGAAAAGGTGTATTAGCATGTAAGTTCAAAAGAAAGAAAGAAAGAAAGAAAGAAAGAAAGAAAGAAAGAAAGAAAGAAAGAAAGAAAGAAAGAAAGAAAGAAAGACAAGAGCAGCCTGTTTTCTGAACCTTTTTTAGAGCAGATGAATAATCATTATCACTTACTGTATTAGCAGAATATCAGAATTCGAAAGGACATTAGAGGACTTCCAGCCCAACTCCCTGCTCAAGCAGCAAACCCTATACTACTACTACTACTTCTTCCTAGTGTGTTCCTACAAATGCATGGTCTGCTTTTCGGATCATTGAATGCCACTTTGCACGGTAAGCTGCATCTCTGGGGCACAGGCCTGCGGCTTGCATATCTTTGTTGATGATGTCTCACCATCTCTGTTTTGGTGTCTCGCCATCTCTGACTGGCACAAACCTTATACCATTTCAGACAAATAGTTGTCCAACCTCTTCTTAAAAATCTTTAGTGTTGGGGCACCCAAAACTTCTGGAGGCAAGTCATTCCATTGATTAATTGGTCTGTCAGGAAAGTTCTCCTTAATTCGAGGTTGCTTCTTTCCTTGCTTAATTTCCACCCATTGCTTCTTATTCTACCCTCAGGTGCTTTGAATAGCTTGACTCCCTCTTTTTGTTGGCAGCCCCTATCTTGTCACTCCCTAGTCTTTCTTTTCATTAAACTAAACATACCCAATTCCAGCAACCGTTCTTTATATGTTTTAGTCTCTAGTCTCCTAATCATCTTTGTTGCTCTTCTCTGCACTCTTTCTAGAGTCTCCACATCTTTTTTATGTCGTGATAACCAAAACTGGATGCAGTATTCCAAATTACATATATCATTAGAGATTAAAGGGAGGGACATACACAGCAATTTAAATAGCTGCGCTTAGAGAGAATACAGTGCATGACAAAGACTTGAGATAAACCAAACAGCAACAAGAGTGCAATTTATAGAAGAATCTCCTGCCTCTCACTGGTGCAAAGCCGTTATTTTTTAACACAGGAAAATAAACAGAATAGATTCTGCAAAATAGGTTGAGATATGTTTGTCCGCATTTAGAAAATGTGCCTCTTCAACAGAGGACATTGTTGGTTTTAGCGGGATAAATTTCCCTCCAACTTGCATTGTAGTGGTTTACAGACTTATTTTTAAAAAACCTATCAGTAAAATGATGACCTAAAGGTTTCTCTGAAGAAAATGTAAATTATTGTTCCTATTTCTGATGATCCCACTTGTGGGTATCACTCCAATTCAGGACAGAACTTCAATATAGAGATAATTATTTATATACATCTTGTTTGGAGAATTATCCAATTGTACGGTTATAACGAGCTTTGCCAAGTTTTTGGCACCATCTGGAGACTCATTTCTATTCCTAGAACTTAGAGGTGAATTTATGCTGCTGTGCCTCTTTTCTTGTTTTTACAGGTTTTTTTAAACTGCTACTTTTTAATGCAGGCTTATTGTTTTATAACCCATTTTAACAGGTGATAAATTTAAAAATAGGAGTGAAGAACAACATTGACAAAAAACCTGGTTGAGCGAAGGAAGGTGAAAATTGGTTGTTACGTTTTTTTTAAAAGGCAGAAATTGCTGGAGCAATTCAAAATTTAAAATGTGGATTAATATATTCAGAAAGCAAAAAATGCAACGTTTTACCCAATGCCATACCAGCACATTTATTTATTTATTTATTTATTTATTTATTTATTTATTTATTTCATTCTATATCCTACAATGGACGTCTCTGCTTTTGCGGAGTGGCAGAGGTAGAAGACCTGGCTTACATCCTATTTGATTGTTGCCTGTATAAGAAGATACCTTGGTCTATATACCAAACGAATGACCCATTGGGATCCCCTATCAAAACAACTTATCTTATGTGCGGCCAGAATTTGAAAATAACATTTAACACAGCACAGTACTTAAAGAAAATGGTTCAGTTGAGATCTGCATATCAGGGACTGATTGGGGTAGATTGTAGGAGTGACACCAAAATATAATTTTATCATATTTTATCTACATCTTAAATTATTGCACTTTATTCCAATTCCATTTTAAATTCCTTTTATCAAATTTTGGTAATAATTTGTTTCTAGCTACAACCATACTAAAAAAAAGTTACCCAATCTGTGTGTAACCATTAAAAGTTCCTATCCTGAGTAGCAGCACTATGAATAATAGCCACAAGTGAGATCAGGAGCAACTGATTCTATACTTTCCTCTGATTGGATAATTACTGCTATAAGGAATCTTTCAAAGATTCAAAATACAAGGCCAAGGTCAACTTTTAATAAAGTCTGACAAGATAATAAAAGTCAAGAACCTTTACCTCTTCCAGATGGTGACCTGAAATCATTTTACTACTTTTATTTTGGTATTTGAGGCATTTCTCCTTCTTCTTTCACACTTTTATAATAATACTGTGCAGATACTGCAGAGGCTTCGCACCATGCAATCAACTCAGATTAAATATAGGAACCTCTCTCCTATCTGTCCTAATAACTTCATATCTAGTGTACATGCAAGTTAACAGAACTAACAGGGGATGTAGCATAAAAGGTGTATGTTATTTAATATGCATACATTTGATATGTATTATGTTCTAGTGCAGGGGTGTCAAACTCAAGACATGCGTGGTGCTTAAATATGGTTCGCAGGGCGAGCCTGGGAATATCAAAGGACTGGTCCATGGTGCCTCTGCCGACTAAAATGGACCATGTGCATCTCCCCCACCCCCCCCACTTCTGACTGGCAGTGTTGCAGGAGGCCATGGAG
The DNA here is from genome assembly GCF_964273705.1 of Natrix helvetica. Taxonomy (NCBI): domain Eukaryota; kingdom Metazoa; phylum Chordata; class Lepidosauria; order Squamata; family Natricidae; genus Natrix; species Natrix helvetica. Next base: position 154,168,901 of record NC_138548.1, on the reverse strand, counting down.
GGTGAAAACAAGCTCCCCCCGTGCCCTGTTTTGGCCGATAAAGTGCTGCAGGAGGCAGTTCAGGCTGAAAACGGGACAGAGGGGGGCCCACGCAGCTCCTTGCACTCTGTTTTGGTCAGCAGGGTGCTGTAGGAGGCATCTGTCCTGTCTCCCCTCCCCCCGCAGAACTACAATGCCGATCCGACTTTCAAAGAAATCCAGTTTGACACCCCTGTTCTAGTGACAAAATCTAATTCATTTGACTGATTGATTTCAGGGGTGTCAAACTCATGTCATCACGGCGTCATCACGTGACATACTGCCACTTTTTTCCTCTTCACTAGACCATGCGTGGGCATGGCCAGCATGTGACACATCTGGCCCGCGGGCCACGAGTTTGACACCCTTGCTCTAACTGAATCAAAGAAATATTTTCCATTTTGCAGCAACTGAGATGTGGTTTCCATTTTTGAATAATATCTGTCAGAAATGAGTGCCTGTACATTTTCCCTTCTAATATTAATGAACTGAACACTATGAGTATTGGGTTTTTTTATACCATTATATTAGATTGATATATATATATATAAATTAAAAGAAATACTCACTTGCAAAAACTCGTTGAGTTCAACCTGCCCATTTTTGTTCAAATCCACTTCATTCAAAATCTCATGGAGTGCACTTTCATTAATTTGAAGGTTGATGCTCTATAAAATATATGAAAAGGAGAAAAAACTCACATGGCTGGATTAACAACACACTATTAATATCATGCCAGGAAATTCTGATGAATTAAAAATAATAATAATGAAGTAAAATGTTACCTGTAGCACACTCTGCACATCCAATATAGTAATAAAACCTTTGCCTTCTTTATCAAACATGTGGAATCTTTTTTTATACCTGCAATATAGATAACGCATGAAAAATCTATACATACTGCCTAAGCAGCTTTAAACCAGCAAAGAAAAACCGCACTTAGAGGTGTAAAGGATTCTCAACTGTCTTGATCCATGCACACCTCCACTCCCACAAAATTTCTTTCTTATAATGCTATTTCTACTGCAGAAGCCAAACAGAAGCCTAGAGAAAACATGCTTCTACACCCAAGGACAGCCAAATCCAATCTTGGCATGGACAAATTAATCAAATCTAAAGTGATGGGTGGGAAAAATCTTTTTGCCTATAGCCATTCAAGTGTCATTCACTTAACAACTGCCTTGCTTAGCAACAGAAATTTTAGCACCAGGTGTTCTCTCTCTCCTCCCCCATCATAAGGAAAATAGGTGAAGGAAGGTATATGTTCGCTGCCTTGAGCTTTTTGTAAAAATAACAAAGGAGGAAGACAAACAAATGGTTTAATGGTCTCTACTTTTTTCTGACCCAGGATAAAAATACAATTACCGTATTTTTCAGAGTATAAGACGCATCTTTTTCCCCCCTAAAAGAGGATGAAAATTTGGGTGCGTCTTATACACTGAATGTAGTCTCACCCACTCGCCGTCCCCCACCTTTTGGCCTCTGCCTCGCAGCAATTTATCTCCTTGCAGCAACCTGGGCTTGCGGAGGCTATGGCAATCCCTGTAGCCTGAAACAGCTGATGATTGGGAGGCCCATGCTGAAATTGAAAGTGAAACTTGCTGTTTTCTGCAGGGGCAAATTGCTGGGAGGCAGAGACAGATTTTTTTTTCTTGTGCTAATCAGGCTGTTTGCTGCAAGGAGAAAAGTCAATAACTATAAATGCCTATAGAATGTTCAAATTATTAGACTTATTAGACAACTTAACAAAATGAAGAAGCTTTTTAAAATAAATGCTTGATCTGAAGATACCCAGTGCTATTATATCTTCTTTTAAATAGCAGAGAATAACATATACTTCCAGAAAGCCACATCAATTTTAACAGCTTCTGTACAAGTATAGTCTGAAATGTAACAGTGTCCTGTTGTCTAATTAGACTCTGGACTTAGTCATGTTTGGAGTAGATCTATTTAAATAATTGGGAGGAGTTAGTGTGACTACATTGAAAAAAACTTTCTGGCATTAATATACTGCCATAATGTGCATTTCTCCAATTCTTTGCTATTTCTATGGGTCAGGCACACATGCACAGAAAATACACCAGAAATACACCACAAACAGTGCATATTGTCTGTACTATTAGCTGTTTGTTGCAAGGAGGCAAATTGCTGGGAGGCAGAGGCAGATTTCCCCCCCTTGTTTCGCTCCCCAAAAGCTAGGTGCATCTTATACTTTGGAGCGTCTTATACTCCGAAAAATACGGTACGTTTGAGGGGATAATATCATTCAAATATGCCAAAGGGAGGAAAAAGTACCAGGGCAAATACACAAATCTAGCACAACTCAACTTGCAGGGCTGACAATACCATTTCAGATATTCATATGATACATCCAAATCCCTGGAAACTTAAGTAGTAGCCATTGGCCCCGTGTTAATAGTTACCTGTCGATATCTGCTGGGGATAAAGTTATTTCACTCCGATCTGTCAGTTGCTCCGACCGTGCCTTGTAGCCCATTTCATAGTACAGGAACCTTTTTGCCGTTGCGAGCTCTTCCTAAGAGGGGAGAGCACACAATCTGAGCTGTAGGGTAACAGCAAATATTTACATTCTGAATTTCTCCTTTGCTGGAATGTTTTATTGGCTCCTTTCACTTTAATTATAATTGCTGGTCCTTAGAGGAATATCAGCAGTTGATGACCAAAAAGTGCTTAAAGGTGAACAAGGTAATTAAGATTAGGCAGCATTTCATGCTTCAGCTAGATCACTGGTTTGGTTGTACAAGTGTTGATTATCAAGTGATAATTACCCCCGGAGACGTGCAAGGTAAAGAATTTTTAGGGATGTATCATGCCCTTAATCCATACAGGCAACTCACAGCGATGTTGCGCTTGCAAACAGAAGGGCCAAGAGATGGCCTTTAAGTTTTAGCACAATGAATGCCCTCAGTGAGGAGACTCTGGGTTTAATGCATTTAGTTCTTTTAGGCTGATGGCATGTGCTGATTACTCTCTTCAGGCAGCAAGGTAATGATGGAGCCTATAATTTGGAAACAGCAAACTCCTTCCTTCCTTCCTCCCCTCCCCTTTCTCTACTAGAAGCTCCCAGTGGTTTACACATAAAGCAAATGTTAAAATCAATACTTAAAACAGGGGTCTCCAACCTTTTTTAGGCTTTGCGGACTGGCGAGGGGGAAGAGGGGATAGTTCTATGCATGCCTCATGCGCGAAACTCCATTCGTACGAGTGGCAGGAGCGTGCACCCGCTTGCATAAATGGAGCTTCCTGTACAAGTGCCCACTATTCATGCAGATGTGCTTATCTGCCACTTGTGTGGCCTGGTTCTGAATGGGTCACGGCTTGATCCCAGGGCCATAGCCTGGGGATTAGGGACCCCTAACTTGAAAGAGGATTTCAAAAGCAATTAAAATGTAACAAGCAAAACAAATGAAATTAAAAATCAACCGTTTGACTCTGTAAGTCAAAAAGGTATGATGCAACCGCCTTCCTAAAAGCTAATGAAAAGCTCAGGCCCCTCGCCATGCCGGGAGTCTGTTCCAAGGAACCTGAGCGACAAAAGAGCTGGCTTGATTCTGACTGACATCCAGATGAGCTCATGGCAACTGTAGGTGAACCTCCTCGATGATCTCAGTAAGCAAAGAGGGTCATTTGGAGGAAGGCCATCTCCCTTTTATCATTGTCTGCTTTACGCTGCCTTTTATGCTCAAAATCCTGCGCTTGAAAACAGGCATCTGTAACTGAAAGCAGCTATCCAGCTGTGACGAAGGAGCCCTCGGCACAGCATGCAGGCTAGGTAAGATTGCATCTTTTATTTTCAAAAGACCGGGAATAAGACCCAAGAACTCCTTTTCAAATACAGAGGGTTAAAAAAAAGAGTACTTTGCAACAACCAGTTATCTCTCTCATGTGGAAGCACACTGCTGTCTGTGTGAAGGGCTTCACTCAATGCTACATTTGTGGATGCTTGTTTGGGAGAACTATAGGTGTGTACATGTGGAGGGAGAATGGGGGTGGTGGTGGTTTCCAGCTTCTTTTACTGCCGGTTTGCTCAGGGACGCGCTTTGGGCACATGCTTGATGTGCGCTATGCCAGCATGCAAAAAATTGCTTCTGCGCATGCGCAGGCTCAAAAAGCAAGATGGCACCGCCGCCGATAGAACCGATCCAGGCGTGTGTCCGGCCGAGTTACTACCTACTCGGACAAAGCGGTAGGAACCCACCTCTGGGGGAGAATACTTGGCCTGTAACTTCTGTGCACTCATTTCCTTACTTCAACCATATCCTCACAGGGCTTTGGTTTTTCTACAGATACATGTGTTCTGTTTGTGGTAAGAAGACGGTTCCTGCAAGGGGTGTGTGTGTGTGTGTGTCTGTGCGTGTGTGCGTGTGTGTGTTGTCTCCCATTTCTCAAAACAAGACTGTGTGGTAGAGCTGAGCTGGGAGATTGGCATAGCTCACACATAACTTTGTCAGTATTTTTTAACCATCATTTGTCACCTATGCCATAGAAGGATCTGATCTGTATATTACAGCAAGAAGAACTGGATTGGGGTTCAATGTTCATATTAAGGACTCTTAACCCAAGTTGTGACTAGTGATACATATGGACAGTCCCTTTGATGGAGCCCACAGTATTTAGTGGACACTATGGCCAAGTCAGGGTTTTGCAAATGAGCCTCCCTTACTTACAGACACGTGAACCATTATGCAGCCCTTGAGAAAGTTATTCAAGTTTTCCACCAAAGTCAAATAACGTCTCGGAAAGATTATCCTAAGCTTTCTGACTATGAAACCAGGAGCCTTTTCAATACCTTCTTCTTCTGTTCACTCCATCTCAGTTTCTTGCCCATTATCTCAATGATTCTTGGTAAGGCTTCATCAGCAGCTTGGACATTTAGAAAAGCCAAACGAGTGCGACGAGCAATTATGTCCACTGCAGTGCAAGCATATTCACCGATGGCATACTCAATCTAAAAGGTTTGAAAAGAATAACTGCTTGAGAAACTTACACAAGAGGGTTGAAATGCAATGTAACCAGATTACAATCCATGTTGAAATTATTTACTACCATTTTTACTCTAGAACATCTAGGCTACTTAACCAATTTTTTCACCAGTTACAAGAGGCCTCCCTCCCCATTTATCTTCTTGGACAACAACGGTGACCTGCCTGGAATTACAGTTGAGCAAATATCTAAACCAGTGGTCCCCAATCTTTTCAGCTTTGCAGAATGCCAGCAGTGGTGGGGGAGGGGGAAAAGGAATGGTTCGGTGTGAGCGGTAGGGGTACGCAAGTGCGCAGCTCCACTTGCGCAAGTAGATGGGAACACGCTGCTCACACAAATGGAGCTTCGCAGGCACACACACTCACCCGCCACTTGCGCAAATGGAGCTGCATGAGGGCGCATGCTCTTGCCCACTGTTTGTGAGGTCTGGATTTGAACAGGCCGCAGCCTGGTACTGGCCCATGGCCTGGGAATTGGGGACCCCTGGTCTAAACTTCTCCAATCTTTTATCTCTTGCCAAAGAAGCTGCTTGGATGGGAAGCAAAACATTTTCAAAGAAAAAAATCAAGAAAGTCCAGTTGCCTTTTGGAAAAACACCCTTGGGTCAGGGGTGGGTTCTGGCAGGCACTACTGCCGGTTTGCTCATGCACGCACAAGCACAATGCGAGTAAAATTGTTCTGCGCATGCACAGAATCAAAAAACAAGATGGCAGTTCCTATGGCGCCACCAGGAGAACCAGTTCAGGGGTGTGGCAGGCTTGGGTCACTTCCGGTTCCAGTGACCCAGGCCTCCAAACCACTATTGGTTCAGCTGAACCGGTCCGAACCGGTAGGAACCCACCACTGCTTTGGGTATTCTACCAATTCCTTCCTCTGCATCTCCCCCACACCCACCAAGCTTTTCAGGATTTTAGTGGGGACTGATTTCCTACTGGTCGTTGCATGTATACCTTTCAGGTGTACCCTGTCACGGCAGAGTAAAATATTCAGAATTTGCTATTAATATAAGAATCAAACAAGCCTTTTCTCGTGGTGATTACATGAAGTGAATGAAGTTTCCTATTTTAATAGGGCAAGAAAGAGAACCTTCAAAAACCAAAAGCAAGAATGCAGGAAAGGAGGAGGAAGAGAATTAGCACCACAAAGCATTTTGTACCTCTGACTCGATATATGGAAACTCTGAGACAAGACGCTTCCCAACGATAGGCCACCTCTTCCCAGTGACCTGGGCTAGTTTTGCCACTTCAAAAGCCTTGTCCCCAAATGTATTTGCAAGATGCTGAGCCACCTGTGGAATTGAGAAGACGTTAAGAGACTTGAGGCCTTTTGGAAGAGAACTCCATCTTGTTAGGAGTCATCCTTGAATGCTCTCCCCTTGTCTGTGATTCAAAGGCCAACCCAAAATGGCATCCAAGGCAAAAAGCCAGCAAGTCCAAAATAATAATAAACATGCAGCCTATGAATAATTAAAAATTTAAAAAGTGGTCAATAACGTGATTTATAGATAACTAGCTGGATACCCGTGCTTCGCGACGAAACTATGTAATCAGGCTATGCAGGAGAAATTCGGTTCACAATCCATTGGCTCAGTGGTGGTTGGTGATTGAAACACATAAGGGAATATCGCTCCTGTCACCTTGAGTCCAGAAGTAGTTCCACAGGTGAAAAGCGTAGACATTTTGGTGAGGTACCAATGTTTAGTACTGTAAAGAGCCCCAGACCGCTACTGAGTGAAGGAGTGGAACGTCTGCCAGTTTGAACTGAGGCAACGGAATGTGAGGCAACTGGTAGTTGGAACAGAGTTCTTTTCAGATGAGGAGTGGAGTAGAAGCTCTAACTCCTTAGCATCAGAGCGTGTTAATTACTGTATAAGAAATACTAATGATCTGATGGTCATTTCGAAAAATCCTTTCTTTATGAGCACCTAGAAGCCAAGGAGAACATATGTGCCAAATTTCAAGTTTGTAGGCTTTACAGTTCTGGAGATTTCGTGATGAGTGAGTGGTACTTGGCTTTTATATATATAGATGTGATGCTCTCTTTTTTTAAAGAACCCTTCTTCCAATGAAATGAGATATGTACTGAGCTGTTAAGGCAACACATGAAGAATTTTGATTAACATAATCTTTTGCCACTATCTTTTCATCAAGTGTTTGTCTCATCCTCTCTTTGCCTTCAACAATAGTCCTTCTCAATCACCTTTCCTCTTTATCCCATTTCTTTTGATTACTTTGCTGTCCTCAGAGCACTCCCCAACTGACTGTAGTGGGGATTTTAGGGCAGAGTCACAACTTGAGGATTTAACTTGTTCCCTATGATCTCCATTTATGTCACGGTTCACAATCATGATTATAGAAACCACCTCCACTCATTTGGGGTGAATTATTCCCCTGCCCCTGTTCCATACTATTCAATGGGGATGGAACTTCAGAGAGAGCCTTTATGGGCAAACAAGCAGACGAGAAAGTTCTATTCCATCCATAGCCTTCAGCATGGAATTCTGCAGATTTAAGTGGTTCTACTAACCTGAATAAACAACAAACTCACCTCATTTTCAAGTCCATAATCTTGAACCAGGCGGATATAAAGAGTAGGGGTCCAGGCCTCTGCACCCTGCAGGAGCAGCCCTACAGTTTTACAGGGACTGGCCTGAAGGTTATGAGATTTTACTGCAGCATCAATGGTATCCTGGGCCATTGAGCGATAGGTTGTCCACTTCCCACCTGGGAGTATCAACAAATACAGATAGTGTACAAAGATTGATCCCTTAAGCCTCCATTTAAAAACATGCAGACGAAAATCTTAAAGAAAAAGCTCTTAGAACGAAATATTTCTATCGTACAGCCCTAACATAGCACCACCCTTATTGGATGAAGCTGATGGGATCTGTCATCCATGTTATTTAGAGGGCATCGGTTTTCCAACTCTTCTTCTAGCGTTTCAGAACCGAGAACCTCAGCATATGTATCTGACAAGCTTCCTTCATATCACTAAGAAACAATTCTAACAAGAAAGAAAGAAAAGAATTATAAGTAACAACCTAGTACCTGCGATAGTCACAAGGCCGCTGTCACTAACATGCACCACATGATTTCGAGATATAGACTGTGTGTCTTTAGAATTGGGATCCGTCACAAGGGGACGAATGCCACTCCATGCTGCCAGAACATCTCCTCTCCTCACTGTAGTGGAAAACAAAATCAGAAGGGAAAAAGAAGAAGTCTTGTCAGAAGCACCATCTCAGGAAAGGATTTTTAAAATAATATATGATTTAAATGCTGTTAGGAAAGAAAGTAGTCACAACTTTTAAAATGTCATCTTGGGAGAAGCAACGGTGTCAGTTCCACGAATTTTAATAAGAAAAGGCAAAGTGAAAGAGAGATACAAGTTCAGTACAGTTCCGTCTTTTGATTCAATTAAACAAATACTTAAACGGGAGACAAAACTATAAGAGTTTGGTAATAAAACTGAGAAACAAGTTTTCTGACGAAAAAAGAATAAGTGCCAGTAAGGTAACTTGAAGTCTGCCTCAAAAACTACGATGTCCTAAATCTCAAAATCTGGAATTCTTAATAAGATTTTCCACATTTTTTTTTTACAACAGGCATTTTTATATGATTCAACCTTGACTCATCTCTGGCTAAGCAACTAATTACATATTTAGCTTTACTATTTAGTAATTACACATAGCTCTTACTTATGCCAAACTTCACATTCACATAGCTCTATAAATGAAGATTTGGCTGTTACATTTACATACAGTTCTTGACACATTTTAGTATTTGGGATATTCTAGCTAATTCACACCTTGAGAATTCCACTTATTGTTTTGAGTTTGTATCCTCATTGTTTGAGGCAAGTATTATCTATACAAGATCACTATTATCAGGAACTCTTAAGTCAGTATCTCAGAAGCTTCTTCACAATTTGTATTTAAATAATTCAAAGAACTAAATACATTGCATGGAGAAGTTAATAGTTGCTAACTTAGGAAAACACCACTGTAAATTCTGAATTTGTAAACATGGACTATAACTCACTGTCAACATGTATAAACAAAGCATTTTAGCCTCCAGGGAAAAATAAAGTTGAATAGTGTATTCTTGCTATGTGGGAAATACAATCTGCCTGGCCAGGAACTTATAGGATGAGTTTTATGAACTAGTCTGGAATTGTTCATTATTCTATTTGGCCAAAACCTCGGGAAAAAGTACTGTCATCACTCTCTGCAAGCTATTTGCGGGGAGAGGCAGAATTTGTCAGGCACACTTTGCAGTTCAGAAAGGTCAAAAAATTTGAAATTGCTGTTTTTACTCTTTAAATTCTCTTCCTTGAATTTTTTTTAAGGACTAAAGTTATCTGGCTTCCTGTAGACCACCTCAAGGGGTCACTGAGATAACACTAGAGCAGTTTATTTTCACATGTCACTAAGTCAAAAAGAAAGAAAGGCTCATCCATCATTTTTCTCTATACTTTACTTCTACTAGGTTGTTTCTAGTGACTAATATTTCAGAGCAATATAAAAAATACTAATGTGTTTTTCTTAGGTTAGGGAAAGAAATATACCATCCAAATTGAAGAGGAAAGCGTAAGAATATTAAACAAGGACCCACCCAAATTTTCTACCCAAAGAGCCAGGATCAAAAATACAATTTGTTTATATATATATATATTTCTGTAGTTGTGTTTTCGTCATTTTTCCCTTCAGTCCTATGAAAAAAAATCCAAGTTGATAGCAAACAAAAAACACATCTGAAAAATAGCAAGGTGCTTTTAATGAGTTTTTTCCCCCCAGTTCTGTTTGAAGCTGTTTGAATGTTGGAGAAAATTATGAAGGTAAGTATTTTAAAAAATGAGCTTGGATGCTGGAAATCCCTGCTTTGTTGTATTCAGTGAGTGACTTCTCATCTCCTCCTTTCATCTTACCCACAATTAGAGGCTGTCCCAGGCCTACTGTGGTTGATTCCTTAAGCTCACTTTAAAGCAGTTAATGCCATTTCTGTTGCTGCCTGTCCATAGATGGCTTTTGAGCGGCAAGCTGGTGGCCACAATGTCCCCAGGGAGTGGGGAAGGGACAAGACATAAACAAAATTTTATTGCAAATTGAATGAAATCTTGCTTGGTCAAGAACGTCTGCAATTTTGGGAGAGGTTATGGGAAATGCCCTAAGATTGTGACCATCTATTTTGTATTCCTTGCTTGTTTGTTTTTGTTTTTTTAAAAAAAACACAGGTTTATGTGCTTCCTTCTCCACTGATGATTTCTGGGTAGACAATGGCAAACTATAGTTTCCACAACCAAGAAAAGGAAGAAGAAAAGTTGAATATGCATAAGAAGAGAGGGGAAAAAAAGGAAACATGCAGCTACAGCTGCCATCACTTTCTAAGACCCTATCATAGCAAATAAAAAGCAAGTACAATAGAACCCCTGGTCACAAACACTTCTGAACACAACCAAATTGGGTTCCGACCAAAAAATTCACATTTTTTTTTTTTTTTTTGCGGCCGATTTCCCCTTCCGTGCCATTTTTTTTTGTAAGCACCAAGTTTCCAAAATTAGGTTCTGGTCATGACCAAATCGGTTTGCGACCAAAGTTATGGAACGAATTATGGTCGTGACCAGAGATTCTTCTGTATCCAGTTTTCTTCTTTTGTCCTTTCAAAAAACTGACCTATTTGATTAACATATTGATACACCTTATGTAATTCTCCCATCCAGCTGAGCACGAGGTCAATCAACAGTAAGCAAGCTCTTGCTTTGTCCCAACTCAGAATGTGATCAAATTTGTTCGCAGAAGGTACCACAATACTAAAAAAAAAGGGCTATGCCTTGATCCTATTATTATTGACATCTCGAGAATATGACCGTGACAACATTACACTCTATGGTGAAAACAGACTCATCTTCTTTTCCTGCTTCCAATTGAGTTATTAATCCATTGAATGAATTAACTCAGCGGCCCCAACATTTTGGACACCAGGGACCAGTTCAGTTAAGAAGGGTTTTTCCATGGACCAGAGGGGATGTGGTTTTGTATGCTGCCTGAGGATGGGGACTTGCTTGTTTGTGTGGCCAGGTTTCTTGCATGCCACAGCCCGGTGTTGGTCCACGGACCAGAGGTTCGGGAACCCTGAGTTAACTCTGACCTCACATAAGCATTCACATAATTCAAATACAGAAACACCCAAGGCTATTTCTCTCGTATCTCTATCATCCATGTAATGTCTATTCATAAATAAAATATGGAAGTCTAAATTACTGTTGTGATCTTCATTCAGTGGACTAAAAACTCTTATGCAGGCTTTTGTATGTGAGTGTGCATGTGGGGAGGATTGTTTTAAAGACAGTACCTTCACAAGAGTGTTAACAGAAAAAATCAATAATGCCTTGTAAAAATATCCCGAAAGAACAAGAAATCTGAGAAATCAATGTTGTGTGCCAGCGTGTTTAGCCCACCAAAATGAAGTGCTAATCACTGAAATAAGATACCATATTACATTTATAAATTAATGAAACTAGAAAAAGCAGCATGTGTGACACTATAATTAAACAGCTGGAACACATCCAAGCCTGTGTAAGTTGATAACCCTGCCACTGTCTTTGGCAGCAAAAAAGCAGGTCTGCCGTGAGTTGATACGGCCAGCACAATTGCTAATTCTCTAACAGACAATCTATAAACACGACTAATTACACACGAGGAAAACACTGCACAGCCCAGGTTGGTTACTTTCAAAAGCATTAAAACGCTCAAGAAGGCTACTTTTGCAGAACTGCCTTGTAAATAATTAAATAAACAAACAAACAAACAAATGCTGCCTGAATCATTTCTCCAAGCTGTAGCTTAGTAGAATCAACCACCTTGCCTGACAAACCTCAGCTCTTTTATTAATTTTTGCAAGAAGGACCTAATGATAATGGGTTTTTTCCCCTCCTCCTCCTCCTGTAGACTATTTTCCTTTAATGGCTACAACAATAACAGAACTATCAATTATCCATTTCAAGGAAGAACAAACAAGCAATCTAGAATGTTCGGTCTTTTTTAAAAAAAAATTGAAAAGGGATTACGAATATGAGTATAAATCTACAAAAGGCATGTCAGAGCCTAAATATTTTTAGAGAATCACTTTAAAGAAGCTGGGTAATTAATGAAATCTGTTCAGGTCCCCCAGTTATCAAATCTCATTCTAGATGGACAATGACTAAAAATGTATTCAGGACGCATCTCTACTTAAATAAATAAATGACAATTTTCAAGTTGTTTTCTACCAGTTACATCATTCAGGGAGGGAAGGAGGAGAAAAAATGTATTTTATTTTTAAAAAAAATTACTTCCAAACACAGCAGAAAGGTGTGTTCCTTAAACAAAGCCATTCTTTTAAAAAAAAAAAAAATGAAAGGATGGCAGGTGAAAGGTAAGTGGTTTTTTAAGGAATGTGATGGGACCACATTTCAAAAAGTTAATAGGGACTAACCTTAATTTACATCTTAATTCAATTAAAATTAGATTTTGCCACGTTGAAAATTAAAGGCTTTTGAGAGTCACACGCAACACTGGGTTCTTCAAGTTGTGTCACATTGGTTTAGAATAAAAAGGACACGATAAAAAGCTGCAAATCCTGGCTCTTAATAGATTGACTAAACAAGAAAACAAAGTTGGTTCATGCAGTGATTATTCAATGCAGTGGCAGGGCTGTGCTGTGGAGTTTAGGTATGAAAAATCAGGATTTAGACTCATAAGCAAAGCTGCTTACCCTTCATAGAAATACTGATAGCACAGATATTCCCTGAAGAAGATCCTAACTGTTAAGACAGTGTTTCTCAACCTTGGCGACTTTAAGTCCTGTGGACTTCATCTCCCAGAATTCCCCAGCCAGCTGTGCTGGCTGGGGGATTCTGGGAGTTGAAGTCCACAGGACTTAAAGTCGCCAAGGTTGAGAAACACTGTGTTAAGGGAAGTATCTCCATTGATACTATGCAAGTATTATAAAGAAAAGGGCAGAACTGCTGCCTCTGTTTGTGTGTGTGTGTCTGTGTGTGTAATTGGCACCTCCTATTAGCAGAACTCATTTAACACTGTAGAGTTCCAAACAAAAGCCTTATTTTCCAACTTACTTGCAACAAATCTTGTTCATTTGTTCAAGTACTATTGTAGGTTCATTGAAGTAATTGCAGAATTTGGCAGGAAAAGCAGCTATAAAAATTGGTATATTAGGCCATCCCCACAACAGTACTGAAAGATTTTCTGGTTTTGTGGTAGGCAGAATTATACAAAAAAATCTTTGGCATGGGGTGGGGAGATCTGGCTTACCTTACAGGTGGAGGACATTTTTTCTTTTCCTAGGGCAAGGGAGGTACTTATGATGCAAAGGAACTTCTGAAAGTATGTTTTTAATGTGAATCACATGTAAAGTGAAGCACAATTAGCATGGTGATTCTTCAGTTATATATTTTGCTCCTGTCTGTTGCCTCAAAAATTACAATTATGATAAAAAAAAATCTGGGAGGCAGGGATCATGTGCTCTTGTGGCCTCGGGTTGTACACTTCTGCCTTAAGAATAACATTATTTTAAATAAAATAATTATAATAAGATTACATTTTAAGGTTACTGAAAATTACCTTCAACATCACAGTTAAGATAGTTGCGCACTTCTGTCAAAATGAAGTTGATATCTTCTTCGGTGGGTATCGGGTGATGGGTAACTTCAGTTGCAGTATCAGTAGTGCCAGCGATAGTCATCTTTTGCCATGGCAGGAAGAAAATCACTCGCCCATCACTAGTCGATGGGTCAAGAAGTCCCATATTATCAGGGCTAGAAGAAGCCAACAAAAATATTACTTTTTCCCCCCTTTTCTTCCCAGGTTGTTGGAAAATGTTGCTTTGTATAACAAAATAGCCATGAATACCACCTTAGCAAAAAGGAAGAGACCTAGGAAGAGAACAGGCAATACTGCAGTCATGGATTTGAATCTAATACAGGTAGTCCTCCACTTATGACCACAATTGAGCCCAAAGTTTATGTCGTTAAGTGAGAATTTGTTACGCGAGTTTTGCCCTGTTTTACAACATTTCTTGCCACAGTTGTCAAGGGAATCACTGCAGCTGATAAGTTAGGAACTTGGTTGTTAAGTGAATCTGGCTTCCCCATTGACTCTGCTTGTCAGGTTGCAAAAAATGATCATGTGACCCCTGAGGTCACGTGATCAACAGTCATAAGTATGAACAGTTGCCACGGGGACCACGGGGAGGCTACAATGGTTGTAACTGTGAAAAACGGTCATAAGTTACTTTTATCAGTGCCGTTGTAACTTTAAACGGTCACTAGAAGAACTGCTTGTCAGGCCTGGAAGCCATCTTTTGCATTGGGCCTTTAGGCCTGCCACATTTAGTCTGTGGGAAAATGGGAGAGGGGATTGTATGAAGTACGGGAGATATATAGTCTAATTAACATTCCCTTCTCAGAGAGTCAAGGACACCTTGCCCTGCACCTGGAGTGGTGTGACTGGGAGGCATCTCCAGTTGGGACGGGGTCTGATTGGACCACGTGATGGACATATGGGTGCTGGGCAGGGACTTGAACTTTCTTTTGGGTGGGGAAAACCTGGAAACTTTCAGATTCGGGTTTTCCCAGATGTGCCAATATGACATCTCTAATAAAATGGAAATTTGAGGAATGTCAAGCCTCTCAGTCTTCTTTTGTTAGGGGTGTTACTTGGAACCCTGACACTGTTGTTTAGTCAAGAACTACCTGTATTATGTTGACAGGTGTTTCATGCCCAAGCAATAGCAAATCTGGGTGCAAGTGTGACAGTCAAGGCAGAAAGGGAGCAACAAGAAGGCCAGTGACACAAGCAGAAGACCACCTGTAGCTCAGGGGTGTAGCTCACAGACTAACAGATTGTTCTTCAACGCTCAGAGCTGCTGACACATCATAGATACATACACGTACATTCACCCACTGTATCTCTTCAGGCTGTACTTCAGGAGTTACAGTGTCACAGCGCAGGACACAAATACTCAAAAAATTCTCAAGGACAAAATTTCAAGCAAGAGTAAATGGGTGGCAATTTCTCTTTCTCCAAATTATTAAAATCCTTCTTGATCACACAAGGCCGTAAGATAAAAACGAGGGACGATACGATGATGATGATGATGGGTAATCTTCAGTTAGATTCACAATCGAACATTGGTGAAAACTTAATAATTCAAGTCCTAATTAAGGACCTAAGAAATGATTAAGGTAGTGCCTAAGGATATAGGCAGTTCCAAGCAAGGTGTGCTTTTTGTGTGTGTGTGTAAAATTAGGGTATTCAGGTCTGATAAATTCAAAATTTTCAAATGGCAAGGGAGTCTTTAAGGAATTGCTCCAAGGGTTCCAATCCTGATTGATGTAACAGTGGATTTCTTTTTTTTTTTTTTCATATAATTATTATTATTTACTTTCATTATTTTTTGCTCTGGGGACAAGGTTAAGGGAAACGAACACTTTCTCAAATAAAAGAGTCAAGAGAATTAGATGAACGGAAATGTATAAATAATATATATTGAAGGTGCACATTAATTGGAAGGAACGCCATTTGGGGCCAGTTATATGTGAGAAATTAATTGGTTTGCCTTCTGTGAAAGAGGTATTTAGTAGTAGCATCAAATGGGGAATCAAATGATTAATTCATGATCTAAACTACTTCACTCTGGTTCTGATCTTGGCCAAATCGCTTGTTTTCCATTTTCTTTAGTACTTTGCAACAGAGGCCAGCCAAATGTTTTGATAAAGGTATCAGCAGGTTAAGAGAGCATCCCGCTGTTTATTCTTATCATGTTTCTAACAGAAATAAGGAACATAAACACACACACACACACACACACTTCTGAGCTATAATTGCACCAATGAGAAAGAGGATTGCTATGCCCCATTTTCCTAAATATTAGCAATGTTTGTTCTCATGTCCTAGCAATAGCAATAGCACTTAGACTTATATACCGCTTCACAGTGCTTTACAGCCCTCTCTAAGTGGTTTACAGAGTCAGCATATGGCCCTCAACAATCTGGGTCCTCATTTCCCTGACCTCAGAAGGATGAAAGGCAACTGGGACATGCCTGCCCTCCATCTTGGCAGCCTAATTCCATACAAAGTCCGCTTTAAATGGTTCCTACTTACCGTTTTCTTTAGACAAGGCATTATAATGGCAGCAGCAAAGCTTCTCTTACTGGATCCAAAGAATCCACTGGATTCTTCATTTCCATAGGAAAGGCATAATTTGGGTGGCTAATGACTAATATCTCACTTCCATGCTTCTTAAGGAAAAGGGGGTTTTAAAACAAAAAGAACCACATGCCCTAGAAACTCAGCAAAAATACTTCTTTCACTGGCAGAGCTTAGAATGATACACTGTATGGCTTTGGGTATCTCTCTCTCTCCCCCTGAACCTTGCATTAATATAATTTATTTGACTATACTGAGTTACATGGATTATAACCTTCAATAGCCATTGCTTAGTGCACAGAACTAGTCTACTATGATGTAGAGAATTAGCTCGACCATGAAGGTACCAGTACAATGTTTTAAATCGCAGTACGATTTTAAAATGTGGAGTCCTTTGTGTTTTCTGAGTTTGGTTGTCTTCTTGCAGACATTTCATTACCCAACTAGCTAACATCATCAGTGCTAGAAGGGACTTAAAATCACTTGTACAGATTATATACAAGGCAGGGAGATGGACCGTTCCTAAATATGATAAATATATACACCAATAAACAAAATGATTAAAATATTACAAATATAAAAATACAGAAAGCTGGTATTATTCTTATTCACAGATCCAAATAGAATTTCCCCTGCTATTATGGATAATTATATATTTTTCCCCTGCACAGGTCTGGGTAACAGAAAAATATGCACGAGGTGCTCCTCTGAGAGATAATGACAATTATATACACTTGAAGTATAACTTCTACACTAAGTCTTTGAGGTGATATTTATATATAGCTTAAGGATACATTTGGAAAAGAACAGCTTAAAAAGTAGGTGTCAACATGGACTTGTGCAAGGTAAACTAGGGCAGATAAGTAATTACTTTTCAAAATGAAATCACTATTGATTTAAAGAAGCCAAGAAATTTAATATACAGGCTCAAACTATTTAAAGAAAAAAAACTTTTGACAAGTTTCAAAATGAGGTTTCTAATTTGCCTTAAAAGAATCTGAACTGTAGATTGAGTACATTTTTGAAAAGGCTCCTGGGAGTTACTTTGCATTTGTTTTGACTGCCACTGATTTAGCTAGAGGAGCTAAAACCAGAGAGAGGGGTTAACTTTCATATATTACCACCTTGCTCCCTTTCACTGTATTTCAAATAACTACCAGGGTTGGCTGCCAAATAGATTAATTCCACAATGTAACATGGATGAAATTCTAGACGACAATAATAATATTCACCATTCACTGTATAATATTTACCATTTATTCACTGCTTCAGAGGAATCAAAGAGCTTGACGTACAACAAGGAAGGAGAGCCCCTGCCCACCTCTGTATTTCTGAACTACAATTCCTGCCACCAGTACTACTGGCCATGTTGGCTGAGGCTACTGGGAACAATAGTTCCGCATCTGGAGAACTGTTAGCTCTTTATCCTTTGTATCTCTGTTATCTATACTTCTTTTTAGCATTTCAAGCTAATGACTGATTAGGGAACTTGAACGCATAGCTTAGGCTCTGATTGCAGCAATTGCCTCTTTGGATCAAGTGTCTGGTTTTTTTTTCCATTTTCTGAGAGGCAGAATGACAGTCAATCTAAAAGCAACATCCACTGTATTGAAGTTTAAAATTATTAAGAGATTACATGCTAGCATCGCTGCGGTGAGACAAAGCCATACAGTCACTGCTTAAGTGAAAACATGCATTGGAAGAATAAAATTAATGAGTGCAGAGAGAACGCCGGGACTATTAATGAAGAATATAAAATTTTAAAAACCCGATGGGAAATGCTTGCAGTGTATTAACATTAAATTAATTAAATCAAAGGTACATTTATACATAAAATGCCTTTAAAACTATTTATCATTTCCCCCAGATGATATCGAAGTATTTTTTCCAAAAGATACGAGTAACTATAATGACATGACATGCATTTTCTTTAATAAGACTCAGACTGGCACCCGAAGTAAGAGCCTACTGCTAAATTAATACATACATTTACATTTTGGCATTATTTATTTATTTACTTATTTATTATATAGGGACAATCCTTGATTTATCAAATCCATCACTAGGATGAAATTGGTACTTTCACTCAATAGTATTGAGAATGCCATATTTAAGGGGCAATTGCTTTTGAAAGAAAGCAATCCCAATCATTGAAGGATGCTGAAAATAGGTCAGAGATGGAGGTATACTATGAGTATAGGTATCCCTCGACTTACAACAGCTTGCTTAGTGACTGTTTGAAGTTACACCAGCATGGCAACTGGTTCATTCATTTTTATGTCAACTGCCATGTGCCAGAATCATCTTCTGACAAGCAAAGTCAATGGGGGAATAGCAATAGCACTTAGACTTATATACCGCTTTACAGTGCTTTTACAGCCTCTCTAAGCGGTTTACAGAATCAACATATTGTCCTCAACAATCTGGGTCCTCATTTTACCCACCTTGGAAGGATGGAAGGCGGAGTCAACCAGATTTACTTAACAAGCATGCTATTAATTTAGAAACTGCAGCGATTCATTTAACAAGAAAAGCCGTAAAATGGAGCAAAACTCACTTAACAATTTTCTCACTTAGCAACATAAACTTTGGGCACAATTGGGGTCGTACGTTGAGGACTACCTGTATATGATAAATAAGCATGTACCACTCGTGATTTTAAATAAAACTAGGAGAAACTAAGACTAGCATTAACTATCCCCAACCTATTTCTTGATAAAACAGACCAACATATTTGTTTTTTGTAAGCTATATTGGAAGTCTTCGACTTACAACCATTTCTTCAGTGACCCTCAAAGTTACAACAGTGACTTATGGCCATTTTCACACTTATGATGGGTTCAGCATCCCCATGGGCTTGGCAAATGGTTCATATTTGACAGTTGCAGTGCCCCGGGTCATGGGATCATCTTTTGCAACCTTCTTATAAGCAAAATCAATGGGGAACTCAGATCCAATTAACAAACCGTGTTATTAATTTAACAACTGCAGTGATTGACTTAACAACTGTGGTAAGAATGCAGCAAAACTCACTTAACAATGACTCAGTAACAGAAATTTTGGGCTCAATTGTGGCCATAAGTTAAGAACTACCTGTAGTCCTTTCACTCCTTTTTTACACAGAACTGTAACAATTCGTGTGTGTATGTGTGTGTGTGTGTTGCTACAGTTGCTGAAAGACCCAAGTAAGAAAAACCATGTTTTACTAATCCTATGGTTTCCCATTTTGAATGTTTATATGATTAAGATCTATGAACTGGTTTATAGCAAGGTCCCTCACCAAGAAGGTGAATTCTATTAGAACTGAATCTGGAAACCAAATCCGGATGCTGCACTTGGGCAAAGCGGATTTATTCCAGTCACAATAAACTGGCAACTCTACAGGAGAAACTCCCAGTACATTAATAAGTCTTAGGTTCAAAGGAATTTGTCATATTTATTTATCAACCTAGAACACTAGTCCTCCTACTTCTGCCTGACCAAGGTTTGGCACAGCCTCTTTTGCCAAGCAGAGCATTTTGGATTTTCATTTTCTCATTCAGTATTCCAACATATGGTGAGGAAACACTGCCCTGCCACAAGCAGAAGGGCATATCTGAATAAAACCCCTTATTAGTAGTAATATTTAGCATTCATATAGTACAACTGAATGTACTGTATGAATGCTAAGAGCTGCAGTAATTTTTAGAATATTTGTGTAAAACTGTCTGCTACACTGGCTGAACTAGCAACGACTTGGCTGAAGGTTATCTAGGACTTTCTTTATGGTCAAGAACCCCTTTTGAATTACCTCACCAATGTGAGGGTAGAGAGAACACAATGTGTGAGAGAACACAACTTTTTAGAGCCTTAGTTGTTTGAGGCAAGAGTAAAGGTGGCATGGAGAAAATATTCCTATCTGTCAAGTCAGCCCTCTACAAAAACCATCCATTTATCATTCTTCCAAAGATGTTTGTTGCCAAAATCATAAAGATGGAAAACTCTGGCTTTTGAGGGGGTAGAAGGAACGGTATCCATTCTTTTTTCAAAACTTGAGCTGTCTCCTCCAGTGGCAGGGATATTGAACAACCATTAAAAGACTACTGTATTTTTTGGAGTATAAGACACACTGGAGTATAAGATGCACCAAGATTTTGAAGAGGTAATTTTTTAAAAAAGTTTTTGCACGCTGCAGGCTTCCCAAATCCTCTGCATGCCTCATTTTTTTGTGAAAAACGAGGCATGCAGAGAGTTTGAGAAGCCTGCAAAGTGCTCCTGGGGGCTGCTCCCCCCCCCCAAAACAAGCAAAAAATGGCCCATTTTTTGCTCATTTTTGCCCTCCCCAGTAGCACTTTGCAGGCCTCCCAAACCCTCTGCACGTCTATTTTTGTGAAGGAGGTGGGGTTTTGGGAGGCCAAATATGCTGTATTCAGTGTATAACGTGCACCCAGATTTTCACTCTCGTTTTTTGAGGGAAAAAGGTGAGTCTTATATTCTGAAAAATACGGTAGTTAACTTTCTTATATAATGCTCCTTCCTTAGTAAATGTGATGGATTATGTTTGACTCACTCAAAATAAATTTCCATACTGCAGGTAAGGTGGAGGGAAGGGGGCGGGGGGGGGGGGGAGGAATGAACATGGACCATTTAAGCCAGAAAACAATCTCTTTAGATTCTCCTGTCTCGACTCGATTAGATTCACATCTTAAGATGGTTACAAATGGCCTGTGCTTTGAAGACTGTTACCTGTAATAGCCGGGCATCACAATATGAACGCCTGCACTTGGTTGACAGATGTTTGATACTTCCCGTTCATCCATTTTCCGCACAGAATCTGTGAAAGGTCCTGTAGCATTGATAACACATTTGGCTTTGACATCAAATTCCTGCCCTGTGAAAGAAAACAGCATCAATCACATACTCCATTTGCTTTTCTCTTCACTGACTCTCTGGATTATTAATTTATCCATGAAGTTAATCTATTGTGAAGTGTGTGTAAACACACACTCACTCTCTCTCTCTCTCACACACACACACACACACACTCAGGGCTTGTACATGTGCACACAGAACCAAGCAGCTCCGTTTCCAGCAAAATTAGAATAGAGATGGCTTTTAAGGCAAGAGTACACTGACTCCCCAATCTTTATAAAGTTTTTGGAGATCAGACTTGTATAGAACGAGGGAAAAGAAGCAGAAAAGAATGGTAGCAACCTTCCGACTTCTTCGGGCCCCCCCTCATCATTCGGCTTTTATTTATCGACATTCTCTATTTAATGACATTCTCGAAAACCCTGAAATTTGTTAAATGGTACTTATTGCTGAAATGCACCACCCGGCATCTCAGAACGTCAGCTTTGCTTGACAGAAGGGCTTGGATGTAAAGCACAGCTTAGCTTGCCAAAGCACTAGGATTTGAATGGAAGCCTGACAGAAGTTAAGGATGATTGGCGGTAATGACATGCCACTGCACTTTGGAAACATGCCTTTTTTGTCAGCTAAGCGATATTTACAAACTCCAGCCCCCTACTGCAGTCTCCCTTCACCCACCTTCCTGCAGTTAAGTTTGAGGAGGGGAGGACTTCCCCGTTTTCTTTTAAGCCGGAGTTAACATGCCTTTCTGGGTAGCAGCGCTTCCTCCCACTTGCGCTCAAAGTACGTGCAGCTACTGAGGTGAAAGGCTGCAGGGAGACTCTGGGCAGCCACCCAGCCCCAGAAAGCATAAAAAGGAAGGGGTCTCTGAAAAAACAGAAAGACACCCCACACACACACCGGTACCTGCCAGAGCAAGCTACCTGGAGACAAGGGGGTTTCATAAATGCCAGGGAGAGCCCAAAGGACATACCTGTTTGAACATCCCTGCACCTTGCTCCACAAACCCGGCTCTTCCCGCTCTCTGGATCCATCTTCTTCAGCAAGTGCACCACTTCAGTGTAATTGGCTATGGCAGCCCCATACCTGGCAGCAGTGAGGGCGATGGCAAGGTTCATTCGTGCATCATTGTGCTGTCCTGCAGCGGGAGGGTGGGGTGGGGTGGGGGCACAATCACAGAAGGACAAGAGTCACCTCCAGTCACTGATTTGTGGTATGGAAGGGTGTCAGAACCAATCTGTCACATCTGTCCCTGTCACACTGAATAGCCATGACGGCTGGTCAGATCTACCAGGAAATATCCAGAGAATCACTGACTCTCTGCAGCATAGCATATTCTCCTAGGAAAAAAAAAAGGCAGCAAAAACTGCAGACACATTCGCAAAGGAATGGGGTTCTTGTCCAGCGGTGAACTTATGTGCTATAGCTGACGTGCATGTATTTTGCATCCAGTCCAAAACAACGCAACACTTTCTGATACTGGAAAAGGCGGAGACTGTACTGGCAGTAATACAACATCTTTGAAAGATGAATTTCTTGACAGCCCCACTGGTATTAATTAAGCATCTCCATTAGCACATGTACAGCATGACATTAAAAAAAAAGTTAACGATCTTTCAGAGATACCATGGCTAAGCTTTACCTTCCTACATATAACAGTCCTTTCGTGCACCCTGGAAGTTCACAACTTGCAGCATTTACAATAGGTATGAGTGTGGAGAAAAAATCTTGGACATGTCAAGGTACGCACAAGGGGGAAAAAACCCCAAGGGTTAGGTAACAGATCACTTTAAACATATATATCATTAAAGATTTATTGCTGAATTTTCCTACTTGGAGGTAGAGGGAATCAACATGGAAGGGAGCACATGGGGCTTGTGAGGGTGGGAGAGAAGGAAGAGTGGAGATGATTAATTACTTTAAAATAGTGGCATCACCTGAGACTTTCTATTTATTATTGCCACTGAAGTTAAAACCCTGTCTGTTGGCTGGGAGCAATTATTCCCCGTAGCAAGGGCCAAGCACTATGTGCCCGGCATAATTAATTACCAAGGGCTAGCCTTCTGAAGGCACGGTTCAGCATGCCCAAATGTTGGGACCAGCCGCATCAAGATAATACTGGTAAGGAGGGGATGGGAGAGAGAATGGTAATAGATACTGTTGTTGATTTATGTAGCCGGCATACCAAGTGTTCAGTATAAATGATTTATGTAAAGTTCGTCCCTTTCCAATTCTGCTTCACCAACACCCAGACACTAAGCAAGTAATCCGTTTCAAAAAAACCAAAAGGGCAAAATTGTAGAAAAAGGATCAATGTCTACCAGAATTCATCACCTCTCCTACCCTGTCTTTAAAACTTTTTACGCCAACCTGCTGGAAGGAGAAGAAAGGAACCTAAACAGGGGTGAGGGAGAGGGAAGGAATTTCAAGGCAAATGAGTGTGGAAAACTGAGAACAAGAGCATGGGTGAAAATGTTCACCGTATTTGAGTGTCTAACAAATGAATAAAATGGGACAAATTGCATACTTTGAGGAAGATGACAAAGAACCTAAATGAACTGCAAACTACATAAATGGAAGAAAATGTGGTTAGGCACACAGACACATGTAAGGCCTGGAAGTGGGGGTGTTACTTAGAACCCTGATAACACACAGTTCCTTCAGCTCCTGACAGAGCTGGAGAAGCTTCTTGGATGAGAAATGAAACATCTTCAAAGAAAAAACAAGGAAGTTAGGTTGCCTTCTGAAAAAGCACCTTTGGGACAGATACACAGGCACACAAATGACGTATCCTGAAGCAGCTTGAAAATAGGCAAACATTTTGTTCATGACTTTAAAAATATCTCACCAAAGTTCTTCGCTTGGACTTTTGATTTTTTAAAAACAAAATTACACATTTACATCTACACCAGACTGATGAACACGTAGAGGTGAATTCCAAGATTGGTGAAAAACAGTTCACTAAAAATAAATAACAGCATGGAAGTCCTACAGATAGCTTCCTATTAAGGAAAGATTAGCAAAAACTTATTTCATTTAGGGGACATGCTCTCTAAACCAAAAATCAATCCAATCCACAGAATAAAAAAGAACACTAGAGTCCTTCCATTTTGAGTAAGATCAAACAAATAATTCCAATAAAAAAGACACATCAGGAAGACAGAAAAGGAAACTGATCCTAAAAAGGATTTATTTTCATTTTTAGTTTCCCCCGGTCCTATTCTTTCGCCTTATGCAACGTGTTAGCTGTTCAGATAACTGCGGCATTTGAATCAGAGCTTAAAATAAGGAGTTCTTGCTACTCTTCTTCTGTTACGAGAACTGTTTGTATTGTTGACATGGCAACTACAGAATGAAAAGCATAGTGGGTAGCCGTCCCTCACCAGATGCTGTGGACCATGTATTTTTCAGAATTCAAAGGCTGCCTTGGCTGGGAATTTTAGGACTTGCAGTCTAAATTGTGGACACCATCAGGTAAAGGAAGACTAACTGAGGGCCATTCACAAAGTCTGGTGAATGTGAATGTCATGCAGAAGAACTGGGGGAAATGGGGAATTGAATACATTTACAGTAACCATAATTTTTGGCAATGCTAAATAGATACTGTAAATGTGGAGCTAGAATCCCGAATTTATTTTGCAGGCTTAGATTTTATTTTTCCAGGAATCTGCTTGATCGGCCGCAAATGAATGGAAGGATTTCAATACTGGTAGTTCTTAGAATATTCATGACTGGGAGAGACAGGGGAACAAGGTCAGCCAATGAATAGGCATAGCAACTAAGTCAGCCAATGGAAGCTTAAACAGATCTGAGTCTGTGCAGAGAATTGAAACAGAAACTTAAGTAAGAAGTCTGGGCGTGGCTTAGCTGCATTAAGCAGAGCAGTCTGTCTGGTCTTGTCTGCTGAAATAAAGCTAACTGCTTGTGTTGGCCTATAACTCTCCTGCCTTGTGTTTACTTGGAAGAACCACCTGTTGGCATTGTACATTTTATTCATCTATTCTTATGTATATAAAGAAATTAAGGAATCCTGCCGCAATCAGTAATCTGTGTGTGCTTCTGGATTTGGATTTATGCAACTCTGACAGTTCTCAACTTACAACAGTTCATTTATTGACTGTTTCAAATTTACAATGGTACTGAAAAAATGACAGTTTTTCACACTTAAGGCCATGGCAGTATCCCCATGGAAACTTGATCAAAATTCAGAAACTTGGCAATTGATTCATATTTATGATGGTTGCAGAGTCCTGTGTTGTATTAAGATGTGTGAGTAAAATGAATAAATAAGATGACTCGTGAATAAGCAACTAGGTGCTTGCTGTCTCTCCTGAAGAGTTTCAATGCTCAGAAGAAATGCCGCAAAGAAAGAGTTGTTCTCCAAAGCATCTGAAGGCGGAACAAGAAGCAATGGATAGAAACTTATCAAGGAGTGGACCAACTAGAACTAATTTTCTTATGGTTAGAACAATTAATCGATGGAACAACTTGTCTCCAGAAATTGTGGGTATTCCAGCACTGGAGGTTTTAAGAAACGATTGGACACCCATTTGTCTGAAATGGTATAGGATTTGCTGCTTGAACAGGAAGTTGAACTAGAAGACCTCCAAGGTTCCTTCCAACTCTGTTATTCTGTCTCAAGGTCATGTGATTATCTTTTGCCACCTTCCAACAAGCTAAGTCAATGGGGAAGCCAGATTCATTTAACAACCATGTTACTAACTTATCAACTGCAGAGATTCCCTTAATAACTGTGCTACATATTTTGAGGAAACACAGAGTGGCAAAATACGTTTGCACCAAAGGCGGACAGAATGGTGCCTTAACCACTGGACCAAGCTGGAGAGCCAGTTTGGTGTAGTGGTTAAGGCACGATGCTAGAAAGCAGGAGACTATGAGTTCAAGTCTCGCCTTAGCTATGGAAAACCCAACTGGGTAACTTTGGGCCAATCATTCTCTCTCAGCCCAACTCACCTCACAGGGTTGTTGCTTTGGGGGAAATAGGAGGAAGATGAAGTGTTGGATATGTTTGCCGCCTTGAGTTATTTGTAAAAATAATAAAAGTGGGATACAAACAATAAGGCTCACAAATAAAAATTGGACCTAATCAGAGAGATGGGATTGGGATGACACCAGGTGTGAAACTATACTTAGACTATTAGAAGTGTAGCACCAGAGGCCTTACCAGATAATGAATTTCTCCTTGAGGGGGAAAGGATGCTGAGGGACAGATCAGAATTAGGATTTACTTGGTTGAGGCGGCTTTTAATTATGTTGTTACCCACTTCTTTTGTATCAGCCTTCAACATGTCACAGACATCTTATTGCAATGTCAGTTAAGTAAATGCAGAGTGTTAAAATGAAAACCAAATCTTGTCAGTGCCAGTTTATGGAAGCCACACTGAAATGTCACTCAGAAAAATGTCATGACAGCTTTTCTGTGTCCATTTTACAATACTGGGAACAAGTGCAGTGATGTCAGGGTATGTTACTAAAGAGGGGATAATTAACATGTCTTGTGGGTATATACAAGTGCAGACATCTGTGTAAACAAACACACAAATTCACACAGGTCAAATTCTGAAGCTGGATGAAAAGCAGAAGTAAAAACGTAAGTCACGGTCACGTAAAATTTTTCACTTGGTGACTGTCTTGCTTCATGTTAAGAATCAAAGTAAGACTACAAGTTCACTTGCGGTCGCATGATTTTTCCTCTTAGTGATGGCATTTCTTAGCGGCTGCCCAAATTCCTGGTCCCAACTGTGGTGCTAAGTGAGGACCTACCTATAGAAAATTATAAAGCACCACTGAATGCACATTCATACTAACCCAATTTACAATTGAAAAATTACCCATTACAAATGTGGTCCTGATTCATTCTACCTGTCCCAAGTTCACTGGAATCAAATGACCCTCACAATCTTGTGGCATACAAGCAGAATGGGGACTTCTACCATCTCAGAGAAACAAGATATTCTGCAGCACCCAGAAGACCCATCTCTGGGGTGTCATGTTGTTATCCTTATAGCGGGAGGAGACTATAAGCAATTGGGTTGAATGCACAGATGGTGCAGGTTCGGTCTCATGAGACAATCCTGGAAATAATGTAAGTTTGATGTCAAGCCTTATAACATTTAATTAAAATGCTAGAGAACCCATGACCTGTTGGGTCATCATTCCAGAGATATTTCCTCACCTAGACAGACAATCAGAATGACCAAGGGAGGCAAAAAATCAGCGGGAGTGGGAGGGTCTTACCATTGACTTTTCTTGTAGGAAGGTGGGAGGGATCATTGGACTATGGTGATCATGGAACTGCGGCCGACCACAGTAGCATGTGGTGCAGTAGGATTAAAGCCACATTTCAATCCCAGATTTTGGATGCCATCTGAGCTACATTGATACAGAAATTATTGCTCCATAATGCATTTGTTCCAACTGAAGATTACAAACATTGATACTGACACAATTTGTATAACTCTGAGTTAGCAAGGACTACATTATTTTTCTCACATACCTATCTTTGGTTCACTGTTTTAAACTACTGGATGAAAGATGAGATATAAAGTGTTAACAAATAAAGTGAGATAAACAAACACAAACATAAACAGATTCGAACAGGTGGTTCAGAGGTGGTATTCAGCAGGTTTTGACCAGTTCTGGAGAACCGGTAGCAGAAATGTTGAGTAGTTCAGAAAACCGGTAAATACCACCTCTGACTGGCCCCGCCCCAACTATTCTCGGCCTCCTGAGTCCCAGCTGATCGGGAGGAAATTGGGATTTTGCAGTCCCCTGGAGTGGGGAGGGAATTGAGATGTTACAGTATCCTTACCCTGCCACGCCCAACAAGCCATGCCCACCAAGCTACGCCACACCCACCAAGCCATGCCCACAGAACTGGTAGTAAAAAAATCTGAATCCCACCACTGAGGTGGTTGTATTTTTTTCAGTTAAAATTGACCAGAAGACTTGTTTTTTTAATTTAAAAAAGTAGAAACAGTCAACAGCTTTATATTGTCTGTTTCATAGGATATCAAGAAAATTCTACCATACATGATCTTGTCTAAACCAACTTGGATTATGATCCCAGGTATTAAAAGAGACAGGAGACAGTATGTCAGAGGCATATGGAAGATGCAGAATTACTTGTCATGAAGCAAGGTGGCTTCATCACTCACCAGAAATATGTGGTCATTTTAAAATAAATAACGAGAAAGTTTCATTTACTGTAGAGGAAAAAAAGCTAGCACACTACAAATACACAGCAGAACAGTTATAATATTTTACTTATAAAGTATACACTTCTAAGGAGATCATAGACCACAAAGATGCCAAAACAATGAATAAATATAGAGAAGCATTTAGTAAAATACTGTGGAATTTTTTTTGATCTGAGTCGAATGCAGCTAATTACAGCAGACCTAAGAGCCAAAACCAAGAGCCAAAACCAAGAGCTGCTTTCCGCTTTTACCTTAATCTGTCACGAGCACCATAATGCTGCATTGTCATTTCCCACAGCAAATATTATGTATGGCCACCAGCTTCTCATACTTAAACACCGCGGGGTACTACAGGGCAACGAGAACGAAAAGCACATGTACGAAGATTGTTATTGACATTTGTCTGCCATTAATTTATGCTTGCTGTCTGATGGTATTAGCAATATACCCTATTTACTCATCAGGAAATTCTGACTACAGTTTTGAACACACACACAAACACACACACACAGACCAAATAAACTTGCTGTGCTCTTTCTAGCTTGTCGAACTAGGATTACCAACTTCGACTGAAACCAGACTGGTAGATTTCCCCATTCCTACCAATAATATGCTAGCGTGGCATGCTTGTAACTCTGTGTGCATATATATATATATGAACTACCATTCTCTGTCTCACGCCCAAGCCACTCTTATGTAGGAAAACACACAATTGTATACATACAGTCCTCCTTCCTTTCAAAAGGAGCAGCAATTCTCTCCCTTCCAAATAAATAAATATTTTTTTTTAAAAAAGCAGGATGGTTAAAAGAAGAGTTAGTTATACTGAGCAAGAAGAAAAACTACAGAAATTGTGTTCAGAGGCTTCAAACGATGTTAAATTAACCAGAAGAGACCGTATGATATAATGGGTATCAGACTAGATAAGACAGATAGATGGAGGAACGCGGTGGCTCAGTGGCTAAGACAGTTCGGCGGTTCAAATCCCTAGCGCTGTGTAACGGAGTGAGTTCCCATTACTTGTTCCAGCTTCTGCCAACATAGCAGTTCGGAAGCATGTAAAAATGAAAAATAGAAACCACCTTTGGTGGGAAGGTAACAGCACTCTGTGCGCCTTCGCCGTTTAGTCATGCCAGCCACATGACCACGGAGACGTCTTCGGACAGCCCTGGCTCTTTGGCTTTGAAACGTAGATGAGCATCGCCCCCTAGAGTCGGGAACAACTAGCACATGTGTGCAAGGGGAACCTTTACCTTTACCTTTTTATCAGACTAGAAACCAGGAAACAATGAGTTTTAGCCCCATCTATGGCAGGAAGCTGGGTGTCCTTCAGCCGAACCACTTCTGAAATCTTGCTAAGAAAACGTCAGGGTCTGTCACAACATTGACTTGAAAGCTTGCATGTATACGTGACTATCACCACGCAAGCAGTCCTTTCCCTGAGAGATGATGTTCCAGCTACTTTTAAAAGACATTCACTTAATGTCTCCAGTTACTTGCACCTCCACCACTGCTTGTTTTCCATACAGATAACCCTCATTTAGTGACTGCCTCTTTCAATGACTGTTCGCAATGATGAAAAAGTAACTTCCCAGCCAATCCTCACATTTAGAACCTTTGCAGATTTGCACAGCAAAGGAAAGCTGCAGTAAGATCCTAAGGACAGTCACGGGTTCCCTTAGTGACTGCTTTGCTTACAGACTGAGTTGCCAGTCCCAATCATGGTCACTAAATAAATACCTGTAAAGACTTGTATTCTTCTCGGTAATTATAAGGCAATTTCCCCCACGTTGAGGGCAAGTATAAGAAAACACTACTCATCTTTTCATCCAGTAAACACAAAACTCAAACATTAATGTTTGATTATGCAAGGAGTTTGGACTAGAAGACTTCTGAGGTCCCTTCCAACTCTGTATTCTGTATAACTGCCAATGAACAGACATATTCAAATAATGCCTCCTGTGTATAAAGAAGAAAGAAAATGATCCTGAAGTAAGCTGCGAGGGAGATCCTAAGTTTATGGGAGGAAGGTGCTTTTTATAAAAGTACACCAAAGACAATCCTCCTGGGTCAAAGTTTCAACAGGAACCTAATGTTTTATAGGTTGGTTATTCTTTATAAAGTCTTTGGCCAAGATCCTGAACATTGAAGAAGCTCTTTCTAACAGGCTCCTAATTGGATTTCCAAAGATTATAAGTACTCCTTGACTTCGGACTAAAACAGGGCCCGAAAATTCCTCATTAAGTGGTGCCATCATAGAGGCGTTGTGCACCTGATTTTACCACCTCTTTGCCATTCATTAAGTGAATCACTCCCAGTTGTTAACTAAGACATGACATGACTACAACTTGAAGCCTCCCGATGGCTTCCCCACTGACTTTGATTCTCAGAAGGCCGCTGGGAAGATCACAAATGGCAATCACATGGCTGCAGAAGGCCACAACTGTCATAAGTACGAGCCGGTTGCCAAGCACCCAGATTGAGATCATGTGACTGCAGGGATGCTGTTACAGTCATAAGTAACAGGACTGGTTGTAAGTCACTTTTTTCAGTGCCGTCTAACTTCAAACGGTTGCTAGATGAACGATTGTTAAGCAAGGACTACCTTTAAATCTATCCTAGAAAAATGTGAAATACAATTGGGAAACAAGTTCTGAATACAGTGTTTACGCTGTCTTTTGGTACTCCAAATCCTTATTAAAATAACTTTACTTGATTTTATATTAGCTGGAATAGCCTTCAAAATATAAGTCCAAATTTAAACCAACAAACACAGAAGTATCTGGAAAATGCACTGAGTAAGTGGCCCCTTTCAATGGACAGATGTTACAAAGGCAGCTTTTACAACCTTTGCAACCCCAGTTATTTTATTCCATAAAATAGAATAAATAGACTTCAAACAAAACAATTTTACAACAACCAAGTGAAAGAGGTGGGAGGCTCAATCCCAATTCTATACTGTTTCCTTTAAAATACAATGTAATCCATTCTTTCATTAAACATAGTAGAGGAATTAACATCATATTTACATTTTACTTTACATTTTTTTTTGAGGGGGAGGGATGTTCAGCTACTTTCTTAACATCACAGAAGTGGAAGCTTCACTTTGAGAAGGGGAGGAGCCGATGTCACGACAAGACGACGTGCGATCTCAATGCTCTGAGATCGCAGTCGATACTTTTGCCGCTGGGTGGTCCAAACGGACCTAAACCGTCCCGCAGAGACAGTGAACAGGAAGAATATGTCTTGCTGATCTCAGGGACATCGCAAAGTCCCTGATCGATTAAAGATAAGTTCTTCAAACTGGTGACAAAAAATCCAGACATCAGGCTGATGAAGTCGGGGCAGCTCCAAAATGGAAGGATACAGAAAGAGAAAGTGTTTCCAGCTGTTGAGGAATTTTTACCATTTTAAAAGAGACTGCCTATAAAAAACTTAAAATTAATTTAAATTGGAGAACAGAAGAAATAAGCGGCCGAATTAAATTTGGAATGGTTTTGGACATTGGGTTATCTTACTTTTTAAATGCTATTTTCACGGATGGAATTTATGCAAGTCTTTTAACACGAATGGATTAAGTTTTCTTCTTCTATTTTTTTTCTGTTACTATTCTTTGTAACCTATGGACTAAAATTCTCCTCTTTCATTACTGTGGGTGTTTTTCTAACTCATTCAAGAATTAGACTTTATTTTTAACTTGAAATACAAAAAAGATACCAAAAGAAACAAAGAAAATGGCAACATTGTAACAATAACACTGCTACTCAGAGGCTGGAGGTTTGTGTATTGGAAATGAAACACTTTTATTTTTTTCACTGATTATCCTGGCTTGGCACTTCAAGGTCTTACTGCTTGTTTATAGAGAATGATACGAAGAAAAGCATACAGATGTCCCTCTGAAGTATATCTTTAATCAGAGAAAGGTGAAAATGAAATGTTATTGTGAATCTATGCTTAATTGTGTTAAAACCTTCTAAACTAGAGCAGCAGTGTTTGTTAGCTGGAGATAATGGCACAATTTCAACAGCAGAAAGAAGTTTTAAGTCTGCAAAAGATATTCTCAGAAATACAGAAATTATCCAATTCACGTGAGAGGATAGAGAAGAAGTTGGAAGACAGTGCATCTAACAGCAAAACATGATGAAGAAGTTGAAGATGTTTATCAAATGAAAAAAGTGGCGGTTAAAATCCTAAAAATCGAAGAGGAAAATGAATATAAAGAAATTAAAATTGTTGATATTTATGGTGATTGGTTTGTCTCTGAAAATGGGAAGAGTGGAATACTGAAAGAGGAATTAAATGGAGGGGAAATTTACCCCAGATGGCAAGATACAGAAGAAGGAAAAATAAAAGAATTTATGGATTTAAAGAGAAATGTTATTAGCAATATCATTGATAACACTACTGACAATCAATGAAAAGCTGATTAAGGAAACAGAAGAAGGGCATCGAAAATACATGAGAGATTTTATAAGCAAAGAGTTGCTAAGAGGAGTCCATACAAAGTTGATTAAGGAGATGATTAGAGGACTGACACCACAAATGGCAGAAGATATGAGACTGTTTTGCTACTGGAAAGATACAGGTTGATAGATGGAAGAGTATAATTTAAAACTAGTTAAACTTAGTGAAATTTAGTGACAATAGATGTAGTTAAATAAATAATTGATAATGATAATAATGTATACAATGTGTAGTGTTATGATAAGTAATAATTGGATATGAATATTGAATGGTACCCATGAAAGGAAGATTAGAAATCTTTTTGATTATATATAAAGCTTAATAAAAAAAGAACTAAGTTAGATACAGTTAAGTCTTGATTATTAGGGGGAAACTGTTATGATGCAGGATATAGTTAAATAAAGGAGGAATAATGATAATGACGTATATACAGGTATGGGTACAACATAAGGAAATTGGATGTAAATTGTAAACAGTGATTTGGAAAGAAGGATTAGAAAACTTTGTTATTAAATATTATGTATGTTTAGCTAGAATAGGACATAAGGACTCAGTGTTATTGGAGGATTTGAGAAATAATAAATGAAATGCCAGTATGTGGTTATGTATTAAATCTTGGTATATTTTATGATGAAGGACGTTTAAACAATTATAGTCAAATAAAAATGGAGGTATGATGATGGTAACATGTATAAATATGTGAGTTAAAATACTTGAGTTAATATGAATTATGTTTGTTGACTGTGGAAGAGATGCAAGTAAGCCTTTTTGTAACCAACTGATACACTGTCTACAGTATGTAAAGAAGGATGTGTTGTGTTTGTTTTGAAAATAAAAAATAAAAAAAAACTTTTATTAAAAAAGAAGAAGTGGAAGCTTTACTTTTTTGCAATAAGCTTCTCTCCCTCTTTTAAAACAGTATGTATGGCACCATTGTCAGTACTTCATGGCATGAGATCCATATTATTAACTAACGGCCTACTATTAAGTTCACACAAACCTCACACATATAAATTATTTGCTTCAATGCCATCTTTTCTCTGACCACCCCATGGCACACCGGGGAATACCAATGGAGTTTGTAGGATAATGCTCAAATAATGTTGAGAATAATCCTGTATCTTTAAAGACAGCATGGGACCTGAAACACACTTTCATTTTAGATTTCCCTCTGTAAGAATCAGCATTTGATTCCCAAGCCAAAACGCATCAACAAAATAAAGCAAAGTCTGGACATTTCATCCAGATCCTCATAAATTTGCTGCCTTAAACTCGGAACACGCAAATGGATGAATCTAGCCAGTCAGCGAGCAAAGCCAATTTAATCTGTGGCTCCCCTGAGGTAAATGTAGATCGCAGTCCTGCCCCCCCCCCTTTCCAATTCAGCCATAATCCCTGGTTCCTGGAGGTTAAAAAAAAGCACTGAAGTGAGGAAAATTCTGCAGTAGGATATAATGATCCAAAATGACAGGGACAATAATGACAATGAATTTCATGTCTCCCAGTCATGTGCTGGGAATGCTTGACTGGGCTGACTTATACAATTAAATTGTTACAGGTACGCCAGGAGATGCAGCTATCATCTGCAAGTGTTTGGGGACGGTGCCTCCAGAAACCAAAGTGCTATCAAATGCACAGCCAACCTTTTGTTACAAGCAAACTAGGCATATATTGGTACGTTTATGTGTGGAGCAGTGCCCTGCAATTGGCGTGGCAGGGAGAAGGTGGGAGAGTAAGAGTTAGCCAGTAAGCACACACCAAACTTTTAAGGAGTACCACTACAGCTGCAGAAATTTATTTGATAACCTTAAGAAAACATTGTAGAGCTGGATAAACAAGAAGTCTTACAGCAGGGATGTCCAACTAGAATAGAATAACAGAGTTGGAAGAGACCTTGAAGGTCTTCTAGTCCAACCCCCTGCTTAGGCAGGAAACCCTACACCACTTCAGACAAATGGTTATCCAATATCTTCTTGAAAACCTCCAGTGTTGGAACATTCACAACTTCTAGAGGCAACTTTTAAGACTTGTGGACTTCAACTCCGAAGATTCCCCAGTCAGCCATGCTTAAAGTTGCCAAGGTTGGGCATCCTTTCTTTATAGCATCCTTACTACAAAACCCATGTGCAGTACCCAGGCCCCTTTTTATAACACTGCCCAAATTTGCCAGCAATGCGTTGAATGATTGGGAGAAATTTTTCAAAATTTTTAAACAACACAGATTGAAAGATAATCCCAAGAGTCTGAAAACTTTGCCTCTATCGACTCCAATGAAATCACAGCCATGTGCACTGTGGTTCTCAGAAGCCGCAAAGCAAAGCAAAGCAAAACAAAAGAAACAATATTTACAAATACAATTCTTGAACAGCTTACCTATTTTATTGCCTTGTGTCTGCTCAATAAATAAAATCACTTGCAATTCATCAGAATGGTGGGGTCCTTGCTGCTCTATGAGCTAGGTGGTTTTCTTGGAAACATTTCATTACCAAGCTAGGTAACATCATCAGTTTGGTAAGGAAATGTCTGCAAGAAAAGCACCAAGCTTAGAGAGCACCAAGGACCCCACCGTTCAACCCTGAGCGACAAATATTCTCTTTTATCGATGATTCATCAGGACATCTCCTTCTATTCACATGAGATTGCAGGATTAAAATTCCTTTAATTAACAAGATGCCATTGCTCTGGATTGCAGCACCAAATCAGCTTCCTATAATCTTTTTTAACTGCAAGTGAGTGCAAGTTTTGTGTGGAGATTTTTCGGTTTATAGGAATGATTCAGAAATAATTTCGAGTTTCAGGACCTGCCTTTAACTACCCTTAATAGTTTCCTCGCTTTGCTCCTGGCCCCCCATGGATTTCTACTGATATAAGAGGTTGTCATAATTCTATTGTGATGTACATGCTGGGTTTCACCTGTGAGAAACCTTTACAATAGCAGCTTGTGACATTGTTTTTATTTCAAAATGAGAAAAACGTTTTAAATAAGTGTATGAAGTTTTACAACTGCCTAAATTTAAAACTGGGCTGGACCTCAATCAAACACCTCAAGTGTCTCAAAATTATAAATTAGTCAAAAACGAATTATAAACCTATAATTTCTCATAATTCAGCACACACTGAAAAAGGAGCCATAGGAGTCTTAAGAGAAATTGGGTTCCTATCCAACTGTTGACAGCTTAATGAACGTTCTACATTTTTCTCATTGATTTCTTTATGCTTCACCCTTCCTCTACATACATTAAAATCTCATAAAGTTTACAATAGGAAAAAAAACGTCCTTTTTGAAACAAAGTCACTTTATATTTCCAGACACCTTAATTGGCTTTCTCCAATTCTAAATACTGTCAATTCAAAGTACTTACAAGTATCCCTAAACCTGTGTTATCTCTATTGGATTTTTAAAATCCTTACTTAATTAACAAATGCAGGAGGCAGGACTTCTTCGAGGTAACTTCTCTGCCGTACAATTTATGAATGCCTGTTTGATAGGACCTAAGCTAAGAAATTTCAAATCAGATAATACTTATGTTTACATAGCAATCTCTTTGATGTGATCCTACAAGGGTTATGAAGTCCTTTGGTGTACATTTGAAAAATAAACAAACAAATGTGTGCATTCAACCAATCATGGCTGATCACAAGAAAAGGCATCAGGGTTAATAATTGAACAGAAAACCACCAGAAACTCTAGGGCTACAAATTAAAATGGAAAGTAGAAAGAAACAGAAAATAGTAGGCTAAACCACTTTAATTATCTTGCAAAACAATATCAATCCCTATCTGGACATTTCTGGGAACCAGAATTCAGACTTGAATTGAAGGAGATTTTATTTAAGACATAATGGGAAAAAAAAGATCTATTAATCCTTAAACGTACCTACACTTCAAGGAAAACCTTTAAAACTTCACTACATTTACTACATGTAAAAAGTTTACCACATTTAACATCAAGAAAAATGAGCCCGAATTTAAGGCAGTGTTCCACTCCCCCTTCTCTCCCTCAAAAAAGATCAGACTGGAAAGAAAGTCTTCTGTATACATTTAAATCTCCAAATGCTCTTTGATAATGCTTACTTTAAAACAGAGTTCCCCAACCTTTCTTGCTTTGTAGACCAGTGGGGAGGGGGGAGGGGACATGTGGATGATTCAGCGTAAGCAGCGGGCAAGCGCAGGTGTGCACACAGCTCCATTTGCCTGCCGTTCACACAAATGGAGCACATATGCATGCACTCGCTTGATGCCCACACAAGGAGGATATGTGCATGCCCACTCGTGTCCTGCTTCGGGTGGCCCGGTTTTGAATAACTCACGGCCCAGTAGTGGTCCATGACCCAGGGATTGGGGACCTCTGGTTTTTTTAAAAAGGAATCACTAAGGAAAAATTATACGGGGTCCTATAGGGTACCTTTAAAAAAATGGCTTCCCCAGTTTTAATAAAGGAAAGGTTGGTTACAAGAAATCATAGTCTAGCTTTTACATTGTGCCCCTTTTTAATTTTTCTTCAGATACATAAGAGAAAATGACAGATCATTGCTCAGATAGCAGCCGCATTTCTCCCCCCAAAATGTTGTCTTTTTTTTTTTTTTTGCTATTCAAGAGTATCCAAATGCTAACAAAGGCTAAATGAAGCTGACATGTACCCTTAAGAAACAAAGTTGTAAGTTGTAGCTTCAAAGGAAACCTTGAATAAATAGGACACATTGTGTACAGCTAGGCTAACATCCAACATATGCTTTGTTTTCCTGATGCTGCGACAGAGCACGAATAGCCCCTGGTAAAGTTTGTGATTTGCACTGGCTGGTATAGCCAACATTTATAATGTCCCCTTTTGTTGCCTGTATAAACTTAAAGCGGAATTAAGAAAGCTTGAAGCAACAATATGTGGCAGAAAAGGAACGCTCTGATATATCACTGCTTGGACAAATTGCTATGAAATTAGAAGAAATGAAGGAATGAAATTCTAGGCCTAGTTTTACAAGAACCTTTTTACCCTTATTTTAAAGCAGAGGGTAGGGGGAGAGAAATAGAATACGTACATTTATGAATTTTGGTTGTACCAATGCAAAGGTACAGATATAGTACCAATAAAGGAGAATATTTGTAGCTTAGGGTTGAAATGAAGGGGGAGGGGGAGTCCTTGGTGCTCTCTGGGCTTGCTTGTTTTCTTGCAGACATTTCATTACCAAACTAGGTAACATCATCAGTGCTAGTAAGGAGTGTGGTTTGCTCTCAGTTTATATTCTGGTGCTTGCCCTGTCAAGTGTTGGTGAGGGTGGTCTTAGAAATTCTTTGATTGGGTTGGCTCTTCGGCAGTTTCTTGATTGGGGATTTTTTTACTTGATTGTTGGTCTGATGTTAACCTTGGAGTAAATCTATGATGATTTGGGTATTGATTGCTAGTGGAGAGGTCCTTGGGTTTTTTATTCCTTTTTGGACTGGATGGCAGTCCCTTTTGCTTTGTCTACAGATGTTTTTGAACTTGGCCTGCTCTAGGGTGGTCACATTTTTCCAATTGAAACTATGGATGGATCTATCTATATGTTGTGTATACAGTTGTACATCATTGTACTGTTTGCGACCAGCTGGGTGCTGCCAAGGGACCAGGTCTAGCTTCTTCAAAGAGATCAAAAGAGCATACAGGAGTAATTATATACGAATTGAAAGCACCATCTTCATGCACAGAGTTCAGAAACTATGTAGCACTGAGCCAAAACCATCTTCTGTCGGTAAGATTTATATTATATGTGCAAACTTACATAAAAGATGGTTGTCTTGTCAACCCACAAGGCTTTACTTATTTGCCTTTAAACCATTCTAAAACTACACAGCTTTCCTGCGGAAGGAAGAACTGTGTCTCATCCCTTTACTGAGTACCTTTTAGTCAAAATCACTGGAAGTTTTTTTCCTCAATGATTTCCACAACCATTAAAAGATACTTGGAAAGGTTACCTTGTATTGTTATTTAATGACTCTGAGAATCCCACATCTTTTCCTCCAAAAAAGAATGGAGCTGTTTTGAACCACATAATTCCTAATTCTGGTCTAAAGATGCAGTTCATTACCACTTAAACATCCAAGAAAACTACTGTAACTTTCCATCTCTTCCAAATCCCAATTGGATTTATCAATTGTCCATAGTGAACAAGACTCTTTTTCTTCCAAAGGCCATGTTGGAATGAGTTTAAATCTAATTGAAAAACAAGGTTTCCCAGGACCCAATCAATGGGTAACTTAGAGATGG
Organism: Natrix helvetica; assembly: GCF_964273705.1. Lineage (NCBI taxonomy): Eukaryota > Metazoa > Chordata > Lepidosauria > Squamata > Natricidae > Natrix > Natrix helvetica. The sequence goes on along the minus strand of NC_138548.1, from coordinate 154,129,900 downwards.
AAGGTTATCTAAAGATGAGTTTATTGAAATGTGAAGTTCTGTTTTGTCTTTTGCTTTCTGGAGAACTTTTTATGTTACTTTTCTAAAAAAAAAAAAAAATAGGGGCACATTTTTGTTAGTGGATCTACATAGCAAGTGGTCCTATATTTTAAGCCTGAGCATTTTCAGTTTGTCAGAACTGATAGAAGGCTTGCACTGGATGTGACTTATGCGATGAATGGTATGTGCCATTAAGCAGAAATTAAGAATATGGCATCAAAAAGAATATCCTACAAGAATTATACTAATAGTTGGCCTCCAGGAGTGACTGGGAAAGGAAGTGAAATGGGGCAAGAAGCATTTTTGCAACAATAAACTGCCTGCCTGATTCGGTTTTGTTCAATTGCCTGCCATATTCAGCTGTGCTAGACTAATATATATTTTCCACTTCATGAATCCAGGATCACTTCTATTTACCCTGTTACTGGACGTAGCACAGAGCTTTTTGAAAATGGGAATGTAATTAAAAAAAATGGGACTACTGGCTAAGATTCTTTCTGCTGGAAATGCCAAGGACTGAACTCGGGACCTTTGGAGTGAGTTACGTTTCTTTCCCCAATATTGGTGGCTATATTACTTTACAAAGAAAGCATGTCTTGACTATACCTCTCACTTTACGCAGGCTCAGAAAACTTCTCTGCTTGCAAATCAGTTAAATTTATCAGTACTGAGCCTTTAACTATTTGATTAAAAATGAATCTCCAAATAGGCTTTTGGTTGCTCATTATAATAAACTTGAGGATCCTTCGGAAAAGCCAAAAAGAACAATACCAGAATATTTCAGATGTCAGAGTTCATACATTTTCCTTGAGAAACAAGATGCAAGGAAGAGCACAAAGTGAAAAACACATTAATGGTACTTCTTCCCCTGTAAATTAAAATTCTGTGTACTAGTCCTTGAGCCAGCAGAAAGAACACTGGCTAAAATGTGACGGCTCCACCAGCAATTCTTATCCTGCTAGAGGAACATTGTCAATTATCCAGAACATGTTAAAGATAAGGTTTTGAATATCTCCTCTCAGCTTTCCTTCACTCGTACAAATTCACCAGTTATTAGGAGAGCATTAGGAGAGCATCTACTAGTCCTTTTCCTTGGGATAGAACTGGGAGAGGCAATATGATTTACTAGGTGGCTAGTCCTCCCTGAAATATTTTTTTTGGATGCAGATTTAGCATTATTTTTTTAAAAAATGTACAGCTCTTCCCACTTTCCAGGGTAGACCTGGGTTTTTATGACTCCCAAGCCACATCTGGCCGTTTGGCTGCCTCTGTCTGGCCCAAATGGACTGCTTTTATTTTGAAGGTGACTGCTTTTCTTTTTTCAAATTACGTATGGGCATATGTGCATTCCTACACATCTGCCCTCCATAACAGTCCCAGTTTCTCATGTAGTCTCTTGGGAAAATTAATTGCCCACCCCTGCTCTAGGGGCTCACCTGACTGTTTCACTAGCAGAAAGTGGGTAAAGCACAACAGACAGTATCTATGTGAAAAGACAACTGAAGGCAAGCTTTAGATATGGCTTCAGGATTGGATGATGGCAAAGGTGCTATGGACTATTTTATGATGTAATATGTTCTAATGCTCACTGAATACCACTGCAATCCACCGGAAGTTAAATTCCCAGTTTAGAAATTATATTTAGGATCACGCGATTCAAGTAAATTAGCATGTAGAAGAACAGTCTACAGTAGCCTACTCATAACTATTGATAAGTACAAAATATAAGGTTTTTTTTTTCTTTTCTGCATTCATTTTTATTTTTTGTTTGTTTGGATCTGTCTCTTTTCCAATTTTTAAAGGCCTTTCTTTTAAGTTTAAAGATTGTTTTAATTGTGTAGGTATACAATTTTAAGTGAAATAAAGAAATAAAAAAGGACAAATTTAAATTCCATTTTCTTTTGTCCTCAATAAAATCCTTGTACATAGCTTTTTCGCTGCAACACCGATTCATGTGGATCCCATAATTAGCACACACCATTCTAACGCTTCTTCAAATCGAATGGCAGAGAAGTACAAGAGAGTAGCAAAAGGAATCTGGCTGGATACCGAAGCTCAGGTTTCCTACTTGCATGTCTATTCGTTCATGAAAGACATTCTAAAAGTACAAATCAGGTTTATTGGCTATGGCTGGAGGGTAGGTAGAAAAAAACATTTTTAAAAAACTGCATGTTAGGATATCTTTATCTTAACAGAAAAAGTAAACCTATAAATCATCTTATAGAAAACTGAATACCTCTAACATAAGGACAAAAATAAAATCACAGTTAAAGCTGGCCTTTAGGCAGGGAGCAATAAAAATGTCACTAAATGGGCATCCTGCTGTGTAACTAGTTGCATTCCACTATCTCAGAACCGAGTCTCTTGGCTTCTAGTAATTTTCAGAGAAAGTACGGTTCGGTAGGCTGACTTCTCCGTTGCTTTATGAAAATATATGCAGGCTCACCTCCATTTTTTGTGCATTTAAGATTTTATTTTATGCCTCAAACTGTAGAAGGGATGTTTTGGAAGATATAATCTAGTTTAGCACAAAAACTACTTCAACCACTCCGTCTCAGAACTTATTGGGCAAAGAAATAAACTTACAATCACTCACAAAACTGTGGTCCTAGAAAACTATGATACATAGCAAGTACATATTCAACAAAATATTCAGATCTCATCAATATTATTGTATTATGGTTATAAAGGTTTTGAGCTAGCTTTTTCTGATAAATACAAATATTAATCATGCTATAATCATAGGTTTGTGGATTCACTACACTGATCAATTTTTCAAAGTACATCAAGCATTTCCATAGTCGTTGTCCTGCTTTAAAATGGTTATTGGTCCTTTTTAGTCCTTTTGGTCTGCGGTGCTTCCCCATCATCCCCAACCTAAATTTGCACAAACTATAAATTTAATTTTCTCCTTCTCCCCTTCACAAAAAAAGTAAATGGAGTAACTCTACTAGTATATTTCATATTCCAACTCATGTATTTATCCACATGTATCTATCCTTGCCTGAAAAAAGTTTTTCAAAGGTAGAAATTGGAGAATTATCTGATATAAAAAAATAAAAGATAATTCTGTATGCAGCAACACCTTTTGATGAAATAGCAACGTGCACACAGAAGCAAATGAAACATCAACGTTCATTTGGGAAAATCCAAGGGAAGAATGAAATGGGGTTTTTTTAGCATCAAAAACCACCAGTAGGTGGAGCATTCTACTGGCAGACTAAAAGAGATATCTAGAAACCTCAGTGAATAATGGAACTAAACACAGATTTTACAAAGTAAGTTATTTGGCACGCTCCCATGTATGATAATGCCTCATTCATCCACCAGCCGCAGATAAGTCGATTTAGAAGACAATATACATGAGGAAAGAACAAATCTACCTGGCTCTAAGACATGAACCTCTTCCCAGAACTAGTTCTAGCATGTTCTCAGGAATGTTCACACAAATAGGTGCAAATAGGCACCGAAAGCAAAAGGGGACAAGACTAATCTAGTACTTACCGTATTTTTCGGAGTATAAGACACACCCTTTTTCCTCAAAAAAGAGGCTGAAAATCTGGGTGCGTCTTATACATCGAATACACTTTTTTTTTGCCTCCCGAAGCCCTGCCCCTTCACCAAAATGGCTGTACATACCCTTATGGAGGCTTTCAGAAAGCTCCTGGGGGCTGGGAAGGGCGGAAATGAGCAAAAACTGGGCCGTATTTGCCCCCCCCCCCCAGCAGCACTCTATAAGCCTCCATAAGGTTATGCATGCAATTTTTTAGACCAAAAACAGGCCCATTTTTGTGAAAAATGGGCTATCTTTTGCTCGTTTTGGGGGGGCACCCTCCTCAGGAGCACTCTGCAAGCTTTCCCAAGGCTATTCATACCTTTTTAAAAAAAAGACCCGTTTTCGCGAAAAAGGGGCCATTTTGGGAAGGTTTACAGAGTGCAAAAACTTTTTTTCTTTTGGAAAGCTCTTTAACTGATTGATGAGAATTACATTGATCAAGTTCTGTGCCAGCAGAAACAAAGTCTTAGGTGCTGCAGATTATCAGCGATTTCCTTCTCCAGCAAATGGATAAATACACCTGGAAACATCTACCTACCTACCCTCTCCCTCTACCTACTGTATTTCTCCCTCCCTCTCCCTCCCTCTATCTACCTACTTATCTACCTACTCTCTTCTCTCTCCCTATCTACTGTATTTCTCCCCCCCTCTCTCTACCTAGGTACCTACCTACTCTTTCTCCCTCCCTCCCTCCCTGTCTACTGTATTTCTCTTTCTCTCTCTCTCTCTCTCTCTCTCTCTACCTAACTACTCTCTCTCTCTCCCCCTACCTACCTACTGTATTTCTCTCTCTTTCTCTCCCTCTCTATCCCTCTAACTACCTACCTACTTTTTTAAAAAAATTGCTTCTTCAAAACCTTGGTGCGTCTTATACTCCGGTGCGTCTTACACTCCGAAAAATACGGTATATCCTTGTAAGCAGTTTACAGAGTCAGCCTATTGCCCCCAACAATCTAGGTCCTCATTTTACCCACCTCAGAAGGATGGAAGGCTGAGTCAACCTTGAGCCAGTCAGGATCAAACACCTGGCTATGGGCAGAGTTAGCCTGCAATACTGCATTCTAACCACTATACTACCAAGGCTTAATGATAGTTAGGGCAACTTTTTCTAACTGATTAGCAAAACAGTGCAGCAGGTGAAAAAAGCTGTTGGTACTTAAAAACTCTTGCAGGGTGTGTGTGTGCAAAGATATACAAAGGGAGAAATGTATGAACCCAAGGGCCACATAGTACCTCTGCAATATAGCTACAGTGGTAGAATGGGCTCAGATTCACCACTAGGTTCAAAGTTTATGCTTTTTACACTGGCACAAAAGGAGAAGACATACCATCATAGTAGACTATGGCGCCCACAAGTTTGTCCTTTCGTAACATAGGAAAGAGTTCCAAAGCTCTGGATTTGCTAAGCACATAGCTGCTTTTCAGACATTGGGTTCCTGCTACAAGGTCATACATCTTAATTCCTACCCAGTAATAAGGCAGTTGCCACCACCTAAAAAGAAAAAAAGATGACAAATAAATACGTAAGCATGTAAAGCAAATCCATTTTTTTTGCAATGGACATTCTTTTAAAACAAATCTGAAAATTAAAACAGAATTTAGAAAAATGAGAATAGATCTGGATATGCGTGGGAAAGCTGTTCGGAGGATCACAAGGGAATTCTGCAAGCCATTGTTTCAACTAAGAGGCCACCCAAGAAGAAGAGAGATATCATTATTCCAATTACTATTTTATTCCGTTTGGTAGGTGTTTTTAAAATTCATTTTGTTATTTATTGAAGTGATCCTAAGTTTCTGGGAAGAAAAGCAGAGGATATACAAACACACCCAAATATAGATACATTTTATTTGCAAAGGCTGAGACTGTAATTTATAAAATAGGCTCCAAATCAGTTACCATGCAATCAATTCAGTATCAAATACTGGGAGTGGGGAAGAAGGACCATTCAGATAACACATGTTCTAATCTCATTTTAACAAAATACAAGGGACTTATTCCCATAATATCTAAATTAACTGCCTTAACCTGGTGTCCTGGTTTATGTAACGTATTAAGATAATGCTTGGGTTCCTACACTACTGAGTCAAAAGCTATTCCAATCCATTTTAGCCTATCCTATCCTTTTACACGAATCCAGTCAGAGAAATGAGCAAACGGATTCATAGGCTTAACATGGAAAACTGAGGATTCACTGCAGCTCATATTGTTTTCTAATGTTCTTATTTTTAAATATATTAATGATCGGGGATAACTATCCTAGCATACAAAGAATGATCAGTGCTCAATGAAAAAAATCTTTAAATATAAATCATTTCTTTCCACCAAAATGATATTTAGTGCCATATGAATTACACAGCAGCTTAAAAATGTACAATTACCTGGCTGGACCATGTGTCTTATCCTATGATCAGGATATTAAAATAATCATCTTTACTGTTTTCACTCCCCCACCCCCACCCCTGGCCCCACACACAGATAGGCCTTTGTACTAGAACATGAAAACGTTAAACAATATTTGAGATTTCAAACTAACTGATTTGGAGACAGATCTACTGACATCAATGGGTCTTAAAAGTAAACATGAGTAGCAGTTTTGAAAATATGTTCAACTTCAAGCTGGCTAATTATTCAGGAAGCTTGTTTAACAAGCTATGAAGTCCATCAGGTGTTTTATCAAAAAACTAAACAAAGCCCAATTCTATTTATGTGAATTCAGAATTAGTAGGAACACGAGGCTAATTTTCTGTGTGTCATCCTCTTCAAAACACAGTTGATTAAAGCAACTTCACTGGACAGTTGAGTCACAGACTGAGAAAAATAGTCACTCTCCATTTTACTTTGACAAGGTGCATTTAAACAATTATTACATCCCAGGGCTAGTCTTTTAACGTTCTTCAGGTATGGAATTCCTTTAAATGCCTTAAATTTCGCAGGTACTTAAAGAGTTTTCAACCCTTAAAGCTGCTGAATTCCCACTTCCATATTGGGCCTGGCCTTGCCAATTTTTGGAATAAAGTGTTGGATAACATAAAGCCAGCTGCAGCTCTTAAGGCAACAGAAATTGTGCATGCTTGGGCAAAAGAAAGCAATGACTGATGATTTGCATACTAATGTTTCTAATGTTCTGTTAACAAGTTTCTAACAACAGTACATAAATAAGCAGCAGACAGGCATCTGAAACTTCTTACATAACAAGAAGTCTTATTTAAATGACTCAGATGATGCTTCAAAATTCCCTTTCTTGTAAAGCGTCTGAACTGATGGAGACCAAAGCAAACTTGTATACTTTTACCATGAGATATGGAAAGTACAATGTGCCAGAATTATACTTGGAAGACATGTTCTGGGAATGCTGTAGCATCACCATGTTTTTCTTGGATAATAACATCACATTATCTGAGCGCAATATGTTTATTTAGGTTTGATGACTTCTCTTTCCAATCCTTGATGTTTCCCCTGCTCAGTGTATTCTTTGTGAGTCATTGTGGTGGGATGTGTGAAACTAAGTCTCAAAACGTCACTCGCTTTAGAAAGTAATTTAGAGACCCTGGGTAAGGCATCATCTCAGGGTAATGTCCCTCCCCCAGTACCACTCCAAAGATCGAAATTCAAATAGATAAGTTACAAAACACTTAAATATTCTCTTCCTGTGACATCCCCTCAGATGCATCCTTCTGCAAGTCCTAAACAGCATATATTTGTGCATTTATTTACATTTTTTATTTTTATTGATTTTATTATAAATTCTTTGATTGTCCAGATTAATTGAGAATCAGGCATAATTCAAGTTTAATAAATTATTATTATTCAAGAACATTAATTGGATACTCTCTTTTCACAGCTCATTGACTAATTTAAGGCAAAGTATTGGTCTGTCTAAACAGAGTAAAAAAGCTACTTATGTATTTTTCTTTCTCAGGGCATTTGAGAAGTCAGGAAAATTAACAACATGCATACATTTGCATCTCATTTTCTCCCTTTTTATATCACAGAGATGCAGATACGGGTCCAATGTTTAAAAAGTAGATATCATTATAAATAAATAAATGCACATAAAACGCTGATGCACATACACACGTAAGTTTCAGTTTCTGAGATGGCTAATCAAGATTTAATTCAAGCACAGTTATGGTATAGTCCAGTGATGGCGAACCTATGGCACGCGGAGCCATTTGTCAGGGCACGCGAGGCGCTGCCCTGTCAGCTGGCCAGCTGAGTTCACCTTTTTAAAAGCTATTTTTCGCCTTCCCAGGCTCCAGAGGCTTTATAGGAGCCTGGGGAGGGCGAAAAGAGGCTCCCCCGCCCCCCCGGAGGCTTCAGGGACCGTCCCTGATGACTTCGGAGCGCTTAAAACCACCCTCCGAGCAACCCGGAAGTCACTTCCGGTTTGCTCGGAGGGTGGTTTTAAGCGTTCCGAAGGCTTCAGGGAAGCCTCCGGACGGTCCCTGAAGCCTCCGGAGGGCCTCCAGGGGGTCGGGGGAGGCTCTTTTCGCCCTCCCCAGGCTCCTATAAAGCCGCTGGAGCCTGGGGAGGGCGAAAAAAGCATGTAAAAATGGGGGGTCGCGCACTGTGCGCGCATGCACACTGAGGGGGTCGCACATTGCATTATGGGTGCGGCACGCCCGCACACGACCCCCCTGCGCTCCCCCCACTTGTGGCACGTGAGCCAAAAAAGGTTCGCCATCACTGGTATAGTCACATCAAAGGTTTCTGCCACTGTAATCAATCTGTCAGTAAAATGCCAACAGGATTCTTTGTGCATTTGCCATACCAAATTAAAACAAATGGAATCAACGGTTCAAAAGATTTCACATGACACTTCTCCAAAATAATGGCAATATTTTGTTCTTGTGAAGTAAAAAAAAATGGCTTGGCACTAGCAAAAGCAAAACAAAACAAAACGGAAGAATAACCCATAGGAAAAAAACAACACTATAATTCCTATACAGTAACACAGATTAAAATGTAAGAATAAACTGCCAAGCAAATCAAATAGGATATATTTTGAATAACGTACTTGTAAACTGGAAGCATTATAGGTAGAGGAGCAGATAAATGAGGTGCAATTTCAAGCAAGTTGGCACGTTCATGGAGAGCTTCTTTCACCATTCTGTACTAAAAAAAGAAAGAGTAAAAAAATACAAAGAATTTATTGAACTGATTGTCAATGATAGTGTCAAACAACCATCTGTTGCTATTTTGTGGACTCCCTGAATTATTAAAAAAAACTTTAGAAATTATGATTGTTAGAAAAACTTGTACAGGTCATTCTTTGATCAGGAAAAAAAAATATTGCAGAAAACTGTTAAATATATATCTCAAAGTTTCTTCAGGAGCTCAATATGGTGTTCACATTCTCCTTCCTCCATTTTCCACCACAACATCAACTGTGTGAAATAGGCTGAGGTCTGAGACAGGCCAAAGTCACTCAGTAAGTTTTCACAGCTAAGAGTGGAACAAGAACTTGTGTCTCCCTTGTGTCACTTCAATAACGAAGTTGTAAGTTGTAGCTTCAAAGGAAAACTTGAATAAATAGGACACACTGTGTACAGTTAGGCTAACATCCAACATATGCTTTGTTTTCTTGATGCTGCGACAGAAAAACTTGTGTCTCCCTTGTGCCACTTCAATATCTTCATCACCATAACATATAGGTAGTCCACAACTTATGACCACAATTGAACCCAACATTTCCGTGGCTAAGACATTTGTTAAGTGAATTTTACCCAGTTTTATGACCTTTCTTGCCACAGTTGCTAAGTTAATCACTGCAGTTGTTAAATTAATAACACAGCTGTTAAGTGAATCTGGCTTTATTGATTTTGCTTATCAGAAGGTCGCAAAAGGTGATCACATGATCCCGGGACACTGCAACCATGATAAATATGATAAATACGGTTGCCAAGCATCTGAATTTTGATCATGTGACCATGGGGATGCTGCAACAATTGCAAGTGTGAAAAACAGTCATAAGTCCCTTTTTTCAATGCCATTGTAATTTCAAGCTGTCTGTTGTAAGTCAAGGATTACTTGTACTAGCTCTATGGAGATGAATTACAGCATGTTGTTTCTAAATTAATATGTACCCATGATTGCTTCAAAAAATAAACAATTCAGTATTTATTTCATATTCTTATAGCTCTACTTCATAACATAAAAACATGTCTAATCAATAACAGAATATTTGGAACTAATCAACTAAATTCAAGGAAATTTGAATTTTGCTATTTGCCCATCCAGAAAGTGTTCTGTCTGACCTTAAAATAAATACTGATTTCCATTCAAAATATCAGTTGGGAACTCAAGACTGCATTGAGTTCAAAACTTCTGAAAGAGTAAAAACCACAATTACCACAGCATTTTTACACCTCATACTAGTATTTAATTATATCCACTTTTTAAGGATATAGTATTTTCCCAGCATTACACACACGTCAAATTTGTTCCTAAGTAAAATATGAGATATTTACATGACCAATAACTATCAGAAGATATCTGAGGAATGTAAAATGAGAACCCTGAAGCAAGGACAAAAATCCAATGTACTGTTATGGGAGGAGGCCCAACTAAGTTGGAAACAGCATGTGTGAAAAAGATTTGCCATAGCAGTTACCGGTAATTACAAATGAATTTGAGACACTGTGGCTATAAAAGGAGCAAATTAAATTTTAGGTTCTATCAATAGGTAATATAATGATTGCATTAAGGGAAGTAAATTGGTCAAGCCCCAACTTCCATACGTGGTTAAGATCAAAATATGGTATAATGGAATAGAATGACTAAGAATCAAGATAAGAAAATAATTACTCCCACCAAAAATGTTCTGCCTGCAGAATCTAGTCTTAATACCGTGTTTCCCCGAAAATAAAACAAGGTCTTATTTTCTTTTTACCCACAAAATATGGCTTGGGCCTTATTATGAGAGGAGGGTTTATTGTTTTGGGGCTGCTCTCTTCCGAGCAGGTTCTCAAAGAGCCGGGCGCAGCCTCGTGGGCGAATGGCTGTGTTGCGCTGTCGCAGCAGTGCAACACAGCAGCCATGAAGCGACCACACTCACGAGCAGCCACTCGGCAAACCCCCTTTCCAGCCGGGCACAGCGCCATTCACTGACCTAGGGGTATCGCCAAGCAGTGTGAGCGCCTGTTTGCCGCCGCCCGGCTCCCGTAGCTTGGCGCCTTCAAAATGCCAGTGAATGGTGCTCTGCATGGCTGGAGAGGGGGGTTAGGTGAGCGGCTGTTCCGCTGTTGCTCGCGCACCTGCCAGCCTCACAGTGCCCTGGCCCAGCTCTCTCCACAGAGCCAGGGCACCTCCGCTGCGGCTGCCGCCACATGGCTTCTTCTGAGGCTTCCAAACAGAATCTTCCGGCAGTGGCTGCTCTGGGCGTATGCTCTATGGTTGTGGGCCAGCTGCCAACAGAAGGTGCCAAGCTGCGTGAGCTGGGCGGAGGCGAACAGGCGCTCACGTGGCTTGGAGATACCCCTAGGTCAATGAATGGTGCTGTGCCCGGCTGGAAAGGGGGTTTACGGGGTGGCTGCTCATGAACATGGTCGCTTCATGGCAGCTGTGTTGCACTGCTGGGCACAGAGCCGCTCACCAACCTAGTGGTATGGTATCCCGAAGGCGCCAAGCAATGCGATCACCTTTGCTTCCCCCCCGGTTCTTGTGGCTTGACACCTTCGGGATACCGCTATATTGGTGAGCGGTGCTCTGCCTGGCCGGAGGTGGGGGTTATCCAGGGGGCTTATTTGCGGGGGAGGGCTTATATTTTTGCCCACCAGAAAAATGTGGCATGGCCTTATTATCAGGACATATCACAATTTGTCGTAATTGGTATGGAGAAATGCACTATGAAACAGCTTGTTCGGTGCATGGCTCAGGACCTAGTTACCTGCGGGATCGTATTCTGCCCCACACATCCCTACGACCTATTCGCTCGCACAGAGAGGGACTTCTCCAGGTGCCGTCCACTAGACAATGCCATGGGGCGGCGCCTAGGAGCAGAGCCTTCTCTGTGGCGGGCCCAGCCCTGTGGAATGACCTCCCCCCGGATATTAGGACCACTACTGACCTCCGCTCCTTCCGTGTTAAGCTCAAGACCCACCTTTTTCAAATATCTGGCCTGGCTCAACCATGACTTCGTTACGCTCCTGAGGGGTTTTTAATTTAGCAATTTTATTTAAGGGGATTTTAAACTGTGTTTTAATTGTGTTTTTAGCTGTGTTTATTGTCTTTCACTTACAAGTCTACTCTCCTCCACGCACAAATGAAATTGTCCTTTTTTCGTATGTATGTGTGTCCTATGTGTATTTTATCCTTTTGATTGTACGCCGCCCCGAGTCCTTCGGGAGAGGGTTGCGGCTAATCAAATAAAATTTATTATTATTATTATTATTTATTATTATAAGTGAGAAGAGAGAAACTAAGATTCACTATAAATCAGACATTAAGAACTCAAATTTTTGGGGCGGTGCTTGACGTCGCAACGACACGACATGCAATCTTGGGGCTCCAGAATTACTGTCGATATCTCCGTTTCTGGATGGTCCTTTTGGACCTAAACTGTTCTGAAGGAACAGTGATAGAGAAGAGCATGTCCTGCTGATCTCAGGAGCATCGTAAAGCCCCTGATTGATCCAGGAGAAAGCTCTTTTTGCCAGCTACAAGAGAAGCAGCCAAAATGGCTGCAGAAGGTTGGGACAAGCCTCTGAAACAGAAGCAGTACAGGAGTAGTATCGAAATGGTGAGAACCATTTTTTATTATTAGAGAAGGGAAAACCCAAAAGACTTGGAATTTAAAATAAAATTGAAGACAGAAGAAAATAAGCAGTGAATTAACCCTGGTTTAAGGCTATCATGTTATCTTTTCTACCTTAACTTTGTTTGTTTTCTATGGATGGACTTTTTACAAATGCCTCTTACTTTTAAACTGGACTGATCTCTTTTTTTTCCTTCTTCCTCTATACTTTTTCTATTTTTTGTATTCGTGGATTAAAAGCTTCTTCTCTCATAAGGCTTGGATGGAGCGTAATTTTTACACATTTTTCCCCCTCTCTCTCTTACAGAGAGAGGCGGAAACAGATGGAAAAGAGGTAACACTGCCATCTAGTGGCGAGAGGCTTGGCAATATCTGATAAAGCTATAAGCTTTGTTTACTGAAAGGCTCAGTGGAAAACGTTTTGTTGATACAGGTGTTCCTTTGAAGGAAAGAGAAAGCTTTGATTTGAAAAACGCCACTGAAGTTGTTTGACCTAAAAAGTCTCGGATGTTTTGGCAGTGTTTATAACCTGGAAAATGGCACAACGTGAAGAAGAAAAGGCACTAACTTTGCAAAACAAATTCTTAGAAATTCAAAAAGTTTTAATAATTACAGAGAGAATTGAAAAGATACTTGAAATTATAGATCAAAATACAGAAAGTACAGGGACAGTGATGAAGTTTGAGGAAAGAGCTGAAAAAATAACAGACATATGAAAGTGATAAGTAAATTGTTGACACTGACAGCATGGAGGGAAATGACAAGTGTGAAATATGGAAAGGAGAAATCGATGAATCGGAACTTTATTTCAGATGTCAGAAAATAGATGAAGAAAGGAGGCAAAATTTGGCAGAAATAATGAGAGTAATCTCGGCAGAAGCACTAATGATAATAAAAGTTAAGCTGATAAAAAGAGCAGATAGAGGGTTTCGAATTCTTATTAGACATGCAATGCACAGCAAGTTCTCAAGAGAAGTCCACATAAGACTTATCAAGAAAACAGACTTTACAAATGGCAAAAGATATTGGACTACACTATCTCTGGAAGGATACAGGATGATGAAATGAAATATCACAATAAATTTTAATTAAATGTAGTTACATTTTGAGTGCTATGTACAACGTAATGATAGCTATAGTGAAATAAATGATTAATAATGATAACAAAGCCTTTATATATACTAGATTGATAATATGAAATTTTATACAATACTATAAGTGAGGATTATGGAGATGATGTTGAAAAGCCTTTTTATAATAGATAAATAATTTTATATAGCATAGAACATAAAGATGTAATATCATTGGATGATTTCAGGATGATGTAATAAAATGTCATAATATGAATGTACTTTAAATGTAATATGCCTTATGTTGAAAGGATGTAATAATAGCTAGGCTTAATGGATGTTTAATAATTATAACAATTTGTATACATGTATATTAGATTGATGATACTAATAATGGGGGGAAAACATGGAATTGAAAATTATTAGAGAATGTTATTAATGCTAAAATGATAGAATGACTTAGAATAGGAGGAAGCATAATAACAATGTATCCAAAGATATCTTGATTGTCAACTTGTGAATTTTGATAAAATTCAAGTGCTGACTATGGAAAGGACACAGAAAGATTTTTTAACCAATCGGCACACTGTGTGTAGTTGAAGAGGCTTTTACGTTATATGTATTGTGTGTTTGTGTTTGTCTGAAAAAAAAACATGTTTTTTTTTAAAAGAACCCAAATTATTCATTTTTCAAGGAAGCATTTAACATTGTCACAAGATCAGGAAACCTTTGAGATAGAGGTGCAAATGATGAGATCTTGTCAGATTTGATAATCTTTCATACATTGGAGCATTTTTACATGTTTTTGGCAGTTGCCCCATTACACAAATTTATATAATGGCACTTGCTGCTTGAAAAGGATACAAACACTTCTACAGATAATATAAAGGTGTGCTGCTACTGTTTTTTTAAAAAATTATAATTGTCTTAAAACATTTGGAAGCTTCTCAACTTTTTTACAAAAAAATAAATTGCACCATAACATATTTTAGGATTTTTTTTCTGCTAGTGAGAATTTGAACTCAAACTTAATAAATAAAATATAGTGCTATGAAAGGGTCAATTTATTAAAATGTACATTTTGTATTTCAATTGCTCGACCAAATGCTAACATAAAACATTTCTGAATTTTAATTACTTATGCATTTCTTCTATATATGCATTTTCTGCCTATATTCTCAAAGTTTAAAACAATTCAAAACAAATAGTGTTAAAAGTCATAAGTGTGAGGACCAATTTAATTAGATCAAGCAACATATTGTTTTGCTTTACAGCAGCCATCATCAGCAATTACCTGTTCAATATCCAACTTCATGATCGCCTTCTGTAGATATCTCACTCCACCATGGATCAATTTAGTACTTCTGCTGCTAGTCCCTGATCCGAAATCATCCCGTTCTACAAGAGCTGTTCTGAGGCCTGCATAACCAGAAAACCAAATTAACTTCTTAAATGACACAATTTGTACGTAATCCATTAAAGACCCCTCTCTAGAGTACAGACAATCACAAGTTTAAAAAATTGCTCTGAATATAAATCAATTTGTATTCGAAGTACATAATCTCATCTTTTTGGCAGTGAAGTGTGGCAGCCTTTTCAGGGAAATATTTTGACTTAAGTCATAAATACCAGAGATATGAAAATGACCAAAGAAGGAATTTGACAGTACGTAAATCTTTCCCCTTCTCATTAATATACGAGGGCAATTAAAACTTTTAGATAAGTGATTCTAAATGAAATTAAGCTAATGCAGGACATAAGAAGAGTTCAGGCCCAGACACAGTTATCACACTCTTGATATTGGTACACATGAGAACAACAAATTAAATAAAGTAATTAAATCATAATCAAGCAATTAATGTTATTAATGGTCTTTTAAATTTGCATATGTTTTCTTTTTAGTAGAACTACAACATATGAACATGCTGGTCTATAGAAAAAAATTAAAACATCAATATTGGGTTACACCTTTATTAGAGCCACCCAATTCAGAGGAGAGTGCAAGCTTTCAAGTTCTTCAGAACTTTTAACCAGGTAAAATATTATAAAAGCAGAACAGGAGACAGACGGAAGATTAATGGGCTTTGGGGAGGTTGCAACTAATTCATATTTTGTCCTAAATGAAAACTGTAATGTAATACTGATAACATCTCCTCTCTAACTAATGCGTTCAAGTGCACAATCACTACCTTGAGACTGACTTTGCATACCTCATTACTAATTTTCAGACTCCCTCCCCCCGCCCTTTCTATTGTTTTGTAAAATATAATCACATGGAAAATAAATGCAGTTAAAATAAACACCTACAGAACACCTGAAATGAAATTCCTTTTAGGGGGGAGGAGGGGAAATCACATCTAATACAATCTAACTTTGTTTGACTGCTATTTTATGGAGCCATGGTGGAGCAGTGGTTAGAGTACAGTACTGCAGGCTACTTCTGCTGACTGCCGGCTGCCAGCAATTCGGCAGTTCAAATCACACTAGGCCCAAGGTTGACTCAGCCTTCCATCCTTCTCAGGTGGGTAAAATGAGGAGCCAGATTGTTGGGGGCAATATGGTGCCTCTGTAAACTGCTTAGAGAGGGCTGTACAGCACTGTGAAGCGATATGTAAGTCTAAGTGCTATTGCTATTTTCAAAACTGAATAAAGCAGCAATGCTAATGTCACAACTACTGTCAATATACTTTCCATGTGGCAATCACTCATACAAAGCCACTCAGGGAAGAAAACAGGAAGAATGAAAGCAACTACTGCAAGATTTTAACAGAGGGTGTGGTAGAGTGTGTAACATGATATTGCAGATCCAAGGAGGAAGTCCTCTGCGCTCTCCTTTAGCCTTCATTACACTAAAGATTTTGCTATGCTTTATTACAATACAAACAGCCACATTAGCCTCTCTTGGTCCCCCTAAACTTTCATGTCCTTAAAAAAAAAACTAATTATTCCTGGTAACTTTAGAAGATCAGAGCAATTTATTTTTGTCAAATGTGACTGAAGATTAATGGATACAATCAGGAATAATTTGGCAAGAACGTATCACAGAGGAAGAAAACGGAATTTGCTAAGTGAAGCATCAAACTTAATATGAGAGCAAATCCCGTGAATGAAGAGCAACAATATACAATTCATTAACCAAATGCCTATGATTATTTCACACTTCAGAAAGCTACTGATACAAATCAACAAATGTACTACAAAAACGATAACTAGAGATTGGCTTCAACTTTGGTTTTCCTATATAGCTCTATCATCTGCTACGTCCAATCCTACCCAACACTGAAAAGATTTATTTGTTATGAAACCAAAACCATATCCCTACAACAAAATACATGGTAGGAAAAACAAATACAAAAAAGTTGCCAAAAAATGCATCTCAGCTACATATACTACAGCTACTTCCAAACTTGACCCCTCTTTCTAAATCTAGCAAACTTTGGCCAGAAATAATGCAACTGCAATTATGCAAAACAAAATATTAAGAACGTTTAGGCCTCTTCTTTTGAGATGTACACATTCCAAAATTTCAAACTGGTGGCTAATGCAGATTAATCCTTCAGCAGAATTGTGGATATGGAAAACGTGAAACAAAATAAAAATAAAAACTTAAGTAGGAGTTAAGGGAGAAAGAAAACATAGCTGAAACCAGGCCCATTAAATTAAAAAAAACACCTGTGTATGTAAAAAGAGAATGGTTTATAAAACTTGAAATTAAAAATATAGTTAGTACTTTATTTTCCAAATCATGTCAACACTTTTTATATGGCCAAACATACACACGTGATTACTAGCTTAATTAAAAGAAGTCATTATAATCCAGAGAAAAGCAGACTAAAATGTACTGGTACAAATAAAAAATGGTTCAGAATTTTTTTCTTACATTTTTTTTACAATAACAATTTTTAAAAAGATTTGCAAATCACATTAAGCTATATTTTGTTTAACTATGGTTAACTGAATGTAAGTTGACTGATGTTTCTACAACATACTAAGCTGCTGTTGTTCAATTATGGTTTGCTAAACTGATTTGTCCGAAACACACTGAGCAAATTCAATCACATTACATCTTAGGTTCGTGAAACATATGATTCCAATGATTTTAAAAAAGTAAATTGTCCCTCATATTTGATAGTAAAAATAAATCTCTGGACCTGGGGTTCTATATATGCCATTCATAATATCTGCACTAGTTGACAGATCTTGATGTTTACTGAAGAAGTGATAATCTAAAGACAATACCTGACTTAATTTTTCTCATTCAAAACGATTTTCCTCTTCTTTCTCATTTGCTCTTCCAACCAAGCCTAGTTATCCTTATCAATAAACTTCAATATAGGAAATGTATTTGTTTATTACATCAGCATTACCATTACACATACAGGTGGTCCTCGACTTACAACAGTTCATTTAGTGACCATTCAGTTACAATGGCACTGAAAAATGTGACTTATGACCATTACAGCATCCCCATGGTCACATGACAACTGATTCACATTTATGATGGTTGCAGTGCCCCAGGGTCATGTGATCCCCTTTTACGAGAAGCAAAGTCAATGGCAAAACCAGATTCACTTAACAACCGTGTTACTAATTTAAGAATTGCAGTGATTCACTTAACAAATGTGTCAAGGAAAGTCTTAAAATAGGGCAAAACTCACTTAACAAATTTCTTACTTAGCAACATAAATTTGGGGCTCAACTGTGGTCATAAGATGAGGACTACCTGTACTGCAAGTTTTTGCTAGTTAGGAATTATGGGAATTTTAAAAAGATAATTCATAACTAGGAAGGAATAAGTTATTTAGGACTTAATGCAAAGTGGCTTAGCAAGGAACAGCCCTAAAATAGGTCATAACAGGAAGCACAGGCTGCCCACATAGTTAAGATGAGATGGATATATTGGACAATGACATTAAAAATGAACGGAATAGAAGAAAGCCCATCAAGTCAAAGAGATAATCTCAAATGATCAAATTATATTCATTTCATCTTTTAAACAAAAGGCACTTTGTTGAATTCTCCATGCTTAAGAAACTACGCTTCTGGAATATCAAAAGGCAAGAGCCTCTTAAGTTTTCAGAACTGAGAGCTGTGATGTTAGCAACTTATCTCTATCATGATCCAAGACATTTTAAAATGCCTCAGGCCTATCACAGGCATTGTATGACAAAGGTATGAGAGAAAGAGAGAAAGAAAAGAAAAAAGAAAGACCTCTTATGGCATTATGTAATAAAAGAACTGCAGCAATTAAATCCCAGCTCTGTTAATCTTTTTTTAAACACTGCATTACAAATTAAAAAGCCCCCAAATCTGTAAATATAATTTAAAAGATTCAAGCAAAAGACTACTGTAAATAATACAAACAAAAATGCAATAAATGTGAAAAAAATACAATAAACAAAAGTAGAAAAAAAGGAAAAGGAAAAGGAAAAGCAATTGAATCTACTTTTAATGAAAAAAAAAACCATATTCTTAACTCTGGGACATATGAATGCATAGACACAACAAAACTGACTTCTTTGGTGATGTGAACCCCTTACCTCTTGTAACAGCATCTAAGGCACAACCACTTCCTGTGGCACCTCCACCTATGATAAGGACATCAAATTCTGCGGTTTCTCTCAAAGCCTCGAAATGATTCTCCCTAGTCGGAAGGGAGTTTAGCATTGGTACAGGTTTACATTCTGAAGCTTCCACAGTTGCAAGATGACCCTGCAAAAATAAAATTTGAAGAAGGAAGGAAGGAAGGAAGGAAGGAAGGAAGGAAGGAAGGAAGGAAGGAAGGAAGGAAGGAAATCAGGAATAATTTAATATTGATTTATAAAGAGCAGCACTATTTCTCTAAAATCCTTGCCTACTAGTCATTAATAACACAAAAGATTCATGTGAGAATAATATTGAAATAAAATAATGCCCAAATATTATTACAATATTAAGTATTATTATCATCATTCTTACTCAGTATCCCAGCATGCCCATTATTTTTCCTAAAACCACACAAAAGACTTTTTAATGAAAGTGTCTTTAAAAATAAATCAATAGAAGTCACAACTCTAGTTATTAACTGAAAAATCTCTATTGCAAATACCATCACTACAGTGTGATATAATGTTTATAGAATTGCTTTGTCATCAAACATAAATCTATGTTTAAAAAAAAACAATACCATGAGCACTCCATAAAAGCACACATTTTTTACAACCATGAATCCCACTCTATTTTTTCACTAATTTGGCAGATACCAACTAAAAAGATATGAATGCTATATCTATATTTTTACGTGAAGTGCAGAGCCTTAATATATACTAATTGCTGGTTTTCTATTTTCTAAAAACCTTATTCCTCTTCCTTCGTATTTTTAATTGCTTTCTTTCTAATTTTTCCCCCTATTGATGGAGAAGGGCCTTGAAATCCAAAGGGTTCTCTAGAAATCATGGATCATGTTTTTTCACCCTATCCTTTAAGAATGCTATAATTTAATTTGGAATATATTTTCCACATCCTTTCAAAAAGGTACAAAACAGTAAAATGTATTATGAAAAGGTATTGTACCTTTGCTGACTAAATTTTGCTAACTATTGCCAAGCCACAAACGTATATGATTTAGAAATGGTCCAATCTGTTTTTTAATTATGTATACTGAATATGATATCAAAGCATAGAGAAGGTTATTAAAAAATATTGGGAACAGGTGGTAAAACACATTTCTGGAACATTAAAAGATCCAGATTACCAAGCCAACTGATCCTTCTGATACTGTTTTCCTATAATACCATATGAAGAACAACTTCCACTTGCAGAAGAAAATAAATCACAGAACCTTAACTGTAGAAATAATAATACTTTCTTGGGAGTAAATCTCACTGCATAGAATGGAATTGACTTCCCACTTCATTCTACTGTGGAATTATATCAATATTAACTAGGAAGCGGCCCGTTATAAAGAAGAGGGGAAATTCCACATGTTCTGATACCCCAATCAAAATGGAAAATTCATTCAAAGAAAAATGAATTTTTTAAAACCACAACTCAGATACCATTCTAATTGCAGCATCACTACAATTGCACAGATGAGTGTTAGCACTAAGAAAACCTCTGGAGAGACTATGGGCTTATCTTAAGTTAAATCAACTTCTGCCAAACTGCATCTCCAAATATATTGTAGGGTGGGGAATGCTGGTATAGCTATAGCTAATCTCACTCATGGTGATAGCAAGAAGGACATAGTTGCTGGTCTTGAAGATCTGTATCAAGTGAAGGGCTCATGATTTGCCTACAATGTTCATAATAATTGTCAATGTGGCTCAAACTTTACATCTCCCATATATTTCCATTCTATTCTATAGTCTTTTTATAAAGGACTGGTCATTATTATTCTCAAATTGATATTTACATATCCATAAAAGAATATTTACACATTTTCTGTCTGATGGTTCCCTATCTTCAGAGAAGTAGAAGTTAGAATGGGTTGCCTTCTAACCCATTTTCATCACTGACAAAAAACCAAAGTCCAGATATTATGCAGTTTATTTCAAACCTTTATTTTGGGCCAAAAGTTCTGAAATTAGTTATCCTTCCATAGGTTTTTGACTAATACCCATCAGTAAGAATAATTCCAAAGGATTTGGGAGGCTGTAGGCCAAAACATGTAGAACCCAACAGGATTTTTTTAAATCCCCAAATTAAAGAGTTCTGGCATATTTCTTCTTTTTTAGGGAGGATTCTAGTACAGAATGTGATCATTTGGAAGGAAGCAATGCAAGAGGGAAGGACTAAACTCCATAATTACTCTTATGAATAAATGGAGGTCACGAAGGAGGGCTTGGGTTTCGAATAACATGTACAGTACAAGCCATCCTTCAGAGTACTAATGGCAGAAAAGAGGACAACTGCCAGTTTATAGTAAACCTCATCAGGATTCAAGTAAAAATACGGTCACTGCACCTTGGAACAATCTGGATCTTTCAAAGAAAAACTTTAAGATATCCATAAGAAACTTGGAAGCTATTGAGGATCAATCCAAAGGAATAGGGTGCAAGAAGAATAGGATACAGTACACAGAGAATACAAAAGCAGAAATCAAAGGCAACTCTCAGGCAAATGATTGCAGAAAAATCTATAAGACTTAGAAAAAAGGATGTCAACTACATATTTAAAGCATTTGGAAAATATTGAATTGAACTTCCACATTACTTTCAAACATTTGACAATGCGACACAACTTCTATCTAGAAGCAAGATCAAAATAAAGTTTGGATTCAACCTTGCTACTTTGAACTATGAAAAGCATTTATACCTTAGACCCATGATGGCGAACCTATGGCACCATCTCTCCAGCCATGCCAGCCATCGCCCGTTGCTCTTCCTGGTTTCGGTCCACCAGCTTCACACGTGGGGGAGCACTGGAAACCACGCACATGCTGGGAAGTTGAACTTCCGGTTTCTGATGCACATATGCATGCTGGCCAGCTGGTCTTCGCGCACACATGCATGCCAGAAACCGGAAGACCAGGTGGCCAGTGTGCATGTGCAGGCCGGAAACTGGAAGCTCAGCTTCCCAGTGTGTGCATGCGTGCCGGGAAACTGTTCTTCCAGTTTCCAGTGTTCCCCTGCCCACGCACTCCCGTTTCAGCAATTGGTGCCAAAAAGTTTCACTAACACTGCCTTAGAATATGATAGAAGGCTCACATGCTTTGAAAAGGTTTCAGAAGAAAGACTTCAAAATGTGTAATATAAGTGCAGCATCTCCTTAAATCAACCACATCTTTTTTAAGCATTTGCATGAGACACAGCTGCTTTAAAGACGGTGGTGCTCATGTACATCAGACCCTATCTTTCAAATCATTTTTGAAAGATGCACAACCATATAAGGACTTTTATTTTTTTATCACATCTGCACTATTCTACACTTGTAAGTATATTGACTAAGGAAAACCAATCTAGTCCAGTGGTTAAGGCACCAGGCTAGAAATCAGGAGACTGTGAGTTCTAGACCTGCCTTAGGCCAGAAAGCCAGCTGGGTGGCATTAGGCCAATCACTCTCAGCCTACCAGCCGGTTAGTCAATTCCTGTGGAAACCAATGGTGGTACCGTTGGCATTGGAAGACGCTCCCTAGGGAACGCCAGCCCCGTGACTGAGTATAAGCTGCTAGAACAGTGTAAATCAGATGTCTAGCGGCTTGAAAACTCCCCCATCGGGAAAAGAGGGGGAGGTGAGCAGACAGGCAATTTGGGTAGAGCTCCCCGGGATCCCCAGGAGCAATTCTGGGGCGTGAAGGGTGAGAGCTCCCCAGAAGCCCGATAGAGCTCCTTGTCTGGGACGCTTCTGCTTTTGCAGAAACAAAACGTCACGACCACCCCTGCTGTCAATGTTTAAATCTACATTTGAATGATACACAGGCAGAGCAAAACAGGTGTGAATATAATTGTAAGTACAAACCTTAATTCCAATGAATATACTTCCTTCTGTGAGGACAAAGGGACTTAAAAGGAAAATGGCGCCTGAATAACAAAGGGTGTGTCGAAAGTGAAACTTAAAAAGGATAGCACTTGTTAACTGCCTGCTAACGATGTTAAAAGACTCAAGAGCTTAAGATCAAAGAAAACAGTATTAGTTAACAAATCTGGGGGAATAGGTAGACTTTTTGGATTTAATAAACTGACTGTTGAAAAGTTTGATTGAATATTTGGAAATGGCTTCAAAACAAACAAAACTAAGCGTTTCCAAGAGCGCTGGAAGTTCCCCAGCCCAGACACAGAAATTACAATCTTTATTACCCCCAGTAGAAACACAAACTCTGACACTTGAGGCTCTTCAAAATGCATTAAAGGACCAAGCCGTTGTTTTGGAGGGAAAAATTTCAAATGCCTTTAAAGACGTGTCTGATGAAATGTCTGGAATTAAGGATTTAATCCAAACCCATAATCAACAGATAAGAGAGGACATAGTGGACGCATTTAAGGGCTTACTTGGTTATGTAACATCTCTGGATGAGAAGGTGGAAGAAATTAATCAGTCTAATATCAAGTTGGAAAATAAAGTTGAGGAGGCACAAAGTAAAATTGATAGATCAGAAGCAGAGGTTACAATGATACAATACAGAACAATGGAATTTGCTCTAAGAATAAGAGGTCTGAAAGAACATAACCAAGAAGATCTGAGAGATATTTTTGCTGAAGCTTTCGCTCAATTAACTGGTGAACCAAAGGCAGAGTGTGCCTGGCAGATTGGCAAAATTTACCGTGTCAATTCATGGATTGCTAGACAGAGACAACTACCAAGAGATATTGTAATTTATTTTGTCACCAGGAAAACTAGGAATGGAATATTGCAAGCAACTTACAAAAATAAGTTACAAGTGGCAGGACAAGACGTGATAGTATTGAAGGAAATTCCTCCAAAAATGTTGAAATCCAGAAAGGATTACGCATTTTTAGTGGACGTACTTAGAAATTGCCAGATACAGCATAGATGGGAGGCCCCAGCCAGATTGGTGGTGAATTATCTAGGAGAAAGATATCATCTTAATTCAGTTTGGAAAGCAAGAGATTTTTATAGCAATGTATTAAAGGCTGGATACCCCCCATCCCCAGGATCTAGAGGAAAGAAGCAGGCGAGACCAGACAGCAAGATATTCAAGTACAAGCAGGAGCTGCCCAAGCTCTGGACTTACCTGAGAAAACAGAAGAAAATATGGAACA
The DNA here is from genome assembly GCF_964273705.1 of Natrix helvetica. Taxonomy (NCBI): domain Eukaryota; kingdom Metazoa; phylum Chordata; class Lepidosauria; order Squamata; family Natricidae; genus Natrix; species Natrix helvetica. The sequence goes on along the minus strand of NC_138548.1, from coordinate 154,105,779 downwards.
AAGACAAATTCGAGCGGCCACTAAATGCAAAGAGCAAGAATTAAAGATGCAGCAAGCCAGATAATAATCCAAGAAATTACAAATATGAACACAGAAGCTGTGGGGGGAGCAAGACTGAAGGTGAAATCCAGCAAGATTTCCAGGTAGCTCTTAGAAAGCTTCAGGGAGCTGAAGATGACAATTAAATTTCTAACCTGGAACGTTAATGGTTTAAATTCACCACAAAAAAGGAAAAAAATATTTCACTATCTGAAACAATTTAAAAAGCATGTAATTTGTCTGCAAGAAACACATATTAGAACACAGGATCAGAAATACTTGATGAACGCAAGATTGGGACCATAGTTTGTGGCATCTGCTCCAGAGAAGAATGGTATAGTTATATACTTAAGAAAAGATTAAGTATGGGCCCAATGGGAGGCAAACAGCTGGAGCCGACCCCCTATGGGCAATGTGTTCGGGCAGTCACTTGGACTTGCAGAATGGCTTGTTAGAGGCCCCACCGCGGTTACACTTGCGGAACCCGAACTGTTGCCTACCCCTGTCCCGGAAGGCCGGTCTGTCCTGAGCTCTATCCTCCGATTGGCCGGATGGTCTATTGGGGGGAGTGAGGGCGGAGGAAGTAGAGGGTTCTGAGGGACGAAAGGGCTGCCTTCTGGAGCAAGGAGCGGACCTACGGTCCTGCTTCTTGGATAATGATGGCAGAATCTTCCTCTTGTCCTTTGACTCAATGAAGAAAGGATCCAGAACCTCCCCAAACAATTTGGACCCCTTGAAGGGGGCAGAAGCCAACTTCCATTTATTTTTCTGGTCCGCCTGCCAATGGCGAAGCCAAACCAGGCAGCGGGATGTAACGTTGAACGCCAGGTCCCTTGATGTGAACTTGGTGGCATTGAAAGACGCATCAGCAGCATACTGGGAAGCCGCAATAATTTTGGATATATCCTGGCGGAGGCGTATGTCCCCCGCCGGGAGCTTGGTCAATAGTTCACGCAGCCAAATAACTGAGGCCCTATTGAAAAAAGATGCGGAAGACGACGCCTTAATGGTCCAAGCGGCCGCAAGGTGAGTCTTGTGGCAAGCCTTCTCCGCCTTTTTATCCTCCACCTTAAGGCCTTCCAACAGATCTGCTGGGAGGGCGGAATTAGAAGTAAGGGTGGCAATGGGCGGATCCACGGCTGGGAGGACCAGGAGATCCTCCAGGGCAGGCTCCATCGTGTACAGCTTCTTGTCCGCTCCACTAGGAGAGGACAACGTGGCCGGTTGGGTCCACTGGCGTTGTATTAGATCTAGGAACAACCCAGGGATCGGCACCAGTTCCTGCTGAGTAGGAACATCAAACATGGCCGTGTTAGGGTTGGCCGGAGTCGAATCAGCTGGGGCCTGAGCGGGCTTGGGTTTGATCCTTACCCTGGTAGCAGCCTTAACCTTGTGGAGTATCGACTTAAAGAGACTTGGTTTAAAGAGCCCTGAGAATGCAGGAGCATAGGGCGGGAGGTCCTCGTCCTCTGAGAGTTCCTGTCCTTCCTGGGCAGGATCCTCAAGGGCAGAGGCCTCGCTGACCACGGACGACTCAAGGGAGGGACGACGGATCCATTTAGCAGGAGGGGGATCGACTGGGCTAGGCTGAGAGGGTCTGGAAGCCACTGGGGTTCGATCACCTTTCCGCATGCCATCTGCGATGCCCTTGGCAATAGCATGAGCAACTATGGCCTGCATGCGGGCCGAAAGCTCGGGTTCCTGGTCAGACTTGGGGACCTGATCCACAGAATCCTCCAGATGAAAGGGAACAGCCTCGGGCATAGTATCCCAGCTGGGGTCCTCAGGGATGGGGCCATGCTCGCAAGTCCAAGAGGGAGCAGGGGAGACTGGCTCTGCCAGCAACCTATCGGGGGATAGGTCCTGAGACTCCACCTCTTCTGACATCAAGGCTAGGCGGTCACCCCAGGGGAGGGGAAGGACAAAGGAGTCCCCAAGAGGGTTGTACTGGGGGGGCTCCTTGCCAGCCTGGCGCCAGGCCTTTTCAAATTGTTTGTAAAACGCCCGTTGGCACCTCTCAACGTCCTTGACCTCGGCTGCAAACAGGGCCCTGGGAGGATGTTTGCCCGTAGCCCCGCACCGCCTTTGCCAGCCCCACCGCCTCTAGTAGAGGGAGATCCCTGCTAGGGGCCTGGGGAGGACCTGGTCTAGCATCTAAGGAACCTGATGGGCCGGGCAGCTCCATGGCCAATGACCACACAAGCTTGAATGCAGAAGGCACTGGTAGATGGCTGGGAAGCCGGAGGCTCTGACTGGCTAGGCTGGAAGGAAAAAAACATACAGAAGAAAAAATTGTTTTAAATAGCAGAGGTAATGACAATTTTATACTGACATAACAAGTAGACCAGTCATATACGCAGGAGGTGGAGCAAAAAAAGGGGGCCTGCAACCGAGGCTGCAAGGCCCGGCAGGAGAGCAGGGAGAAACAGGCCATGAATAGGAAAAAAAGAACAATTTAGAGGCCTGCATGATAAGAACGTCCTCCCTGTGCCGGTGCAATGGCCACGAGTGGCCCAGGCACCAGCGCCACCTAGAACTCGATGTAGGTGGCCGAGGGCCAGCTGGGTGGCCCCAGACAAGGCCCCTGACCACCTAGCGGCCTCCTGGTGAAGCGTGGCTGAGCAGAATGGCCGTTATGCAAAGGCATGAAAATTCACGCCAAAAAATGGCCGCCACAACAGCGTGGGGCAGATGGAGGCAAAAGCGGCGACAGCGAGTGTATTCTGCGGCCGCACGCTCCTCTGCGGTGGCTGAGGGCGAGAAACTTGCTGGGGAAGCGAAAAAACTCAAAGAAAAACAACAAACGGGGAATGCTATCTATCAAAGCCCTCGCCGCTGTTGCCACGCTCTTTTAAAAGCAAGCGGCAAGGCCTCTAAGCCAGCCCGACGGCGCATCTATGGAGCGCCCCCACCACCACCATCACGCTTACCTCCTAGCCTCCAAACAGCACGAAGCAGCTGGAGTAATAGACAGTTAGGAAGGAAAAACAAAGAAGAGATAGGAAGGGAGTAAATTATTGGGAAAAAAAAGGAAGAAAATATTAGGAGAGTCCAAGCCAAAGGGATAAATTCAGCTGGAGCTCACAGAGAACAATCCAAACGGGCAGACTGAGGAAAAATTCTGGGGAGTGGCCACACTAGGAGGTGTGATCAAAGGAAAAAAAGTTCCTCAGACCCCGGGCAACCAGACTGAATTAACCCATTGCTTGGACTCTCCAAGCGGTGCACAGGAAAAAGTATAATGACTAAGACTCTTTTTTTTTTTTACAAAAAACAATTGAAATTATTACATATAAAAAGCTAACAGCCTACAAAAGAATTAATGAGATTGCAAAATAGAAACAATTAGCACTAGCTACTGTATGAGGGTGCAATCTAATATTAGAGATGTAAAAATACATTTTTCGTTTTCTGGGTTTTCATATAATTGTATTGCTTTAGACGCTGAATACACATTCTGAAAATGTGCTTTCTCTGCCTTAATTAAAACAAGTTGCCATTTTATAGATACAAAAATATATCCAGCACAAATTTACGGTTTGCAAAATTCAGTGTTTCATCAAGTGTGTGATCACAGAACACATTTCGAGAAGATGTATGCAAAAGTAAAATTGACTTGTAGGTACCCAAATTATTTCTATGTGTTAATTTCTATTACTATGAATTCATATTTTACTTTGAAACAAATTCTGAAAAAAGTAATATAAATTCTTAACTAGGCAATCAGATGTTTATTCAGAAGTCAGCTCAAGAAAGCACAGGCATATTTCTGCTAAGGAGGTCAAGTCCACACCCTAAATCTTCTATTATTGTCTGAGTGCTGTTGCTGTTATATGCACAACAGTGAAACAAACACAGAATGTTTACATTACTTTTTAAGATCAATCTCTATGCTTAATTTAGTCTAGTTCAGTGATGGCTAATCTTTTTGCCATCATGTGCCAAAAGCAGGGGGAAAGCAGGGGGGTCGTGCATGGGCTTGCTCACATCCATAATTCTATGCACGCGACCCCCCCCTTTTGGCGTAGGATGGCACAGTGGACTCATTTTTCGCCCTCCCCAGGCTCCAGAGGCTTTCTAGGAGCCTGGGAAGGGCAAAAATGGCCTCACCCCACTGGAGGTCCTCCAGAGGCTTCAGGAGGCTTCGCTGAAGCCTCTGAAGGGCAAAAAACAGCCCTACGGGTAACCCAGAAGTCCGTTCCCGAACTTCCAGTTTGCACATTGGGTTGTTTTTCACCCTCTGGAGGGTTCAGGGAAGCCTCCAGAGGGCGAAAAACGGCAGAAAAAGAAGGCCGAAGTCAGCTGGCCAGCACGTGCATGCATGCTGCAGCTGACAGGGCAATGCCTCGCATGCCCTAACAAATGGCTCCGTGTGCCACCTGTAGCACATGTGCCATAGGTTCGCCATCACGGGTCTAGTTTAATGAAAAGAAGGACTAGGGGTGACAAGATAGCAGTGTTCCAATATCTCAGCGGTTGCCACAAAGAAGAGGGAGTCAAACTATTCTCCAAAGTACCCGAGGGTAAAACAAGAAGCAATGGGTGGAAACTAATCAAGGAGAGAAGCAACTTAGTTCTGAGGAGAAATTTCCTGACAGTTAGAACAATTAATCAGTGAAACAATTTGCCTCCAGAAGTTGTGAATGCTCCAACACTGGAAGTTTTTAAGAAGAGATTGGGTAACCGTTTGTTTGAAATGGTATAGGGTTTCCTGCCTAAGCAAGGGGTTGGACTAGAAGACCTCCAAGGTCCCTTCCAACTCTGTTAATTATGTTCTGTTCTGTAAATCTTCTCCCTGTTTTAAGCCTTTGTATTATCAGACTAAGCACAGGCGTAAAGCTCTTATCCAAACTTTTTCACTTAAAAATATAACAAAAGTTTTATTTCATTTTCCTGTCTTCAAGGCTGCTTTAGCAAAGACTAACCAATGACTTCCTAAAAATGCAGACAGAACAGCTTGCTTCTGAAAGCTTACTACTTGTACAGTAAATGAGATGTTTCTAGAAGACGGAATATGCAATTGGCCCAAATGTTAATTGGCTTAGGTCTTCTCTTAGCACAGGTGAGTGTTGAAAAGGCTTGCTTAAAAAAATAATAGAGCCAATTAAAGCCTCCTTGGGTCTCCTTCTCTCTTGCTAATCTGGAGGTCATTTACCACATCCTCTACATGACTGACAGGCATAATAAAGGTAGTTCTGCCCCACAATTAGATATGTCAACAGGACAAATAGGCCATCTTCTTGTGCAACAGTCCTTACATTTGGTATCATCTGTTGGGTATGAGCGGACAACAGCTACAAGAGAAACAACACTACACAAGTGGTGGAAAAGTCAGAATAAAGGAAAAAAACAGAATTCTCTTATTTTCTTGCCATTTTTACTTTCTCTGTATACACCATGGTTTCACAGAATACCATATAGATTTTCACTGTTAATTATTAGGAAATGCAATAGTCTCAGATTTACAACTGAAGCATTGGGGATATGTGGGTGTTGTTTACTACTGCGTGCTACTATGCTCCTTTTCAGACTTTAGTCATATTTTTCAACTCTATATGAAGACTCGTAAGACAAATATTACGGGCTGTATCAAATTCCTCATATATTCAACTTTAGGAAAGAATTAGTATCTTCACAGCATTCTCTATGCTTAAATTTCTGTATGTGTGTATGCGTGCTCATTCACACCTTCAAGTCCGAACTGATTCCTCCCTGCAGGGTTTTTTTTTTAGCAAGATTTCACAAGTGGTTTGCTATTATCTTCTTCCAAAGGCTAAGAGAGGGAATGGCCCAGGCCACACACCTGTTTTTATAATCTCCAGATTTCTAGACTGGTGTCTTAACTCCTATACCAAACTGCCTCTCTGTGCTTAAACTGGTCAATAATATTCTCATCTACATTCAGTTAAAATGCCTAATACAGCTAGAGCTACCAATAGGATTTTTTTAAATGACTATAAATATCTATTCCTTAACTTTTACTCTCTAATCTGAATCATAAACTTTGGAGAATCTAAAGGGAACAAGAAACTTAATTTCTTTTCTTTTCAGCCAATGTGGAAGATGTCATCTCAACACAATAATTATTAATTATAGACATATAACAATTATTAAGTATAGTCACGGTGCACACACATATCCTTAAACTGGTACAACTATAAACCAAGGCACATGGAATGCTATTACCTTCCCATCAAAGTGGTGCCTACCTATCCTGTTTCCCTGAAAATAAGACCTCCCTGGATAATAAGCCCAATCGAGCTTTTGAGCACATGCGCTAAATTAAGCCCTTCCCTGAAAATAAGTGCTCCCCAAAAATATTGCAACACAGCAGCAGCCATGAGGTGACCACACTTGCTGCTTCCTTCAACTCAAAAATAATAAGACCTCCCCCAAAATAAGGCCAAGTGCTTATTTTGGTGCTCAAAAGAAAATTAGACCCTGTCTTATTTTTGGGGAAACATGGTATCTACTTGCATTTACATACATGCTTTCGAACTGCTAGGTTGCAAGAGGCAAATTATTAAATATTCAAAGAGAGCTTCATATTAATTCTATTTTGTCAATTAAACAATTGGATTTCATCCTATTGTACAGATAAAAATTTAGCCTCCATTATTATTAATTACTGGTGGAGGATTTCAGCAACATTAAAAGTTTTAAATGACATTTGATATGCTGCTTGTATACGTTTTAATCTAATTACTACAAAGAGCATGATGTGAAATGGTACTAAAACTGACTTTGAAATTAATGTAGAAATGAAGGAACTTTTCATTGGTGCCACCATAAAATAATATACAGCCAGTATTCTGAGTTGAAGCCTCTTCCAATCTGCATAACCTAAATACAGCACTAACCCATCATTATAGTATTCGTGTAATATAGAAATAACATATTTGCATGAAAGTTACAAGTATTCAACCAATTTACTTACCTTTTTTCTGTATTGAGAAAGTTGTGAGAGGCCAAAGATAGTTGCAACGGCTCCTCCTCCTATGAGGATAGTTCCTTTCACTGCCTTCCGAAAAGCCATGTTTTAGTTCTAGAAGAAGAAGAAAAAAATCAGCAAAGTTTGCCAGATTAGAGAACGTTCCTCTAAACTTGAAATAAGAAACTTGAGGAAGTCTGTGTGATGCTTGTGACAGTGAGTTTAAAAGGTTCATGAAGGGACAGCCACATTAGGTAAGGAACTTTGGATAGAATATTTAGCTTTGCTGACTAAAAAGAAATACGATTCCATCCCAGAGTCCTTTGAAGAACTGTTTGATTATGAGTAAAGACTAACTCAAACATTGGCAATCGTAGTATTATTGCAGTGCAAAACACAAATAGTCGAAAGCCCGAGTCTCAAAAATAATAACTCCCACCATAGCCCGTTTACTTATAGTATTAATGTTATTGTATTTCAGGCATAAGGGTATTCAAGGCAATTCAATATCATTAATTCAAAATAACCTCAGATTATACTGCTCTCACATGAACGTGCCTGAAGATGCTGGAGAGATATAGGGCTTTGGCTCTGCTTCTGTTAGACCTGGTAATACCAAAAGAACATGTATGCCCCAACTCCCAGAAAATAATTGGGAGTCTTCGTCTCAGCCTATGATAGTGATGGCTAACCTTTTCCAGAGCGAGTGCCCAAAGCATGCATGTACATGCATGAATGTGCGTGCCCCCCCAGCCCGCAAAATGCAATGCGCATGCGTCCCTTATGCATGTGCTCCCCTGCATGTGCACTTGCCCCTCACACCCCTGCACATGCATACGTGCCCCCCACATTCCTCCTGCCCCATGAATGTGCATGCAGCCCCCCGCTCATTCCCCCTAACCTAACCCTAACCCCCACCCACCCACATGTGCCCCGCCCCCACACATGCACGGCAAGACCCAAAGACCAACTGGTAGGCAGGAGGCGCACACACACGTGTGGCAAACCTGAACTGGGGCGACAGCTCGTGTGTCATCAGAGGGCGTTGTGTGCCACCTTTGGCACGCATGCCATAGGCTCACCATCATGAGGTATATCCTATTAGTGCATCCACGTATGTCATCCAGCAGCAAACTTGTAAACTATTATCTTCCTTTCTCAAAGACTAGTTGTGGGAAAGTTCTACATCTACCCCCATACAAAGCCAAAGATAGAATTCCCTGTGTATAGTACTATATAAGGAAGCCCAATGAAGCCGGATACTGCAGGAAATGCCCTTATTTTCTCATCCTAACATTCTAAGCTTAGTACAGTAGCAGCAGTAATATTGTACAACTTTGCCAAGTCTGATATACTTCACAAATACACTGTACATTACAGGTAGTCCTTGACGTATGACCACAATTGAGCCCAAAAAGTATGTTGCTGAGACATGTGATAAGTGAGTTTTGCCCCATTTTATGACTTTCCTTGCCACGGTTGTTAATCACTGCAGTTGTTAAGTTAGTAACACGGTTGTTAACTTAATCTGTCTTCCCCATTGATTTTGCTCGTCAAAAAGTTGCAAAAGGAAATCACATGACCCGGGACACTGCAACCATTATAAATGTGAGTCAGTGTCAAGAGGCTGAATTTTGGTCACATGACTATGGGGATGCTGAAATGGTCGTAAGTGTGAAAAATTGCCATAAATCATTTTTTCCAGTGATGTGTTAACTTTGAACAGTCTCTAGATGAATTGTTGTAAGCCGAGGACTACCTTATATTCAAGTCCTGCCTTAGCCATGAAAGCCAGCGGGTTAACTTTGGGGGCGGGGGGTTAGTAGTTCCTCTTTCTCAGTCCAACTCACCTCACGGGGTTGTTGTGGAGAAAATAGGAAAAGATATGTTGGATATGTTCGCTGCCTTGAGTTATTTGTAAAAAATAATGAAGGTGGATATAAATAAGCTAACAAACAAACAAAATATTATGGTCCCAGTCCAATCAATCAACAAAATTCCATTCATTTGATTTCAGAAATCAAATTGTAGTTTCCCCAAAACTACAAGTTTCCGAATTTCCAACAGCCAAGATGTTCAAAAGGTACCACAATGAGAAAGTCTGGCACAATATAAATACTGACAAAATGAATTCACAACCAGAAGTTGGCCTGTGGGGTCTTATAAGCCCCATCCTCTGAAGCATCCTCCTATCTGCCAAAATAAAAATGGGGGAGGGGGGATTGTGAATCACATTTTTGGTTATCTATATCGTTGTGTGACTTTGAACAGTGATGCTGTAGGCAGAAAAAATGGACCATGCAAATATCTTGATTTATTATTCAAATGCAGATGGGAAGCTTTATATTATTGGTACTTGCTTATTTCTCGAGTGGGACAGAAGGAATCATTATTTGCGTTGTTCGTAATGATACAGTGATGACACCAAGCTGAAGAAGCCTGACCTTATTAGATCAGTTTGCTCTCATCTCAACAAACCCTGATGATAAAAAGCAGTTGCCAAACTGGTGAGACTACTTGTCCGCCTATCTCAGCTTTCCCTAATCTGATAGCCTCCAAATGCATTGGAACTTCAATGTTCAACTTTCCTTGATTTGCATGGGTCTCTAAAAAAAATTCCAAAAATTGAACCAACACATCTCAAGGGGCATGAGGTTGATAAAAATCGATCTAGCCAGGTCCTATCATTACTAGTCTCAGTGGAAGCAGCTATCCAAAGACTTTTCAAATTACCTTCTTCCTGACTTTTTAATGGGATTTTTCCAGGAATCTTCTGCGTGGTGCTGAACTATAGCCTCTTCTCAATGCATTGTACATTATATTATACCTTATGACCCCAGTCTTATTCATGCGCAAAAAAGTCTACTTTTTGGAAGGCATTTTAATGGGGAAATACTAGGAAGCAGCCTCCGAAACTGAAAAACTCTCCTGGAAGAAAACAACAGCAAACCACATCTGTATTGTTGCCCAGGAAAAAGACGTAGACATGCCCATGAGGGCACTTGGTATCAAAGAGTGCCTTTCTTTTCTTTTTTCTTCTATAAAATCTGATGGCAGAAAAAGAAGTGCATAAAAACCCTTTTACAAAAATCATTTGGACTGATTTTCTCAGTCCACCAGATGTGTATCAGCCATATATTGATTTCAAGAGGACTGATGCCTATGATAGCTAACCTTTTTGCCATTGTGTGCCAAAAGTGGGGGGAGCGTGCGTTCGTGTGCCCACACCCATAATTCTATGTGCCCACCCCCCACGCATCCACACAACTTCCCCAAGACATGCACAAGCAACCTCCTGCCCTACCTCCGCTTTTGGCATATTTATATTTATTTATTTATTTATTTCTTGGATTTCTAGACCGCCCCCTCTCCCAAAAAGGGACTCGGGGCGGTGTACAGTCAATGCAGATAAAAATACAATCATAAAACAATTAAATACATTTGGATGGAGGAGATAGGCTGTACAAGAAATAAATATATTCTAAAATCCTAAAAAACATCCCCAATTAAAAACCCAAACCCAATTAAAATAAATCCCCGGGAGGTAAAACTAAGAGAGTGCCAGGCCAGGCCAGCTGATTGAAATAGGTGAGTCTTTAACTTTTGACGGAAGGAACGGAGGTCGGTGGTGGTTCGAATGTCGGGGGGGAGGTCATTCCAGAGGGTTGGGCCCATCACAGAGAAGGACCTACTCCTAGGTGTCGCCCGCTGACACTGCCTAGCGGACGGCACCAGGAGGAGTCCCTCCCTGTGTGAGCGGATAGGTCGCAGGGACGTGTGTGGTAGGATGCGATCCTGCAGATAACTAGGTCCTATGCCATGGAGCGCTTTAAAGATGGTAATCAATACCTTGAAACGCACCCGAAAGGCCACAGGCAGCCAGTGCAGCTCGCGCAGGAGCGGTGTTACGTGGGAGTAACGTGTACTCCCCATGATAACCCGCGCGGCTGCGTTCTAAACTAGCTGCAGTCTCCGGATGCGTCCCAAGGGAAGCCCCATGTAGAGGGCATTGCAGTAGTCCAGGCGAGACGTCACCAGCGCATGAGTGACCGTGCGCAGGGCACTCCGGTCCAGTAGGGGGCGCAATTGGCGCACCAGGCGAACCTGGTGGAACGCCCCCCTTGCCACGGCTGCCACATGGTCCTCCATTGACAGCTGGGCATCAAGGAGGACGCCCAAATTGCGCGCCCGCTCCACAGGGGACAGTTGTTCGCCCCCTATGGCCAGCGATGGTGTCAGCTGGCTGAACCGAGGTGCCGGTACCCACAGCCACTCGGTCTTGGAGGGGTTGAGTTTGAGTCTGTTGTCCCCCATCCAGACCCCGACGGCTTCCAAACACCGGGACATCACTTCGACAGCCTCGTTGGGGTGGTTTGGGGTTGAAATGTACAGATGAGTGTCATCAGCGTACAGGTGGTACTCAACCCCAAAGCCACGGATGATCTCACCCAGCGGCTTCACATATGCGTTGAACAGGAGAGGCGAGAGGACCGACCCCTGCGGCACCCCACAAGTGAGTGGCCTCAGGGACGACCTCTGCCCCCGTCAACACACATTGCTTCCGGTCGGAGAGGTAGGAGCCGAACCACCGCAAAACGGTGCCTCCGACTCCCATCCCCTCCAACCGGCGCAATAGGATACCATGGTCGATGGTATCAAAAGCCGCCGAGAGGTCTAATAGGACCAGGATAGAGGAACAACCCCTATCTCTGGCCCTCCAGAGATCATCAACCAACGCGACCAAGGCTGTCTCAGTGCTGTGCCCGGGTCGGAAGCCGGACTGGCGTGGGTCTAGATAGTCGGATTCGTCCAGGTGTCGTGGAAACTGCTGCGCCACCACATTCTCAACAACCTTCGCCAAGAAGGGGAGGTTGGAGACTGGACGGTAATTAGCTAGCTCCATTGGGTCGAGCGAAGATGGCACAGTGGACCCGTTTTTCGCCCTCCAGGCTCCAGAGGCTTTCTAGGAGCCTGGGAAGGGCGAAAACGGCCTCCCCTGCCCCTCCACCCTGGAGTTTCTCTGGAGGCCAGAAATGGCCCATTTTCCAACTTCCAGTTTGTGTGTTGGGCCGTTTTTCACCCTCCGAAGGCTTCAGGGAAGCCTACGGAGGGCTAAAAAAAGCCAAAAATGAAGGCCGAAATCAGCTGGCCAGAGTGGGCATGCATACTGGAGCTGACAAAGCAATGCCTCGTGTGCCCTAAGAAATGGCTCCGTGTGCCACTTGTGGTTTGCCATCACGGGCTTATGCTAATGCTATTTCCCAAGTAGGTGGAACAGGCTATGTGTTGGGATACAAGAACAGCCCTGTCATTGAGAAAATATTGACTCTGGAATGAGGAATGCACGCTTATCAAGTCCAATCATCAGCAGTTACACCCAGTTACAAGCCATTCTTTTCAGCAGCTATTCTTCCTTTGCGCAAACTGTCGTAATTACGCAACTTCTTCAATACATTTTATGGAAAAGCATTAAATTGAGGTCTTCTTAACACTGAAGTTTTAAAATATCCTTCCTAAAATAAGATTACATAAAGTTATTGCAGTACAATTTTTTATACTCTTTTCGGGACCCAGTGTGAAGGAAGAAAAGAGATGATTCTTCTAAAATGATGCCTTCCAGCTGGTTTTTATAAATTCTTATGCTAAAATAATGAACATTTTAAAAATCTCAGCCACTCCAAAAATGGCTGTTTGCATCAGTTTAAAATATCAAAAATATTTTTAAGTATTGTCATTTGATTGATCTAACTGGCGTACGTCTCTAAGCATGTACTAATTTCCCCGAGAATAACCTCCACTCAAAATAGAATTTAAGTGAATACAACACAAAGACATGCTCAATTCCTGATGACTTCATGAATATAGACTTAGTTTGCCACTATCTTCTCCTTATGATGTTTCAATTTCTCAATCTGATCTACAATTCAGTCCACAGGCAGTTCAGATGGAACGGAATGCTCTGCTCTTCTAAGAGAGGATTATATACAGACGCTCAAGCTATACTAGTCTGAAACTGATAAAGACACGTATAGACACATAACAGATAACATAATGATAGAGCTGGAAGGATCATCTAGTCCAGCTGTTTGCAATGTACAAGAAAACTATTCATTTACTGATTTATTTTTAAGACTGTATAAAGAGAAGCAAGAACCCAAAAGATTTTTTTTAACTTACGTGGTGAATTCAGAAATTTCCTTATCCTTCTTTTAAAAAAACCTCAAGAAATGGAGAACTGAATCCACAATCTTCATAGGTAGATCTTTACTTTGTCAAACCTGAAGCTGCCCAACTCATTAACATCTCTGGGCGGCCTACAACTTTTACACACACACAGCCTTATGTGTCATCAAGTTCCTAATGACCACATAGTTTCATCAATCAATCAATCAATCAATCAATCACAGACATCAATAAACCAATAACAACAATAAACTAACCCCAAAGAAGAGCTTTCTTGTCTGTCAACACGGCTGGAAAAACAGTCGTAAAAATTTCCTAAACAAACAAGCCACATGGATCGGGGAGAGGGGACAGACGGACAGACAGATGACACATTATTCCAGAGGGCAAGTACAGCAGCATTATAGGTTGGTCCAGTATCATACAGATCTCCCAGTGAGGTTTTTGCTATACTTAAATGAACTTTTAGGTCATTGCAATTTATGAGCATTGTTTTTGGTTGTTCTTTCTTCTTTTCTCCAGACTAAATATCCCAGGTTCTTTCAGCTGCCTATTAGGGCATCTTGTCAAAGAAGATAAGATTTGTCTCGGATTATCTGTTTTTGACAAAGCTATGGTGACTCTTGGTAATCACAGCAACCTTCAAGCTTACAAATGGGCTGCTTGTTCAATCATCCCTCCAGAGGTTAATGTCCAGCTGAATAATTACTGAGATCCTGTTTTTCTTGAAGAGGGGAAATACATTTTTAATAAACCTTCATCCATTCCTTTGGACTGCTTTGGTGATCTACGGCATGTTCCTAACAAGCTATCCCTTCTATTAGTTTGCCCTTTTACCTTGAGCTTTTCAACAATCACATTAATATCATCAGCCCCATGGAAGGTCATTAAGATACAGAATGGTACTCCACCTTCTTTTTTCTGTTGACTGTTTCTCTAAAGTCAACTGTAGCCATCAAGCCCAATGTGACCCTGGTAGATTCATCCCACCATTTTTCAGTGCCTAATGACACCTAACTCTGTGCAAAGCATTAGTGCAGAGATAAACAAGATGTTTGTCAACCATGCTTTGCGTACAGACATTTTAAAAAATGGATTGAACTTTTTGTATCCAGAAAGTCCAACCCATTCTCTCTTTGCCACCATCTCCTCATGTCTCTATCTAGCAATTTGTTTTGCTTCTGTATTCAATCCACTACTTGACAATTCATTGGTTCCCTTCTTTTGCATTCTAGTTTAAAACCCTCATGATGAGGTTAGCTAGTCATCATCCAGAAATATACTTTCCCTTCTTAGTAAAATGAATACCATAATGGAAAGCAGTTTTTTTCCTTGTTGAAGTTTGCACCATTCTTTGAACCTCAAGCCTACTGATTGCACTAACATTGCAACTGGGAATTCACTTAATGTTTTTCCTTCCTTTTGCCTTCAATGGGAAGTATTCTCAGGAACACCACTTAGGTCTCCTAATCCATCATCCCCTTTCCCAATACCATGTGGTAATTCTGAACCTACCGGAAGTCATGCTTTACAATATGATTTATGCCCACAAGATTAGTGGGACAGGTCTCTCTGATCAGTAGATCCAACAAGACTTATCAGTCCTCCTACCATATCTTAGACTTGGGAGATTGCATAGATGTGACGATGAACAATATGAATAATAAATGGGAATTACTCTGCCTCTTCACAAACGTCCTGTTTATAATCACTATGTTTTCTTCTTCTTGATGACTAGTATAGATCACTTCCACTTGGGTCAGGTGACAGATTTAACTATGAAGGCTTTTTGTAGCTTACTCATGTCTATAGAAGCTTCCTCTCAGGCTAGAGGTTGCCAAGATATAGGACAATAGTCTCCTTTGTAATCATCTTGCTTCTGATTGTGACCTGTTGCCAGCTTCCTTATTCCCACGCTTGGGTGAAGTTGTAAACTTTACATTTTTCTCCTGTTTGTGTTGAGTAATGGTACCCACACTGCTGTTTCAGAAGTCTTCCTCTTGATGAATGAGATGTAGGCCTAACACTCTGACCTGCAGTTCTCCAATCTCTGCTTTCAGAATTTCCACAAACATTTTATATACATGAAATCAGTTTTGCCTTCAGGGAAAAAAGGCAGACCTTACACACATATGTTGCAGCTGAGTACCAGAATCCCATCTCTGGCCATGATCTCTCCTCTATTCTCTGGAGGGGAAAAAATTCCCAAAGAATAAATGCAAGGGCATTTGTTAAGTTTTGTGTGCCATCAGAGGCATGTGTGCTGTTGGCTTGAGATGGTAAGATGAAGTCCAATTCCTTTGCCATTAGCAGATCTTTCTACTCTCTTCCCAGGGTACAGAAGGAATATGCAGATGAACCTCTAATTCTTGGATTACGGGTTCTTTAGTGTATCTGAACTACAATTCCTATCATGCCTAGCCAAACAAGCCAAGTGTCAGAAATTATAGGGATTGCAGCCCTGGTATATCCAATATATTTGTATATGCAAAATAATAATAATAATCCCTGGAGCGGTGATGCACACTGCATTGTTCCCACAATCAAAGGTTCATATAAGCACTTCACATAATTTTTGGTACTTTGGGATAATTAAAATAGTGAGGTTAAAACCAATTTCATTGTATTTAAGTACAATGACAATAAAGATTATGCATACATAACTAGCCAGAACATGACAACAACTTATAAACAATAAATTTACAGAAACGAACGTTGCTCCTTACCTGAACGTTGCTTTTCAGTGTGGTGCGGGAGGGGCAACGCGTGGGATATTCTCAAAGCCTGATTGGGCCAAAGACTGAGGGGAATTCTTTAATACACCTCTTCCTCCCCTTGGCTCTCCCAGTTTCCTCGAGGTCACGAATGCCGAACACTGCAGCGACATAAAGACAACCAGGCTACCCTAGCCTTCCACCTGACTGACTACGTCTAACTAGGGAGGGATGTAGCCCCTCCCATTCCACACTGAAAAGCAATGTTCAGGTAAGGACCAACGTTCATTTTCCAGTGTGTGGTGTGGGAGGGACTAGGCGTGGGACGTACCCAAGCTATAGTCCCTAGGGCAGGAAAGGTTAAGACGTAGGAAGTGGAGTGGCCACCATCTGTTGAAGGACTCTGCGTCCAAAGGATAGTGGTGAATGGTGTCGGATTTGTCCACGTGGCCGCCCTACAGATGTCCTCGAACATCTAGTTCGAGGACATCTAGTGGCCCACGCCACCGTGGTTGCTGCGCTCCGCGTGGAGTGGGCTGTGATCCCTGAAGGAGGAGTCTGACCTGAAGCTTCGTATGCTGTGACGATGGACTGTCTCAGCCACCTGCCAATAGTCGTAGAGGCCCCCTTGGTGGCGGGTTGGAATGAGACAAATAGTGCCTCAGATTTATGGAGACGCAGGGCCCGGCGGACGTCTAGTCAGTGCCAAATGCGCTACCACTCGTGGGACGGGGACGGGCAAAAGTTTGGGAGTATGATCTCCTGCGCCCTATGGAAGGGGGAGTTAATCTTTGGGAGGAATGTTGGATCCAACCGAAGGACCACCCTATCTCAGTGGAATACACATAGGTCTCCCCTTGATGACAGCGCCCAGTTCTGAAATGCGCCTGGCGGAAGTTACAGCAACCAGGAACCTGCCTGAGATGGATTGTCCTTAAGGGCTCAAAGGGGGAGCCTGTCAGGGCTCTAAGAATCAAGGGAAGGTCCCACATGGGGAACCTATGGACCATGGGCAGACGCAGGTTCGCTGCTCCCCATAGAAATCTCCTTATATGTGGGAGTTGTGACAGAGGAGTAGTATCTTCCCTGGCGAGCACTGAGGCCAGTGCCGCCACCTGTCGCTGAAGGGTATTATGGGACAGGCCCTTGTCTAGGCTGTCCTGTAGGAAGCTAAGGACTTGGGGAACAGAGGCTGTAGTTGGTGACATAGTTGAAGGAGGAATACCATCTGACAAACACCAACCACATGGAATTATAAATCTTTGTGGTCGACAGACGCCTAGACGCCTTGTCACAATGACTCTCGGGGAGAGACTTGAATTCCTCAGGAGGCTCTGCTCAAGTGCCAGGAGGTCAAGTGGAGTCACTTAGGACACACTGGCACAAGGAGGTCTCCTCCTGAGGAATCCTCCATGGGTTGGAGATGGACATTTGGACTGTCCGCAAACCATGGCTGTCTGGGCCAGTGTGGTGCTAGCAGGATTATGTCTGCTCCCTCTGCCTCTACCTTTCTCAGGGTCCCCGGAATCAGAGGGAGGGGTGGAAAAGCGTAGAGTAGGCCTCTCGGCCATCTGCTCCTCAGGGCAGCCGTCCCCTCTGCGGTCTGAGTTGGAAACCTCGAGAAGAAACGCAGGAGCTGGGCATTCGCCAGGTTGCAAAAAGGTCCACCAATGGCGTGCCAAACCGGAGACTTTTTGTGGAAAAGTGCTGGGTGGAGTTGCCACTCCCTGTGGGCTATGGTTGCTTGGCTTAACTAATCGGCATGGTGGTTGGCCATCCCCGAGATGTGCTCCACCACTATTGACGTCAAGTGTCTCTCTGCCCAGTTTCCGAGCTTTAGGGCTTCTAGCCAAAGCCTCCTGGAGTGTGTGCCCCCCTGATGGTTTATATGGGTCTTTGTGACCACATTGTCTGTCAGGAGGACATGCCGGTCGAGTAAGGTGTCCTGGAATGCTGCCTCAAGCCAATGGCTATGTCCTTGGTGATGGCTGAAGCAATAAGCCTCCTAATGCTATCAGGGAGGAGATCCAGATCATCTAGATCCTCCCCCGTGGGTTGTTGAACAACTGAACCTTGGGGTGCCAGATCAGTGGCAGGGAGATAATCCCTGGAGGTGCCCTCCAGGGGATCCCCCATCACATCGCTTATTGCACTCAGAGATAGGGAAGCTGATGGGGAAATCTCCATCCTGGAGTGTCTGTGAAGCCTTGGAGGGGGTGAAAGAGAGGGAAAAGGACTGAATCCCCTTGCTGGGGACCTGGCTCCCTGGTGTCTGATAGGCCTGGCCGGGAACATGGATGATAGGCCTAATCTCCTGGGGAATCCTGCACAGCAACGTCTCTAGCATCCGCCATCTTCCCCCACTCATGTGTCCTGAAAGCGCTGTTTCAACACCTTTGGGTGGCACAGCTGCAGGAGTTCAGTGGCTGCTATCGGCGATGGGTGGCTATTGGTTTAAATGGCCCCCAAAGCCGCAATCGGTGGTAGAGGCTTTTCCTCAAAATGGCCAACGGCTAGTGAGGAATGACCTCCTCAAAATGGCCACCACCTCATGGTCTTCAGTGCCTTCCAAATGGCTGCCAACCTGTCAAACAGCTGCCAATGCAGTCTAATTCTTAAAACAGCCGCCAACGCCGTCAGAAACTTCGGAGTGGCGTGCTTCTGCTGCCGCACCAGCCAAGGGTCAACCACTCCTGCTGAGCTCAAACAGAGACTGTCACCCCTGTCTTCCCAGGGACCGGACAGTTCTCCAGGTGGTCTTCAGGGATAAGAGGGGATAGCTGAACCGGCCCTCTACCCTTGCTGAGGAGGCAGCGGTAAGCAGCCTCACGCAATACCACCAGCTCAGATAATCAATGGAAAATTTTTAGAAATTTTAGAGTTGTATAAAAGCCAATTAAATTCATTCAATTAAATGAATTAATTAATTTCCTCAAGGAACAGCCAATAATTAGTCTGTCTGGACCAAAGACTGAGAGGAAACTGGGAGAGCCAAGGGGAGGAAGAGGCGTATTAAAGAATTCCCCTCAGTCTTTGGACCAATCAGGCTTTGAGAATATCCCACGTGTAGCCCCTCCTGCACCAAACACTGGAAAACAGGAAGTATTTATAGAGAGCTAGACTGCATTTGTTTTTACTATTAACCAACAGCATAAACCAAATGCTGGATTGTGATTCTCTTATCTCTTACTATACTATTCATGAGCTATAGATGGAACTCAAATATAGACTCCTTTATTAGTAAAATCAGTAATGGTAGTAAAATAAATCATAGTATTTAAAAATGCAAAGATACTGTGAATTGTATCCTAATCATAATATTCAACAATAATGTTAAATTTGTGGTGTAATTTTAACATTGGAGCTATTTATTAATGATTAAAAGATAAATATCATTAATAGATTAAAAATTGCTTTTAATATCTAAAATTTGATATTCTGCACTAGATGTATATAATAAAAATCTGCTTGGAAACAGCAGGCTCTGGAATATTATTTATTCACAATTATGAATACATTTTAACACATACTGTTTTAAAATACTGTGGCTGTGAAACATTAATACACAATGCACAAATGCACAATGAAATCTTACATTAGTAGCTAACTAGACCACATTTTAAAAGCAACTGTGTCTACACAAAATACAAACGCTTATTATGCTTTTCCTTCCTATAACACTTAAACTGTCTGGACTTCATTTTTTGAAAAGATGTCATTATCCAAATCAAATTCAGACTAATAATTAATTCCACTTTATTTATTACCCCCTGCAGGTACGTGTTTTTGAAAATAAAGAGGTTGGGAGAAGAATTAGCTTTCCCTGGCTACATGCAGTGCCTTTGATCCAAATTGGGTCAAAAAAATCAGGAAGTGCTTCTCAACCAGTCACTGAAAATGTTGCTGGGATACTGATGAAAATTGTTCACAGGAAGAATGTCTTAATCATGCTTAACCTAATGTGCCACATAAATAAAATCATTCTCAGTATCAGGGAAGTTAGAACTACATTCCTAATATATACAATGGAAATACACTCAACTACAGAAATCAATCATCCTTCAGACAACATTAAGCTTTTTTTTTTTAAGAAAATGGTGCAAAGGTTCTAAATCTCCTTGATTTAGGCTTGATTCTTTTGCGTAAGCTCAAACTATTGTGGTGTATTTAACAAACTCCACTCGAATAAATGATTGCATACCACAATATATGAACCTAGCATAGCTTTTCTGTGGTCCTAACAACAAGAAAAGCAATGGCCACTACTGGGCTATTTTAAACTTCCTTTCTCAAAGATGACAGAATGGTTCATGCTGTCCGAGATTGTCCAAAATACTTTTGTTAAAAAAGAAAGAAAGAAATGCATCTGAGGTTATAGGGAGAAAATGCGATAATCACTAGAGCCAATGGTTAAAAATATATGCAGAAATTCTTTCTTTCCCCCTACAAGTCAATGTTGCGTGATATTTTCTGGAAGCTCAATTATTCACAGAGAGCCCAAGTTGTCTTCTACCTTTCTATCAACCAAGGGCACAAGGCAAGCAATTGGCTTTTCCCCTTTTTAATTAAAACGAAATTGTGTTTAGACACCAGGGAGGGAAGCAGCTTGACATCTGACTCTAAAAAAAAAAAGGAATAGACTGAGATTTTTTTAAATCTGGATTTTTCTTCCTCTTTCATGAGATACAAGCAAGTGATGCTTAATGAATTATGATAGGTAGAATATTAATTGCAGAACAATGGTCCTAACTTTATACAGTGTATCACAGATTGTTTCATTATGAGTTGGGGTTGTTGGGGGGTTTGGGGGGGGTTCTAATACAGCACTGAACTCCTTTCTTTACATTCCATGGTTCTCTAATCCAAGTTTTCTGGGATACTGTTCTTGGAGAGAGAGAAAAGCAGAAATGAACACATAGGAATAATGGGAACACGTAAGATTAATGGTAAGTGGTTATAGTACTGAATGTCAATATGCCTCCCCACACCCTCTCCACCCATGCAAAAGCCTCATGAAATGTAATAATCTGAGGGCGCTTGGAGAAAGCTAGCTTTCTTTAAGGAGAAACAATTTCCTCCAGATTTAAGTTAGGTTTGTATAAATCTGTACAAATTTGTATACTGCATGAGCCAAAAAGAGAGCTAAGAAAATATCTACAGACCCCTCACACCCTGGTCATAAAGTTTCCATTTCTTCCCCCAGGAACTGCTATAGCAGGGGTGAAATACAGCAGGTTCTGACAGGTTCTGGAGAACCGGTAGCGGAAATTTTGAGTAGTTTGGAGAACCGGAAAATGCCACCTCTGGCTGGCCCCAGAGTGGGGTGGGAATGGAGATTTTGCAGTATCCTTCCCCTGCCATGCCCACCAAGCCACGCCCATGGAACTGGTAGTAAAAAAAATTGCATTTCACCACTGCGCTATAAGGTACTGCATGCCAAAGCAACTAGACACAAAGGCAGTTTTCCCCCACGCCATCACTCTGCTAAACACCTAATTCCAACAGCACTGTCTTATGCCTAAGAATACCTAACCATGTAGTAGGGCTGAATTACGATTATCCTTCTCATCTTTCCTATTACCTACTCCTGTTGATATCTTATGACTATCATTTTGTTGGTTGTATCTTATATGATTTATCATTTTGTTGCTTGTATGTACACTTACAGCTTACAAATTTCTTGTGCGTCCAATCACACTTGGCCAATAAAGAATATTGTATTCTTCTGTTCTATCTGTGACCCTCCAAAGCTGACTGTTCAGGGCAGCTCATCGGTCATTTAATGACTGGATCAGATTTAAGCACATTGTAGTAACTTCTTTCCTGTTTTGTCTTTTTGGGGGATGAAGTTAACTGTTGTAGTTGGTAAATTCACGGTTCATCACAAGTAAATTCAATCTAAGTGAAACCAAATTCACTTAACAACTGTGCTACTAACTTAACAACTGCAATGATTCACTTAACAACTGTGGCAAGTAAGGTCATGAGGCACAAGTCTTACTTGGCCTCAGTTGTGGTCATAAGTTGAGGACTACCTGTATTGCAATATTGAAAGAGTAAAAAGTGAAGTCTTCTAGTTTCTTGTGTACAGTAATAGTAAAACAGTTCCTCCTTAATCCCCATAAACTCAATTTTCCAGTACAGTTAATCCCCGACTTACAATAGTTCATTTAGTGATAGTTCAAAGTTACAACAGCACTGAAAAGTGACATGACCATTTTTCACACTTATGACCATTGCAGCATCCCCTTGGTCATGTGATCACCTTTTGCAACCTTCAGACAAGCAAAGTCAGTAGGAAAGCCTGATTCACTTAACAATCACATTTCCAACTTAAAATGATTCACTTAATAACTATGGCAGGGGTGTCCAAACTTGGGAACTTTTAAGACTTGTGGACTTCAACTCCCAGAATTCCCCAGCCAGCCGGCTGGGAAATTCTGGGAATTGAAGTCCACAAGTCTTAAAGTTCCCAAGTTTGGACACCCCTAAACTATGGCAAGAAAAGTTGTAAAATGGGATAAAACTCATTTAACAAATGTGTCACTTAGCAACATACATTTTGGGCTCAATTGTGGTCATAGGTAGAGGACTACCTGTAGTAAGAGCAGTCCTGCCTTAGTCAGAAGCATAAAGTACTTTTTTTTTTAGAATGGAATGGTCATTTGGTACTCTTTTAAAAAGGTGGAATATAAATTTAACACAAAAATAAACCACTGCAGTGCCATTCATAGATTTTTCAGGCACTAAAAGATATTTGGGAGATGGATAGGAAGCACATGAGACTTCCTGGGCTCAATCCCAAATTTTAGCAATATAAAAACCAGTACAGCTACTGAATGGCATTAAAATAATAACTTGTAAAAAAAGAGTTGGATAGGCTATTAACAATAAGTTATAGATAACTTATCAATCCTAAAACTTTGACTATAATCTTTAATACAGTGACCCGGTTCGCATATTTTGCTACCCCCAAAAGTAGTTTGATTTGGATTTATCATGGCGCATAAATCAGGCCACTGTGGCTCTTTTAGTTTATAGTATAATGCAGTGTTTCTCAAACTTGGCAACTTGAAGATGTCTGGACTTCAACTCCCAGAATTCCCCAGCAAGCGAATGCTGGCTGGGGAATTCTGGGAGTTGAAGTCCGGACATCTTCAAGTTGTCAAGTTTGAGAAACACTGGTATAATGTGTTGAGTGTATTTAACATCTGTGACTCAAATCCCAATTTGACTCAGCACTGAACCAGCCAAACATGACTTATTCAGTAACTTTGGCTAAATTATTGTTAGCCAACTAGAGCTATTTTCTATCATATAAGCAGCCATATTTTTTCTAATAAAATGTGCAAACCAAGCCAGTATTTTAATCATCACAGCCATCTAAATGTTTTCATTTAAGATTATATACTCTGAGTATTGGGGAAGTGAGGCAAGATTTTCTTAACATTTTAGACATCTGATACGGCTTTATACAATTAAGCCTAGTATCCAAAATCAAGTATTTTTAACACAACTGAACTAATTAGATATTCATTGCATCTCTGAATACACACAATAGCTCCTGCTTGCAATGGAAGTAGCACTTTGCAAAGGACAAAATATTGCAAAGAACTAGAAAAATTAGGCTATCAAGAGTTCAATTCTAAAGACAAAAT
This sequence comes from Natrix helvetica, assembly GCF_964273705.1. Lineage (NCBI taxonomy): Eukaryota > Metazoa > Chordata > Lepidosauria > Squamata > Natricidae > Natrix > Natrix helvetica. The sequence goes on along the minus strand of NC_138548.1, from coordinate 154,082,254 downwards.
ATGTAGTGAAATAAAAATTCTGAAACTCATAGAGGAAGAAACCCATGACTTTGCACTTCTAATACCTCCCTCTCTCTCTCTCTCTCTCTCTCTCTCTCTCTCTCTCTCTCTCTTTCTCTCTCTCTCTCTCACACACACACACACACCAGTCAAATCTACCATAAGCTAAGTATCATTTCTGGGCATGTTTCTATTTAATGTTGATTTTAAAAAAGCCTGATGTAATTTCGATTCCGATCAAAAAATAAGGAAATGAGTGTGAAATTTTATATTAATCCTATTTTAACCATTAGTTGTCATAACACATATGCATGCTTTTGAGCTACTCACAATTATTCATTAAGCATTAAGCATTTCTTACCTTGTTATTGATTACTGTTGATACCAAAACCACTGCACTACTAAACAGATGTTGCCCCCAAACCATGAGTTTCTATCCAGGTATGAAGATTATGTATAGATTGCTTCTGGTAATAAATTGTCAGCTTTAAATAATAAAGACTATGAATCTATAATAATCTACAAATGTCCAGATATTGTTTAATTGTTATCACCAGCCGCCCCAGCTGTCACAATGATTGGTGTAGGATGCTGAGAATCACAGCAGTATTGAATGGCTACTTCCATCTTTCCTTTGATGTCTATATCCCATTTTAAAATACTACAGCTTTATCTGATAGGTATTGCTTCTTGTAAGCATCCCATACTAACTTAAGCCATGTGGTCAAATGCAAAGCATCCAGAGATCTGGGATTTCATTTTTAGGGTTAGCTGTTACCACATGGTCACAGCGCTAGCATAAGCACAACAGTGAAATGGTAAGCAATTCTCTGGTTTCACTGCACCCTAAAATAGAAAGTGTGAAAGCATTAAATTGCTTACTCTACCCTGGATGAAGATATACCAGGGATCTATATCCACAATGACTCCAGCAAGTATTATTTTTATAATTAAAAGGTTGTATATCAATATATACTGAAACATCAATATAGCAAAGGTTTTATTATTAAATGTCATATTGAGTTACAGATTAAAGACTGCAAGATAAGCTATAAATTTGTGTATGTTTATCTGTTGGGACTTACTTCCAAATAAATAAGCCAAGCTATAGAATTGTTTTATCCCAAACTCGTTCACCCTTTTTATGATGAAGATTTTGGCAATCTTCTAATCCCATTAATCCACCCACAGTTATTCAGAAGTTTAGATCTAGGGAACACATAGCAGCCAATTCTACCTATTCCCTAGGTAGTTAAACTCTACATTTAAGACTTCTACAAGTCACATGTTGGACTAAGCATGGTTTGCTTTGTCATGGTTAAATTGAACAACTATAATAAACTAGCTCTATGTAACATGCCAAGCTATAAATCATAGTCTATTAACTATAACTCCCAATTTCACTCAGTAATATTAAACCAAAACACTAAATATCTTATGATTTAGAATTATGAGAGAAACCAACCATATAAATAAAAATAACCTGCTTTCCTAAATATACATTTGGGAAGTATGAAGTCACATGAAGAGGCAAAAATAAGAAGCTGGGGAGCAGAGGCTGAGACTCCACCACCAAAGCTAAGTAAATAAATGCTCTTTGCACAAATGCATTAGATGTTCCGAAAATAAAAGAACTGAGCATCAGGAATGCAAAGGAAATACAAATACAACCTTATCTAATCACAACCTCTTATACCACTGTTAAGATATTATTGAAGACACTGTGATGAAAAGTCATTCAAGAATATAAGAAGAATGGGTAACTGGTAGGGTTTTATAGCTGTTCCCAAATACAATCTCCAACTGCATCACCATACTAGCTTTTGAGCAAAAAAAGAAAAAAAAGAAAAAATGTGTTTTAGCTTTTAATTGGTTAAGAGGAGGAGGAGTCTGTGTTGATTTGGGGAGCCATGTCATCTGCTGGTGTTGGTCCACTGTGCTTCATTAAGTCCAGGGTCAACGCAGCTGTCTACCAAGAGATTTTGGAGCACTTCACGCTTCCTTCCGCAGATGAGCTTTATGGGGATGCTGACTTCCATTTCCCAGCAGGACTTGGCACCTGCCCACACTGCCAAAAGCACCAAAACCTGATTCAATAACCGTGGGATTACTGTGCTTGATTGGCCAGCAAACTCGCCTGACCTGAACCGCATAGAGAATCTATGGGGCATTGCCAAGAGAAAGAGGAGAGACATGAGACTGAACAATGCAGAAGAGCTGAAGGCCGCTATTGAAGCATCCTGGTCTTCCATAACACCTCAGCAGTGCCACAGGCTGATAGCTTCCATGCCACGCTGCACTGAAGCAGTAATTGGGGGGAAAAGGGCCCAAACCAAGTACTGAGTACATTATGCATGCTTATACTTTTCAGAGGTCCAATATTGTTCTATGTACAATCCTTGTTTTATTGATTGCATGTAATATTCTAATTTTCTGAAATTGTGAATTTGGGGTTTTCATGAGCTGTAAGCCATAATCATAAGGTGACCAACTTTTTTACAATGAAAAGGAGGACAAAACACGTCTATTGTCCAAAATGCTAAGGTGACCAACTTTTTTACAATGAAAAGGAGGACAAATAAATTGGAAAAAATATATCGTAAAGAAAAGAAATATTTTATTTATTGCAACAATAATACACTAAAATATGATATATGCATAATAAAACATTTGCAACATTTTATATTGTAATTATGCTTACATGCCTGTTAATTATTATTTAAATGAGTACTTTTCCATTGAATTAATATTTTTTGTCAATGTATCATCTTCTAACAATATATTGGAAATATCTGAACAAGAAATATCCTTCATATTGAATTTTACGGCAAGTGCTGCAGCTAGAGTATCAACATTCAATCTCGATTTCTCACTTGTCGAAAAATCATTGGCAATTGAAAAAAACTCTTTCAACTGCTGCAGTAGTTCCAGGGTAGCACAACGTAAATTGAACAAGTATAAATAAATGTTCACATGGAATATGTTCATTTTTGAAATGGCTGAAAATATCCACACATCTTTTATCAATTTCAACATGTTGATTTTCCCATTGTATTAATTTTTCAGAATTTAAATATACATTCAGTCTTCTAATTTCTTCAAAGACACTATTGCCGTCTATTTTAATGTCTAGCATTTCTTTAGATAAAAATTCAACACAAGATTCAATATGTTCAATATACTTGCGATGAAGTAAAAAAAAAAACACCATTAAAAACTGTTTAATAAAATACGTCACATAACGCGCAACAGATTAGCCTTCAAATATCAAAAAGGAGGACATGTAGGAGGACACTTTTCGAGGGAGGACAGAACTTACAAAAGAAGGACTGTCCTCCCTAAAGGAGGACGGTTGGTCACCTTAATAATCATCACAATTATGACAAATCACGCCTTGAACTATCTTGCTTTGCATGTAATGAGTTTATCTCATACATTAGTTTCACCTTTTAAGTTGCATTACTGAAATAAATGAACTTTTGCATGATATTCTAATTTTTTGAGTTTCACCTGTAGATACCAAAGAAAAGTATGGATTCTCCTGAAGCAAAAACATTGGTAAGATAAACTATATTGCCAAAAGTATTCGCTCACAACTGCTTCTGATTATGTGGATGGGTGAGCGAATACTTTTGGCAATAGAGTGTATATTAAATGCAGAAGCAATCTGCTCACAGATATCCACAGAAACACAAAATTCCTAGAGTTACTTGCACTGATCATTCGTAGCAAATGACTCATACAATAACACTACAAAATCACAGATCCTAATTGTCAATACTAGTTATGTTGCATTACTGTGAAATATTTACTTTGTTGGTTTTCTCAACCGTCCCAAGAAGAACTGCATTAAGACTGACAGGCGACAATGAGCAGTGCAATATTTCACAATCCAAACCTTAGCAAATAACGATCTCATATTATTCTGCCAGTTCCCTAAGGAACAGGGGTGCGTGACAAAAAAACTCAACAGGCTAAAGGGAAGGTTTAAAGTGAGAAAGGGCACAAGGAGGCAGCTGCTAGGTAATTAATATGTCTGATGTAACTTTAAACTTTCTGCTTAAGGAATATCATAAGACATGATTCTATAACAGTATATGGGTAGATTTAGTTCTAAACATTTGAAAATACTGTTATGAAACGCTGTCATGGACATGCCTTTTCTTTAATTCTGGATAATAAGAATTATAAGTCATTCATTATGAATCAAACATTGAAATAAACAGTGATACAGCAGCCATGTTACTTAGTGCTAACTTTGAGTGCACAAGTATCTGGTCACACTCGTTGTCCTGAACGCATGGAAAATGCATATTCTCCTACTTGGCTTCCAAAAGACTATAAGTATAATTTTGAACTTCTTTGTAAGAATAACTTTTTTGTTAGCCTTTGAGTCAGTGTTGATTCCTGGTGAGTGCTTGGACAAGTCCCTGCAGTTTTCTTGGCAATGTTTCTTGGAAGTGATTTGTTATTGCTTCCTTCCTAAGGCAGAGCGAGGGTAACTGGGCCAAGATCACCCAACTGGCTTTATGCCTTAGGTAGGACTAGAATTCACCGTCTCCCATTTTCTACCCTAGTGTCTTAACCAATACAGTACACAAAACTAGCTCTCATTAAAGTAACTAGTTCTCCAAATACTTTGAATTCCTACGAAGTAAGATACTGAAGTTGCTCTTCAGTAATTGATCACCTATTCTATTTTCAATATCTGTATATTAACAAATAATTAATCGGGGTTGAGGTTTCAATCATGGATTCTCCAGCTCTCTGGTCTAACCACAAAGGAGGCCTACTCCCTACCTCTCTCTCTATACATATATAAGTGTTACTGCTTTCTCACCACAATAAGGGCCACCGAGGATTCAGCACTTGGCATTTCTGTCTTTAGGTAATTACAGGTGAGTTGTCAATCCCACAACTTGCCTCCCCTAGGATAACCTATTGGAGCTGGCCCAGGAAGCAAGCTGATTTGCCATGGTAATACAATTCCTTTGCATTATTGACCTCAGTTATTATTACCATGGTGACAGAAAATACAGCAACTCTTCCGTCAGCAACCCATAATTCCATCTGGGAAGCAACTTCAGTTTTCCAGCAAGGACAAGTCTTGGATCCTAAGCAGGCATGAATATCCTAATCCATCATACTCTTTGTCCATACTAGCTGGGGAACACAGGAATATAATACAACATAGCCACGTGATAGTAAATTGGGTGAAGTCGTTCCAGATCAATGTAGTGACCTCAACAATAACAACATTTATAAGTAGGTACATTTTCTTGATGAGTACTCACACCTGTGGAATTATACCATACTAGTGGAAACTTTTTACGCCTAAGAAATACTGGCTTTCTTTTTTTTTTAAATGGTTTTCAGCATGTAACCAGAAGAAGAGTGATAAGGGCAGAAATAATTTATAATGTCAGTGGATTTTCATCTGCACGTCTTCAATTTTTAAATAATATTTAACATTTTATATTCTGATCTTAATCTGACTCCTAGGAATAAAAATTCAAATAAATTTTGGAAAATAATTAGAGAATAAGACCATTCTTATTATTCAGAATTTAATTTTATTATTAAAATAAAGTGTTATAAAATATAAACTAGGAACCTGAAGTGAGACTCCAAAATCTAGGACTGCAATGGGTACATAAAACTTGTAATTTTTCAGGTATCAAACAGGCAAAACTTCACCTTAGAATCTTCAAAAAAAAAAAGCTAAACTTTAAAACAAAATGGGACAGAAAAAAGTGAGTTATCTTTGGTCCTTGTTGTCATTTATAAAACATTTGTCTTTCCTGTTATGAAAACACTCGTGGGTTGGGCTTCTTGCCTAGGAACTCCCTTGAATTACCTAATACCAAAGAAGTATTAATTTATCAAGATATAATCTACACGTTCTTTGTAATAGTTAGCCCAAGACATACTTCCTTGTTCAGCAGCTGAATCTTCAACAGTTGTTCACCGAAGAAATATGTAAGTGATCTTATCTTGAATTATAAGTTCCTCCAATCATGTTAAGAAGCAATAAAATAGTTTCTGTCAGAGACCTATCCCGAAGGTAAAAAAATTACTTCAAAGACTTGTTGAAAGTCTACTTCTATTCTGGCAAATGTATAGAAGTAATTTGCCACCAGGTTTTTTCATGATCCTTTTTTACTTAAATCTTTTGAATTAAAAAATTCCAAATTCTTGCAAACAGAAATCCACCCTAGTTCACAAATATGTATCAGCTATTTTCATCACTTTCTTAGCCCAATCTACCTCACCTGCGGTTGTTATGGAGAAAATATGCAGGACTATTAGGTATGCTTACCCACTTTTGAATTATATATAAAAATAGTGGGATAATAATAAGGGAGGAAAATTTTGCTTTCTCCTTTTTTTTCTTAGAAAAAACTGGATTCAGAAATCTTTCCCAATTTAAATTAGGTGGTAGTCATAACTCTGTCAGTTACCTGCTTCCAACTTAACAGGATCAACTCAACATCTGTCCTGACTCAGGACAGATTGAATGGTCTATTATCAACTGCTTCTTGCACTTATCCATTTCTCTCTACCTCAAAAGCATCTGCTGTGCTGAACTGACCACTTCCCTCTGACTAATGGTGGGGCCTGCCATCTGTTCATTTACTCCTAATAACCCTAACCAAGTGTCCTCTACAGTAGTAAGCCAACAATGCCAATAGAACCACTGTGTATTTATTAGCATATCCAAACTGGCAACGAGAAAAAGCACTCAATGGAGGAGAGAAAAAGACCCAAAGCCTTTTTTTAAAGCAGGAATTAACCTTTTTGTAATTTGTTTTCAAATGAACCAGTTCTTTCTCAAATAAAAGACCTCACCCTTATGCCTGCAGATAATAAGCCCAAACCCAATATTACCGGTATATATTAATGCGGGTTAGGTTACAGGGGGTAGGGGTGATTGATCCTTTTGAGTCCTGTTATTACACCACACAAGTCCCTAGGCTTATCCTTGGAAGTGAAAACAGCCACCAAAAGTAAGCTCAGAATGCAACTAATGACTACCAGCACCAGACCCTTGAAATAGAAGCATAGTATATGGATGTCCTCGGGGCTGGGGGGGGGGGTGTTACTACAAATAAAACCTTATACATTTCTTTGCCAGAGGAAAAGCAGCTCAGCAATAATGTTTGGCCTGCAAATAAGGTCTCTACGGTGACAAAAAAAGTGGAAAGTAGGGCACTTCTGCACAGGGTCGAAGCCTCCGCCACAATTACATAAGCTCTGACTATTCGCAACAGGTAGGTCTGAAGCCCGGCGGTGGGGGAGACCACCTGTGCCTCTCCCCCCCCCCTCGCTCTCTCTCTCCTGCCCCACCGTGTCCCGATCCCAGCCACCAAACCCGCAAGCAGGCGCGCGAAGGAATTGGGGAAAGCCAGAAAGGACGCAACCAGACCGACCCTTCGCGATGCCTCCTCCGCGACCCCGTTCCTCCGATCCGGGCGCCGGCTCCACTGCACCGCCTGTTCCCGCCCGACCGAGAAGGGAAAGAGAGAGAAGGCGGGGGTGGTGGTGGTGGAAGGAGGAGTCAGCATCTCCCAGTGACCGGCACCTTTCCATCCAGGCTGCAGCCGCCCACGGGATCGGCAAAGCGGAAGATGCGGGATGGTACGGCTCCTCCTCGGACAAGCAAGCGGGAGGGAAAAGGCACCCAAGCCGGTCAGGGGGTCTTTTGTCCCCGCCGAAAATCAACAAGCTTTTCCCACCGAGGCCCGGCCGGGGCGGGAAATCTCAGATGAAAACTCCCGCGCTCTGTAGGCCCCGCTGCGGCCGCCGCTGCAACGCGAGGACCATTCCGGGAAGTCACCCGGCTGTCGGCCTACTACGCCAATCTCTTTTGCACGGCGTGCCTTAAAAGCGCTCGCCTGTCTCCCAGGGCTGCAGGTGGAGCCCAGTCGGAGCGACCTGCTGGCTTACCTTGCTTGCTTCTTTGCCAGCCCGGCAGCTTCTAGCTAATCTCGGTGATGCATTTTTTTTTTTTTGGAAACCCGATCTCACGGCGAGAGCCCTGCAAGCAGCTCGCGGATGAACAGCAGAGGAAGGGGGGGGAGCAAAGTTAGGGGGCTCTTGGCGGCCTCCCTTCTTCCTCCTCTCCGCTAACCGGCCTGCAAAGGAGCAAGTTGCCGTAATGGGGCGGGGGGGGGGAAGCGGGTGGAAGAGAGCGAAGCGCTTCCCGCTCCTCCCTCTCCACACACGTGTTAGCGCCGAGAGAGAGGGAGAGAGGGAGAGAGAGAGAGAGACTGGCGCTGCGAGGCGCTCAGCCGCCCTGCCCGAGCCCCAAGCGGCTTTTTTTGAAGCCGTTGCAGCGCTGTGACATTTGCAGCCGGTAAACAACTCTCCTGCCAAAGGAAGTGACCCGCAAAAGAAACAACCCAGGGCCTCCGCACAATCTGGGCCTCTCAGAAGACCCAGATTCGTTTCCAAGGGGCTGCGCGTGTGCCTTTTTGGGATTTTGGCTTTGCTAAAGAAAAAAAAGGCAGTGGGGCGGCGAGGATGCTTTCCAAATCGGGCTTTTCCTGTGCGGTTCTTCATTGGGCTCGTTCATGGGCAACTCGCTTTTGTTTTCCCTCCATTCTTGCCTTTTCTTTAGCAGGAGGAGGAAGGCGGGGGAACTAACGGAAAGTTGGAGCGGCTGAACTTTTCCCCTTTCCGCGGGTAGTGCTGCCTCTTTAGAATTACCCAGGCACTTCCTACTTGATCAAGTGATTCATCTGGGGTGGAGTCTCTGTTTGCGAGACGAACGGTGCATTCCCCACCTACTGTCCAACCGGAATTAAAGTCTTTTAGAAGCGACTTTATATCCCCTCGGCAGACCAGGGAACTGCAAATAGGTGATCTGGCAGGAAAAGAATTCGGGGGTTCCTTTTTGGATCCCAGCATGGTAACCAAGTGGGTTTCTGGAGGACATAATCCTTACTCTTCCCCATGCTAATTCGGGGGTTCCTTTTTGGATCCCAGCATGGTAACCAAGTGGGTTTCTGGAGGACATAATCCTTACTCTTCCCCATGCTTACACGAGTGCCCAGTTGGTGACAGTGGAGCGTGAGCTCCTGTTTCTGCTTCAGCTCCTGCCCACCTAGCAGTTGGAAAGCATGCACATGTGAATAGATTAATAGGTACCACTTTGGTGGAGAGGTAACAGCAGCATTCCTTGCACTATTGGCATATAGCCATGTTGGCATGCGCCGCTGCTTCCCTTAGCCAAGAAACAGAAATGAGCTGCTACCCACTAAATACAGACATGACTGGAAAGGGAAGCCCTTTAAGGCTAGTTTTAGCTGTGGTAGCATTTTCTTTTTTAAGAAAAAAAGTATGGCATGTTGCCCTACACCAGTGATGGCGAACCTATGGCACGCGTGCCACAGGTGGCACGCAGAGCCATTTGTCAGGGCACGCGAGGCGCTGCCATGCACGCTGGCCAGCTGAGTTCACCGTTTTTAAAAAGCCATTTTTTCGCCCTCCCCAGGCTCCTATAAAGCCTCTGGAGCCTGGGGAGGGCGAAAAAAGCATGTAAAAATGGGGGGGTCGCGCCTGTTGTGCACGCATGCGCACTGGGGGTCGCATATTGCATTATGGGTGCGGCACACCCGCACACGACCCCCCTGCGCTCCCCCCATTTGTGGCACGCGGGCCAAAAAAGGTTCGCCATCGCTGCCCTACACGTTAGATTAGAATTCCACTTGGAACCATTGCATTTATAAAACAATATAAATATATTCCAAATACTGATCCCTTTTGTCCTGAAGAATAAATATGCTTAGACACTGGTTGTTATAATGTGCCATACGTAACTGACTCTAACCACTTTTAGTTAATGCAGAATCCTAAATATCAAATGCTGGTTTAAAAAAAAAGGGGTGGTGGTGGTGGTAGAATGAACTGTTGCCTGCATACCATGTTTTTAAAGTGGCCAAAGGCGTTTGTGTGACTAATGTTGAAACTGCAGGATCCAATCTGGGTCGGTAACAAGGACCAGAGGTTTTGTCTTTCTGAGATTTCGGACTCATGCTGGAGGCCAACTTCTTTGTAGCCTAGAGAGAAGTTCCCTGAATATGGGCTGCAGCACGAGTCCGAGCTAGGAAGACAAAATCTCTGATCCCGGTGACCAACCCAGATTGAATCCTGCAACGTTATCCTGGGACAGGTATATTCAGCTTCATTCGTGAATGTCGTAACTGAATGTAATGTCATAAGCAATCCATTTATGGCTTACGGCTAGTATGTGTTAACCCAGATCCTGGAAACAATTCCACTATATTTGCATCTAATTTATAATCAGCATACTGTGCTACCTTATTCAAATAATTTGCATTTTAATGCCTACATACAAAGGTAAAACTGAAAATGTTTTCATCTGTTTGTTTAATAACTTTCTGGAACCAGATATGCCAAAAATTAAAGGACGAAACTCAGCATTCCTCAGACAAATGAAAATATAACAACTCAAAGCCTGAGATATTCTGGGCAGCCTTTAAAAAGCTGTTTTGGAGAAAAGAGCCACAGGCACTTCTGAGATAATAATAATAATAATAATAATAATAATAATAATAATTTGAATTTATTAGCCGCTCCCTTTCCAGGCAGGACTCGGGGCGGCGTACAATGGAGCATATAGAACATAAAACATGTGTACAAACACATAAACATACATATATACAAAGACACACATGCACGGAGGAGGTAACAAATTACAACATTTAGACAGTTAAAAATCACCATTAAAATACCCCAATTGTAAAAAACCCAATGTACAATTAAAATTTAAAATTTAAAAAGACAGTCAGGAGGAGTAAGAAAAATTATGGTTGAGCCAGGCCAGATAATTGAAAGAGGTGGGTCTTCAGCTGTACACGGAAGGAGCGGAGATCGGAAGTAATCCTGATGTCACGGGGGAGGTCATTCCACAGGGCTGGGCCCATCACAGAGAAGGCTCTGCTCCTGGGTGTCGCCCCCCGACACTGTTTGGCGGACGGCACCCGGAGAAGTCCCTCTCTGTGTGAGCGAATTGGTCGTAGGGATGTGTGGGGCAGGATGCGATCCTGCATGTAACTAGGCCCTGTGCCATGAAGCGCTTTAAAGATCATAATCAAAACCTTGAAACGCACTCGGTAGACCACAGGAAGCCAGTGCAGCTCGCGCAGGAGAGGTGTTACAGGGGAGTATCTAGTCCTCCCCATAATCACCCGCGCGGCTGCGTTCTGGACCAACTGTCGTCTCCGAGTGCATCTCAAGGGAAGCCCCATGTAGAGAGCATTGCAGTAGTCCAGGCGAGACGTCACTAGCGTATGGGTGACTGTGCGTAGGGCATCCCGGTCCAATAAGGGGCGCAATTGGCGCATCAGGCGGACCTGATGGAACGCCCCCCTTGCCACGGCTGTTACATGGTCATCCATGGACAGCCGGGCATCTAGGAGGACACCCAAATTGCGCACCTGTTCTAAGGGGGCTAGTTGCACGCCCCCGATGGCCAGAGATGGAAGCACCTGGTTGAACCGGGAGGCCGGAAGCCACAGCCACTCCGTCTTGGAAGGGTTGAGTTTTAGTCGGTTGCCATCCATCCAGACCCATACGGCCTCCAAACACCGGGACATCATTTCGACGGCCTCATTGGGGTGGTTCGGGGTGGAAATGTATAGCTGAGTATCATCAGCATACAGATGATATCCCACCCCAAAACCACGGATGATCTCGCCCAGCGGTTTCATGTATGTGTTGAACAGGAGAGGCGAGAGCACCGATCCCTGTGGCACTCCACATGTGAGTGGCCTCCGGGTCGATCTCTGCTCCCCTGCCAACACACGTTGCGTCCGGTCAGAGAGGTAGGAGCCAAACCACCGTAAAACGGTGCCCCTGACTCCCAGCCCCTCTAGCCGGTGCAACAGAATACCATGGTCGATGGTATCGAACGCCGCCGAGAGATCTAATAGGACCAGGATAGAGGAACAACCCCTATCTCTGGCCCTCCAGAGATCATCAACCAATGCGACCAAGGCCGTCTCCGTGCAGTGCCCGGGTCGGAAGCCGGACTGGCGCGGGTCTAGATAATCATTTTCCTCCAGGTGACGTGGGAACTGCTGTGCCACCACACTCTCTACAACCTTCGCTAGAAAAGGAAGGTTGGAGACTGGACGGTAATTGACTAGGTCCGTTGGGTCCAGGGAAGGCTTCTTGAGCAGGGGCCTCACCACCGCCTCTTTCAAGGCGGCCGGTAGAGACCCCTCACCCAACGAGGCGTTCACTAGGCCCAGGAGCCAGTCGCGCGTAACCTCCCAGGATGCCAGTACAAGCCAGGAGGGACACGGGTCCAATAAACGTGGTGGGTCGCAGACGTCCACGCAACCTGTCCAAATCCTCGATGGCAACCGAGTCAAACTCCTCCCAGAGCGGTCCCTCAAGACTCGCCACGGGCGTCTCTGCTGAACCACTGAAAGGGGCCCATCCCATCCGGATTTGAGCGACTTTGTCCTGTAGATATTTCCCAAACTCCTCTGCTCTGCCCTGTAAAGGGGCTTCCCGCGGTCTCTCAAACAAGAGGGAGCGAGTCACCCGAAACAGGGCGGCAGGGCGGTTATCTGCGGACGCAATAAGAGCGGCGCAATGTTGACGTTTGGCCGCTCTTAATGCCACGAGGTACGTCCTCAAATAGGCTCGTGCCTGTGCTCGGTCAAATTTGGAACGGGAGGATCTCCAACGACTCTCTAGGCGTCTCTTGTGGCGTTTCATCACCCTTAGCTCCTCGGTAAACCAAGGGGCCAGGGTGGTTCGTCACCGCAGGAGAGGCCGCAAAGGCGCCACTCGGTCTAGGGCCCCGGTAGTCGCACTATTCCATGCGTCTACCAGGTCCTCCACTCGGGGGCGGGTCAGGTCCACAGGAGGTGGCCCAAGCTCCGTCTGGAACCTATCTGGTTCCATCAGGCGCTTGGGGCGGAACCATCTAATACCTTCCAGTTCCGCCTCCTCGCGGCAGGGGGTAGCACCAGGGAAGTCCAGCCGGAGAAGTGAGTGATCTGACCATGACAGGGGAATAATGGCTGGATCCCCTATTCCCAGATCACTCATCCACTGGCCAGAGACAAAGACAAGGTCCAGCGTGTGGCCTCCCTCGTGAGTAGGGCCCTGAATTAACTGGGTCAGTTCCATGGCTGTCATGGAAGCCATGAACTCCCGAACCCCCTCAGATGTCTTTAACAATTTGTATTCGGGGGGTTTTAAAATAATTGTACAGGTTGAGCTGCTATTTTGGGAACGCAGTTTCAAGCGAAGATACAGATCTGCAGTCTCAAAGGGACTGGCTTTAGGTCAAGAGCCCATAAACCAAAACGTGATCTTTTCATAAGGAAATTCAAAGTACTTTTTCGTCAGCCTTAAGCAACACAAATCAGACCAGATAAATGTTTTCAAGCCTGACCTTTTGAAAGGACCTTATGTATTTAAATAGGGATAAACCGTTGAACATCTGAAATTTAATACTTCTATTTGTATCGTTGTTGTTTTTTTCTTCTGGGGGGGGGGGAATCATGTCCAATATCAGCCCACTTTTAATCTGGCTGCAATATTTTGTGAATAACATACCTATTTAGAAAGACATAGTTAGCTAAGCTTCATCAGGCACCCAACTTACATATCCAGGCCTAAGTATGGTTACTCAGAAAGACATCCAAGCATAATTTCTTTCTCTTGGTGCCTTTAAAACAATGAGTTAAACTCGGAGTCTTCCTAAATAGGCCTGCTCTGGACATTTATAATAACAGAAAAGGAAGAGATTATTTTTGCCAGTTATTTCTAAAACTAAAACTTCAGTGTTCCCAGAAGGTTTCTCTGCATCAGTATGTGAGGGAGAGGGAGAGGCTTGTGGGACTGCTATGGGAGAGATGGAATTTAAGAGTATATTATGCCCTCTGTTGCCACTGGAGGAAACCAGAGTAAAATTTTCTTACAAATGGAAAATAGCAATAGCACTTATATACCGATTCACGGTGCTTTACAGCACTCTCTGAGTGGTTTACAGAGTCAGGATATTGCCCCCCAACAATCTGGGTTCTCACTGTACCGACCTTAGAAGGATGGAAGGCTGAGTCAACCTTGAGCCATGTCAGAATCAAACTCCTGGCTGTGGGCAGAATCTGGCTACAGGAACTGTGTTCTAAACCACTCTGCCACCAGGGTTCTGTGGTTAAAGAGAAGAAAGTCTTCTGTTTTGACAACGTTAATTTGGTTGGTCACAAAACTGGTATAAGGTATCACAGTGATGGCGAACATTTTAGACCCCAATTGCCCAAACTGCGTGCGCATGCCCAAACTGAAAGGACATGTATGTGCGGACATGCACATGTGCACGTGTGGACATACGCATGCACACACCTTTCCGTTTGGGTATGTGCAAGCACACAGTTTGGGCGTTGGGTCTAAAAGGTTTGCCATCACTTGCATATGTGGGGACACACATGCAAATATGTGCATTTGCGGACATGGCATGCATGCAGAGACCCAAAGACCAGCTGGCCTGCAGGGCATCCCAACTCTGACAGCGCGGCAAGAGGTACAGTCTTTTTCTTTCGTGAGCTTCTGTTTCGTTGTTTGCAGGGAAACAGAAGCTCACAAAAGAAGCACCATGGAGATCTGATGTGGGGCGAGGGGGCGTGTGCCAGCAGAGAGGGCTCTGCATGACACCTCTGGCACACGTACCATAGGTTTGTCATCACGGAGGTATCAAATCAATTGGCTATTCCTTGAGTGTTATGTAATTGGGTCGGGTCGGGTCTGGTCTTTGACTGTAATAAACTAGATTTTTGATTTGGTATAAGGTAGGCACAATAATCCAGTGCGAGGAGCTCCAAATTAATTTCTCGCAGAATGAGAGAAATCCAATCCATTTATTATTACTGCAGCAATAAAATAGCATGGACCCAAGTGTTAAACTTTTATAGAATGTTCAAAGAAGAGAAACAGTTGGTCGGAACTTGATACATGTGTATGTCATTTTGCCTATCACATAATATATGAGTGGGATGCAGTTATAATAAATTGTAAACGCATAGGAGATGTTTTTTTAGGGACCTTTTATGATAAGGCAACAATAGTTCACCAGGCTAATGACCCAACCAGTTTTATCTGGTTCTGGCTTATCAGTCTTGGGGGTTTCTTAGTTTTATAAGCTTTTTCTGCTCAGCAATACCTGGTATAGGCCATCAGTGTAGTAATCCTCCATCAGTCTAACCACTTTTCGTATCTGATGAGGTGAGTTGCAGCTCAGGAAAGCTTATGCATTTTAATAAAATGTGCTAGTTGGAAAAGGACTCCTGCTTTTTTTGAATAGAATAACACTAATGTTTAGCTGGATTGTATCTAGGGTACAGTTTCCAAGCAACAGCATGGTGTAGGATAGTAATTAAGACCTGCTGTGTTCCCAGGCCTGGGGTTAGGGTGTCTGTGAGTCCCTCTCGAATCTTTTTTTCAGTGTTGGGAAATGTTGTTTCAATCAGGGAAGCCTCGGTGTTCTAGTTGTTGTTGTTTTTTAACTTAGGTATTTCACATATTGAAAGCTGCCTGTAATTGTCCGAGAGTTAGGTAGCGTTAACAAATCTTATAAATAAAATTATGACAATTCCCAACCCTTTTTGCCCATAATCACTTTGCCTGCACTCCCTCCTTATCTCGGTAGGAAGAACATTCTCCCTGGCTAGCAATCAAGATAATGGTTTACATTAGAACAAAATTGAATGTAAGCGAAATACAACGCTCCACCCTGTCAAAATATCATTATGCAACAAGATCATAATTCCTGTTCAAACAATTATATTTTTATCCTCATTTCTAACAGGTTGAGCAGCCTAGGAATATCATGCCAACAAAACTAAGATCCGTTCTTGACTGCTCATATTCCAGGTTACTTGATTTCAGATGCAGTGGATAAAATCTGGGTATACTTGGTATGTTTCTTTGCCTGCATGTGTAAAATTCATAAAAATAAGAAAAATGTGCAAGGATTACATACCATTCAAATGTGGCATTCTTTAATAGAAACTCCTATCCAACCTTCATTATTGCATTAAATTGGTGGTTTACTATAACTCGAAAAGGCATTCTGTTTCATGCTTTCCCAAATGCCTTTGCAATCTTTAATCCTGGATTTCTCAAAACAGGTGCAGATGCAGTGGTTCAGTGGCTTAAAGATGCTGGAGATATTATTTGCTCTGGCGGTTTGAGTCCTACACTACATGGTGGCGTGAGCTCCCATCACTTGTCTCAACTTCTGCACATCTGGCAGTTCGAAAGCATACATGCAAGTAGATAAATAGGTATCACTTCAGTGGGAAATGTGGCGGTGTTTTCTTGTGGAAGTTCGGACCCCTGCTGGACCTGCCCGAATATGACACCCAACTGCAATGGTGAGAGAAGGCCACAGATGGCACCACAGGAACTTGTTTGCCCTCTGTAGTGCATCTTGGATATGCACACAAGTGTGAACTAAAAGGACTAATACTCTTGCAGTCAAATAACTGCTATATAGTAACATTGTAGCCTATTAGCTAATTGTACTATTGCCAAACACTAAATACCCTGTTTCCCCGAAAATACGACCTCCCCGGATAATAAGCCAAATTGGGCTTTTGAGTGCATGTGCTAAAATAAGCCCTCTCCTGAAAATAACCCCCCCCCCCAAAAAAATATTGCAACACAGGAGCAGGCATGAAGTGACTACGCTCGCTGCCTCCTGCACCTCAAAAATAATAACACCTCCCCGAAAATAAGGCCAAGTGTTTATTTCGAGGGTCAAAAGAAAATAAGACCCTGTCTTATTTTCAGGGAAACACGGTAAATAACAAACCATCAAACAAGGTTCTGCAAGAACATGATCATGTTCTGTGAGACATTAGAGAGAGAGAAAAATTTATTACAAGAAGTTGCTACACACAGCCAAGGGCTTTCATAGAAATTCGTCCGAGGTACCTGAGCCATTTAAAAATGCCATGGCCACCAGTTTCCTTGTACCCAATCTGCCTTCTGCAAATTAGTCCTGCCCATCACTGCTTCCCTCTGAAGGAAAGGTTTGGATTTTGGGTGGACAGGAATTTATCTTCTTAATTATCCTTTTTTTAAGGGAAGTGAGGTGGCAATTAACCATTTTTTTCTCATGAGGGCTTTGCCTATTGACTAGGGACTTTAAAAAACAGGTTTGGCAGCCTAAGAAACTCTGAAAAGTCCTGCTTTAGTCAGTGTAAAGGTGAAAGCTGCAGTTTTAGCTTACTGATGTCTGTCCTGATCTGTTGTGCAGCTCTGAAACTAAAAGAATTCCAATTTAAAAAGAAGGTGGCAATCTACAGGTGTATAAAAGATTTGCAAGTTGAAATGAGTTGCAGTGGATAGTTCCAGCCACTCTGGAAGATTTTCCAACTTTAAAACTTGGTTTTTGAACCTGGAGCAGATGATTCAAGCTAAGATTTGGTTTGTTTCAAACTGGGAATATTTTCAGAATGATCAGAATGCAAGCAATTTTGATCATTAAAATTTCAATTTTGATTTATGAGCCGTGGTGGGGCAAATGGTTAGAGTGCAGTACTGCAAGCTACTTCTGCTGACTGCCAGCTGATTGCAGTTTGGCAGTTCAAATCTCACCAGTCTCAAGGTTGATTCAGCCTGCCATCCTTCCGAGGTCAGTAAAATGAGGACCAAGATTGTTGGGGGCAATAGGCTGACTGTAAACCGCTTAGAGAGGGCTGTAAAGCACTGTGAAGCAGTATATAAGTCTTAACTTGCTATTGCTATCCCATGACCATGAGGATGCTGCAGAAGTCATAAGTGAGTAGTCATAAGGCACTTTTTCTAGTGGTACTGTAACTTCAAGCAATTACTTATAAATTGTTATAAGTCGAGAAATATATGTAGCCTAAAGTCAGATCAATGAATTCAAACTCTAATATGACCATCCTATGTACCAGAGAGTAACCCTCAATCAAACTTTTTTTAAAAAAGGTATGTTTACTGTGAGACTGTAACACACTGCAGTTTTTCTTTCAGCACTGAGAAGACTTAATGCACAAAGAACACAAATTAATTGTTTAAATGAAAATGCAATTTATATTACCATAATATACTATAGTTAAGTTAATGTATGATATATATTATGGTAATATAATATATACCATTACCAATATGATCAATATTGAATTCATGTCCCCTTTCTGTTTTACTCTGGTCATTCTTATACTGCGAGATAATTCCCAGAATTTATCAGCGTACGATTTTGATAAGACTTTTTTGCTTTATACCATGCCTAAATATATAACAATAAATATTCTCTATAAATACCTCTTAACTAATTGTATTGTGTGAATGATATTTTGTCAAGCATAGATCTTCATCCTCAACAGAGAAAATAAATGAATGCATATATATGCTGTGCAGAGATGGTATTCAGCGGCAAACTGGTATTGACAATGGCTGGCCATGCCCCCAAACTGGTCGCCCAGTTACCGCTCACTCACCCTGGCCACCTACCCAACGCTCGCTCCCCTCGCCCACCCACTCGACACTCACTCGCCCACTTGAGCCCTATATATGCCATCACTTCACCAGATGGACCAGCTACATGCCCCACCAGTCACCTACAGGCCTCACCTGCTCTATTCAGCTCACCAAAGGTAAGTAAGCATGCTGCCTGCTTGCCCTAGGTCAGGGGCCAGGGCCCCAGGGGAGTGCCATTCCCTGAGGCCTCAGAACTGCCACCTGCCTCGTCCATATTGGGAAATGCGCCATTCCCTGGCTCCAGCCTTGCCCCAGAGCCACTGCCCGCTCGCTTCCTGCCTCGGCCAGGTTGGGAATGCACTACCTTCTGCAGTGGATGGTCCAGACTCTAAAAGGCAAGCTGACTGGAGTTTTCAGCGTCCCCCAGCCCGCCTGGCAAAGAAGGTGGTGGCTGGCCGCAGCCACCGAAAAACCGGACTTGCAAGGCAATGGGATGTGCATGCACAAAGAACATGGCGGTGGCGGCAGCAGCTTTTTCACCAACCTCCATTACTTTTTGGCAGCCTGCAGCCACTTCCTAGCAGCGGCGGCTGGCTGGGGGCCACTGAAAACTCCAATCAGCTTGCCTTCCGGAGTCTGGAGCAGCCGCCACGGTAGGTAAGCAGCCTGAACAAAGAGGCGGTGTTGAGGGAGGAAGCTGGTCTAGGGCCGGGGCCGCTAAAAGAGGGGAAATGGGGATGACTGGCGAAGGGGAGGCAGGGGTAGATAGATAGACATTTCAAAAAATTTCCTACCTTTTCCTCTGGACGTGGGTGTGAGTAATGTCAAGTTGGCCACACCCACTCAGTCACATGTCACCCACTTAGCCACGACCACTGAACTGGTAGCAAAAAAATTTGAAACCCACCATTGATGTTGTAGGAGGAGGTTGTATTTTGCATTAAATTCTGACACTCTCTTTAGGATGCATCAAAATTCTATAACATTCTGCTGAAGAAGAAAAGAAGAAACCCTTACTTGTCTTTTGTGATCAATGTCAACACTTTGATTTGGATGCCATAGTTAGTAGAAGATGCAGCTGATGTTATTTTAGCTCTTCTTTACCAATAAGAATGGATACTTTCCTAACCATATTTTCTAAAAAATTGCATAGGACTTTTAGTTGCTGGAGTCCTACCCTTATAAAACTGAATGACAAGAGATAGAAAAAGGTGATAGTGAACCTCTATTTGCAGAAATAATTCTACCATGTGTAAAATAAGAGGTGATATGAACTTTCTCCAAGTACTTTTTTGCGGAAGATGTTTACATTTTGATGCTACCTCAGTTCCATATATTTTTGAATACAGTTGGAAGTGAGAGTAACATATATGCCGCCTTGGATGTGAAAGGTGATATATAACTCAAATAAATAATAATTGCTTTTCAATTTTGTATCATGCCTAGTTGAACTAGATTTTAAAAAATGGTTTGTATGTATTGATAACTGGATAAGCAGTGTGCATCCCTATTTGTTTCTTTCAAGGAGACTCACTATCATCGCTATTTTTTGTCATTGCATTGATTCTTCTGTCAACAAACTTCTGCGAGATTATTTCACCTTGTTTATATGGATGATCAGAAGCTGTATGGAAAAACACCATCTGAAATAGAATAGCTGTTCAACAGCTGTCTGTACATACAGCCAAGATATTGCAAGGGAGTTTGGACTGGACAAATGTGCCTTGCTTACTATCAAACAGGGGAAAATAGTGAAAATTAAAGGAATCAAGATGCCCTATGAAAATAGCATCAAAGAGACTGGAGGGAGACAATAACTACAAATATCTGGGCATCCTTCAAGCAAATAACACCAAGCATGCTGAAGTTAAAAAAAAATGAAGGTGATTTTAAACTTAGAAGAGGAAATAGCATCATGGCAATTAATACCTGGGCAATTTCAGTCATTAGATGCATAGCTGGAATAACGGATTGGACTCAAGCAGAACTAAAAGCCCTGACTACAAAGATCAGAAAAATAATGATAAGGAATTGTGCCATTTATTCTTGCAGTAATGGTGATAGACTCTACTTATCCAGAGAAATAAGGTGGGTGGGGAATGTTGCAAGTACACCAAACAGTTGAAGAAGAAAAAAAAGGGAGGCATTGGAAGGATATCTGAAGGACAGTGAAGAAGGTGCACTGACGTAGTATATCATGAAGGCCTAGTGTAACTAAGAGACCAAATTGGCTTTCAAGAAGGACCAAATGAAGAACAGAAAAGAGAGATGGCAAGGCACAGTATTACATTGCAAATACATTAAAAGAAATTGGCAGTCAAAGCAGATAACAACAATGGCTAAGAGAGAAAAAAAATGAAGAAAGAGACAGAGCGGTAGTGTTAGGTGCACAAGACCAAACCTTAAGAACAAATGCATACAAAGCCAGAATTGAGAAGACAGCAACAGACAGGAAATACCACGTCTGCAAAAAAAAAGATGAAGGAATAGTGGATCACTTAGTTAGCTGCTGCAGGAAGATTGCACACACTGACAACAAATAATGGCATGACAAAGTAGCAGAAATACTGCATTGGAAGATCTACAAGAAATACCCTTTGACTGCAAGCAAAAATTGGTAGGACCATACAAAACAGACAGTAATAAAAAAAAATAAAGAAACTAAAGTGCTTTGGGGCTTTAGAATTCAAAGAGACCGACATCTGCCATATAACACCCCAGACTTCATAATTGTCCATAAGAAAGACAAATCTGGATAATGAATGTTTATTTTTCTTGTTGTTATCTGCTTTGACTGCCAATTTCTTTTAATGTATTTGCAATGTAATACTCTGCCTTGCCATCTCTCTTTTCTGTTCTTCATTTGGTCCTTCTTGAAAGCCAATTTGGTCTCTTAGTTACACTAGGCCTTCATGATATACTACGTCAGTGCACCTTCTTCACTGTCTTTCAGATATCCTTCCAATGCCTCCCTTTTTTTTTTCTTCAACTGTTTGGTGTACTTGCAACATTCTCCACCCACCTTATTTCTCTTGATAAGTAGAGTCTATCAACATTACTGCAAGAATAAAAGGCATGATTGATTGTCATTATTTTTCTGATCTTCATAATCAGGGCTTTTAGTTCTGCTTGAGTCCACTCCATTATTCCAGCTATGCATCTAATGGCCAGGTATTAATTGCCTTGATGATATTTCCTCTACTAAGTTTGGACTTTAAGATCACCTTCCTTTTTTTTTTTTTTTTACTTGACATGCTTGGTGTTGTTTTCTTGAAGGATCCCTAGATATTTATAGTGATTGTCTCCCTCCAGTCTCTTTGATGCTATTTTCATAGGGCATCTTGATTCCTTTAGTTTTCACTATTTTCCCCTGTTTGATAGTAAGCAAGGCACATTTGTCCAGTCCAAACTCCCTTGCAATATCTTGGCTGTATGTACAGACAGCTGTTGAACAGCTATTCTATTTCAGATGGTGTTTTTCCATTCAGCTTCAGACCATCCATATAAACAAGGTGAAATAGTCTCGAATAAGTTTTTAATGTCTGAAAGCCTCTTTTTCGGCCTGTAGTTTTTGGTAGGTTTTGGAACAAGAAGCCTCCCAGCTACCGCCTCTTTGCCAGCTAGAACCGAGCTGGTAGTGGTGGCTGCAGGCTTCTTGTGCCGAAAACTACCAACCTCCACTTCTTGAACACACCAAAAAGAGCTTCAGTCCCACCACTATCACCGCCCTGTTCTTCTGACGCAGCAGGCATGGGGCAAGAAGCCTGTAGCCGCTGCTGCCAGCTTGATTCCAGCTGGCAAAGAGGCGGCGGCTGGGAGGCTTCTCACACCAAAAAGAAGAGGAGATAGTTGCAGGCATCTCGCAACAAGGGGAGCAACATGTGGGTTGGGGAGCCCAGTGGTGATGGCTCAACTCTGGCTTGCTTTGCCCCCACCACCAGCCACAGAAGGATTAAGGTAAACCCTGTCAAGGGGGATTTCCACCCTGAATTAATGAGGCGAAGATCTTGGCATTCCTTAGAGCATACTTCCGAATAAGCAGAAATAAAACGCGAAGCATGTTCTAATAAAAACACTTTAATATAAAATAAAATAAAATACAAAAACTTGCTAACTCAATTAACTACATTTTGGCAGAGTTATGTTGCCCACCCTCTTGGCAGGCGAACGGAAAATCAGAAGGAAAGTAAAGAATGTGTGACTTATGTCTAACATGCGCACTAATCATTGTCAGATAAGAAACAGTTCAGTCTGCTGTATAACCCAGAATATAAGCACAAGTTGGCAAACCAATTAACGCAGTGACACCCCTTCTTTTGCCAGTTGGGCTGATGTCATCAAATCATCAAATAAGACACATCTTCTTTCGCAGATACTCGTGTTGAGCTGCTGGAAGCGGTTTGTTGAGCATGTCAGCAATTTGATCATGTGTAGATACATATTGCAATTTAACAAAACCTTGTTTAACTAATTGCTTTGTGTTTTGATATCGAATGTCAATGTGTCTGGACCTAGAACCTGTAAAATGTGACTCAGAAATATAAACCACCGATTCATTATCTTCCATCACGGTGATTGGTCGAATCGGACATGTCCAGATATCTGTGATCAAAGCATCAAACCATGTTAGAGAATTACATGCATCGGAAACACAAGCATATTCAGCTTCAGTAGATGAACACGAAACAAAACTCTGTTTTCTCACTTGCCAGTAAACAGGACATCCATTCAGGAACATCATGTAACCTGAAGTACTTTTGCATGATTTCTTATCACTTACCCAATCAGAGTCTGCATAACAACATAATTCTGCATAATCAGTATGTGTTGGTTCTAGCAATAACTTCATGTGTTTAGTGTGTTTCAGGTATTTCAATAACTTCTTAATGCATGTCCAATGAAATTGTGTTGACTTACCTACGTGTCTTGATAAGAGATTAACCCTAAGTGCAATGTCGGGTCTGGTCCAACTACTAATGTACAAGAGTGACCCAATGACTGAACGATAAAGTGTTTGATCCTCGAACTCAGGACTTGGTTCATGTGTTAAGTTGTGAAAATCTGTTTGCATGGGTGTCTTTGTTGTGTTAGTATCTTTCATGTTTCAATGATGCAGAATGTGGTCAATTTTCTCCTCTTGTGAAAGACTAAACCCCTTCTGTGTTTTGTCAATCTGAACACCTAAATAAGTGCTAATATGACCTAATGATTTCAATGTGAAGTATCTCTGCAAACTTTTAGCAAAAATCTCACTCATTTTCTTATTTGGACCAATATAAACAATATCATCAAGATAAACAAGAATTATCTCATATGCATTGTTAGATCTTTTTGTGAACACGCATTCATCAGTTTCGGACTTAATAAAGCCCATTGAATTTAGTTTGTCAGTAAGACATAAATACCACATTAAACCTGACTGTTTCAAACCATAAAGACTTTTGTTCAGGAACCAGATATCCCCTTCTTGCTGTCGGAATCCGGGATGGCCTCTCACGTAGATCTCTTCATCTAGGTCAGCATGTAGATAAGCCATGTCCACATCAAACTGGAAAATTTCTAAACCAAGAATAGTTGCAGTGGTTAAAGCAATTTTTACACTCTCAGTTCTGACTGTTGGTGAGTAAGTGTTTGTGTAGTCCTCAGGATAACGTTGAGCGAAACCCTGAGCTACAAGTCTGGCTTTGTACTCACCATTCGGTTTCTTCTTGATTCTATAGACCCATCGAGTGCCAATGACTTTTTTGTTTGCTGGAGGTTTTGCAGGTGTAAATACATTAAGTTTCTTTAAACTGTCCATTTCATCCTGCATTGCTTCATATCATTTGTCTTGCTCCGAATGAGGAAGCTGCTTGGTCTGTGTAAATGTATCAGGAGGAAGTGTAACATTGCAAATCTGTCAGTTGCCACGAATATCATTGTGGAGGGATTCCTTTTGTGACCCTCTTGGAACGTCTCGGAACAACAGTCCATTCTTCTTCTTTTTCGTCCTCGTCCTCACATTCGTCGCTAGCATCAGCATCTGCGGCTCATGAAGATGGAACATCAGGTTGTGAAGAACTGGTAGAAGGAATATCTGCCTGTGAATCTTGGTCATCAGGCTGCATGGCATCTGCAACATCATCTCTAGGAAAATAAACTCCAGGATCATTAGAATGAATTCTGGACTAGTCAATATCTTCCTCAAAATTAGCAGATTGAGAAATGACAATTACATGTTTAGGGTTAATAAATTTGCTCCATTTTGAATTATCATCAATACCCATAACTCTCAATCTCTTTGCTACTGGACCTCCTTTTCTTCTTTGAGCTAAGGCAGTGGTCGGCAAGCCGCGGCTCGCAAGCCACATGCAGCTCTTTACACCCTTTAATGCGGCTCTTCTGTGTGCCGGGCGCCCGCTCCCCTCCCTCCTCTCAGGCTTTGGAGGGAAGCTTCTGCAAAAGCCCGGGCGAGTGACAAGTTCCCGCCGTTACGAAGTCTCCGAGGCTGTAATTTTCTGAGCTGTGCGCGCGCGCCTGTTTTCCATGGCGTGGAGCAGCGGCAAGATTCTGCGTGGCCGGCAATGACTCAGGATGCCATCCGGGAAGATGAGGAACGCGAGGGGGGACCGTTGATGGCCTCTGCAATCATCGCTCGCCGCGCAGAGCCTCGCTGCTGCTCCACACCGTGGAAAACAGGCACGCGCGCACAGCTCAGAAAATTACAGCCTCCGAGACTTCGTAACGGCGGGAACTTGTTGTCACTCGCCCGGGCTTTTGCAGAAGCTTCCCTCCGAAGCGTTCCGAGGGAGGAAGGGCCAGTTGGGAAAGGGGCTTTGCTCCTGCTCTGGGCTGTAAGCTTCCCTCCGAAGTCTTGGGATGTTCTGAGGAGCCCCCCAAGGAAAAACGCCACTGCCAGGTAGTTAAAAGTACCTCTCTGATTCTGTCAGACTCTGTCAGTCTCTCTCTGATTCCCTCTCTCACTCCCTCTCTCTGTTCCTCTGTCTGTCTCACTCACACACACACACACACTGTGGTCACCTTGTTGAGTGTTCCAATCACATTTGAAACACTCAACAACTGGCCTGCATTTATGGTATTTTGCAGCATTCTGCAATCATAGGACCAATTTTGGTCCTATGACTGCAGAATGCTGCAAAATACCATAAATGCATGCCAGTTGTTGAGTGTTTCAAATGTGATTGGAACACTCAACAAGGTGACCACAGTGTGTGTGTGTGAGTGAGACAGACAGACAGAGAGAGGAACAGAGAGAGGGAGTGAGGGAGGGAATCAGAGAGAGACTGACAGACACACACACACACACACACACACAGAGGGGGAGGGAGGGAGAGAAAGATAGACAGACAGAGAGAGAGACACACACACAGAGTGAGTGATTAAGTGAATGAGTGAGAGACAGACACACCCACATACACAGAGTGACAGAGAAAGAGGAAGGTAGGGGAGAGAGACAGAGGGAGAGACAGAGACAGAAACACACACACACACACGCAGAGTGAGTGAGAGACAGACACACACACACAGAGTGACAGAGATGCAGGAAGGAGGAGAGAGAGACAGAGATACAGAGAGACAGACAGACAGATAGACACCCAGAGAAAATGACAGAGGGAGACAGAGAGGGAGGGAGGGAGAGAGAGACAAAGAGCCAGAGAGAGAGAGAGAGAAAGAAAAAGAAAAAAAGAAAGAAAGTGGGAGAGAGAGATAAAATTAAAAACAACAACATACAAACCTGACTTACTCAAACTATCCAAGGAAATGCAAGGCCAATGTTCACATTAGTGGTTGTGACTTTGTCAGTCATTGTCAGGATGTAATTTTCTCTACATTGTAAGGCAAATTTTACGGAATTTAACGTTATCGATAAATAATATCGTTCTAAAGTTTTTGTTTTATTAGTTGTGTTATTTGTATCCTCCCGACCTATGTGGATACTTGCATGCAGAATATTCTCAATAAAAACTTATTGAAACTAAAAACAGTGTACCATCCTATGTATTTTCGGTTTTAAAAATGTGGCTCTCAAAATAAATTTCAATCGTGGTTTTGGCGAGATTTGGCTCAGTTGAAAAAAAAGGTTGCCCACCACTGAGCTAAGGGAATGTTCACCATAGCGTATGAACCAAAAATGTGGAGGTTCTTGAGATCAGGCTTGTAGCCATACATCATGTAGAAAGGAGTTTGATTTATTACACTGCTCCAAGTACGGTTGACAATGTAGTTTGCATATTTGATAGCTTCACCCCAGTATATGTTAGTGAGATTGGCATCTTCTAGGAGACAACGCATCATGGTTTGTAGAACCCCTTGTCTTCTTTCTGCGACTCCGTTATGAGCCGGTGTATATGGAGCGGATGTCTGATGAAGAATTCCATTCTTACGCATCCAGTCCTGGAAATGCTGAGACATGAATTCTGCACCACGGTCACTCTGAATTCTGGCGATGCGAACTTGATATTGGGTAGAAACAAATGCTGCAAAGTCTTTAAAGATCTGAAAGGTCTCAGATTTCTCTCTCATAGGATATACAAAGCCATATCTAGAATGATTATCAACAATTGTTAGAAAATACTTTTTCTCACCAATTGTTGGTGGGAAAGGACCCACTATGTCAGTGTGTACCAAATGAAAAATGTGTGTTGACAGGCATGTAGCGTGTTCGGGAATGGAAGCTGCTTTGGATTTAGTTTTCCTGCAAACTGCACAATCCAAAAACACCTTACACCCCTTTAGATCCAAACCTTTTGCGAACTCCGGCATTTTTCTAAGAACACGGAAACTGGCGTGCCCCAATCTTCTATGCCCGTGATGGCGAACCTATGGCACGCGTGCCAGAAGGGGCACGCGGAGCCATTTGTCAGGGCACGCGAGGCGCTGCCCTGTCAGCTGGCCAGCGCGCATGCGCACGCTGGCCAGCTGAGTTCACCTTTTTAAAAGCTATTTTTCACCTTCCCCAGGCTCCAGAGGCTTTATAGGAGCCTGGGGAGGGTGAAAAGAGCCTCCCCGCCCCCCCCAGAGGCTTCAGGGACCGTCCGGAGGCTTCCCTGACGCCTTCGTAGCGCTTAAAACCACCCTCCAAGCAAACCGGAAGTTTAAAGGCAGCTGCATCCCACATAAGGTCTGGCAACTATTTTGAAAAACATCAGGCATTTACATAGGGAGATGTTGGGGGGGGGGGGTAGTGAAGTTTTTGCCTTTCTTGTATCCCCAGCTAATTTGTTCATGGAGGATCTTAGTAACCCCAGGACACGTGCCCACAGCAGTCTGAAGTGGCCAATGACAGCTGGACAGATCCCAACCTCTGATTAGATCAGCAAGATTTCAAGAAAGAATGCCAGAGGATTTCCGGTTCCGGCTGCTGATTGCGACGGGCAGGCTCTGCTCGCCCTGCGCTCTCCTGGTGGGCCCCTCACTCCTTGGGGGGCACAGGACGCCCCGTAGAGGCTCCTGCCGAGGGGGCAGCACCACGGGGGATCCCCTGAGTCGGCGGCGGCCGGGGGGTCCCCCGCATCGCCCTAGGCACCGGGAAGCATGATGGGGAGGTGCTCCAGCGTCTTCGTGAGGAGGCAGCTAGAAGAACGAGCAATCTGAAGGACGCAGTTGCTGTGTGGTGAGGTGGAAACTTCCCTCCATCCCTTTTGTCTGCTTATAAAGAAACTGTCAGCTATATTTAGAACTGCTTTCAACTTGTTTGGAGAAGCGCGGCTGGAGGGAGGGGGATTCCCCCCCCCCTCGGACAGGCGGCTGTAAACTGTTTTTGCTCTCAGCCCTAGAGGTGGAGGAAGGGAGAGAGCCTTTTAATGATTCCACGCTCATAGCAAAGGCGAATTTTGGACTATAACCTTACAAATGAAGTGATGATCTGAAAACTTTGGAAATTTTGAAAACTTTTTGTTATGTCTCTTAACTCCGAAGCTGGCAGGGCAAGATGGCACACTTCCGTTGTCTTTATAAACATTGAAAATTGACTCCACCTATAGAACTTCAGGCTTCCTGTCTTTGTCTCTGTGACACTCAGACAAATATCTTGTTGATTTGGATTCCCTGGAACAAAGGATTCATCACTCTATTGCCAGAGATTGTAACTAGAAAAAATCTCCTTCTGCCTGGACCTTTAGTCTCCTGAACTCTCTTGGCGGTTTTTCCTCTCTGACTGATTTCTCTCTGTATTGACTTTGAACTCTTTATTGCTCAGCACAATGCCACCTAAAAGACCACCCCCGGGGAAGCCGGGCTTTGCTGTCTCTGCCCCGACATCCACAGCATCTAGTCCTAGTCAACAAATGATAACATCTTTGATGCAGCCTAAACCTACTGAGACGGACTTCCAACAAATGTTTCAACAAATTTTAAAGGGACAGGAGGATATAAAAAGTCAACTAAAGGAGATGAAAGAAGAGCTTAAAGAGAACAAAGACCAGACGAGCCAAAACTCACAGAGACTGGATCTTTTGGAGGGGGGGACGGCTGAGATGAGGGGGGAGATGGAAGGGGTGCAGAAGGGGAACAAAGAACTTGAGATCCACCAGATGAAAACAGAATTTGAAAGAATGTCCTTTTTTCTTAGATTTCAAAATGTGGTTGAGGCAGATGATGAAGATTTAAGGGACATCATGACGAACATATTGGCTGAATACATTCAGAAAGAGAAGCAACAGATGGGGTGGGAACTAGAGCTGGTTTATAGAGTAAATTCAGCATATGCTAGAACACACAATGTACCCAGGGAGGTACACATTAAATTTCTCAGAAAGTCCACAAGAAATGAAATTCTGAGTGCACAAAGGGGGCAAGTTCTGAAATACCAAGATAGAGAGATAACCATTCTGAAACAGATCCCCAAGAAAGTGAGAGAGAAAAGGAAAAATTATTCGCAATTAGCAAAGAAACTTTATCAGAAGGGGGTGTGGTTTAGATGGTTGATGCCTGAAGGTATGTTAATATTCTGGGAGGATACAAGAGTTAGAATTAATACAACCATAGAGGCTCAGGCCTTTATGGAAAAAAACAAAGCACTCCTAGATAAACCAGATGATTTCACAAACAGATACACAGGACATGGGAGGGGCTGGAGCTCTGCTGACGGGGGGAGAAGGGGCAACACCAAGAAGGCTCAGATCACAAAAATGAGTAAGAAAATTTGCTTGATATAAACTGATTGAAATTATCACTTGAATTTACATGCTGACTAAATATTGCTATTTTGTATTGAATTCTGTTTAAATGTATACCATGAGTATGGGGGGAGGGGACACCTGCCACATATTGCAACTGCCAAAATTTGTAACCCTTTCCATCACCCCTTTCCTGTTTATTTCCTAAAAACCAATAAAACTTTGTTTTAAAAAAAAAGAATGCCAGAATTATGTTGCAGGAAGAGAGAATATTCTATTTTAAAACTGGGACGTTATAAGCTATCTCAGCTATGGGGTAGGCAAAAATACAACATTGTACAACACAATGGTAGCATCGCAAGGGCATGGCAGAAGAACATGCATTCTAGGGCATGTTCACATCACCATTGGAGAAAATGAGAATAGTATCATGAAAACATTTATTTTTGCAAGATTTCACTAAAAGTAGTCATGACTGCAATTGAGCCCACAAATTTTGTTGTTAAGCAATACAATTGAATTTTGCCCCATTTTACAACTTTTCTTGCCATAGTTGTTGAGTGAATCACTACAGTTGTTAAGTTAGTAACACAGTTGTTAAATAAATCAGGCTTCTCCATTGCTTATTAGGTCCCAAAGGGTGATCACATGACCCCAGGACACTGCAACTGTCCAAATTTTGATCATGTGACCATGGAGACACTGCAACAGTCCTAAGTGTGAAAAATGGCCATAAGTCACTTTTTTCAGTGTTGTAACTTTGAACGGTCACTAAAGGAATGGTGGTAAGTTGAGGGCTATCTATACATATTTTTTCTTAAGAATTTGCTTGTAAATAATAAGCTTAGTTGAAGGGCGTGATGGCTCAGTGGGTAAGATGCTGAGCTTGTCGATCAGAAAGGTCAGCAGTTCGGTGGTTTGAATCCCTAGCGCCGCATAACAGAGTGAGCTTCCGTTACTTGTCCCAGCTTCTGCCAACCTAGCACGTAAAAAGGCAAGTAGAAAAATAAGGAAGGTATTGGTGGAAGATAGCAGCATTCTGTGCGCCTTCGGTGTTTAGTCATGACCACAGAGACGTGTTCGGACAACGCTTGTTCTTTGGCTTTGAAACAGAGATGAGCACTGCCCCCTAGAGTCGGGAACAACTAGCACATATGTGCGAGGGGAACCTTTACCGTTACCTAATAAGCTTAGATCTGAAGACCAAAACATCAGCCTTGTGCATTCTTAGTAAGAGCTAGGTTACTGTGAAATTGGCAAGGGTTGTTTCTAAGGATTGGGGTATTTGTGACCTTTTACTTTTTCATAAGCTTT
Source organism: Natrix helvetica (assembly GCF_964273705.1). NCBI lineage: Eukaryota > Metazoa > Chordata > Lepidosauria > Squamata > Natricidae > Natrix > Natrix helvetica. The sequence continues at coordinate 154,051,328 of NC_138548.1, read as the reverse complement.
ATGTGCTCTTGCTATGCTGAAAGGGATAGTGTCAGACTATATGGACCCTGCAACATTTAAAAAATGCTGACAATTTCTTGTATATGATAAATGTTACTTTAAAATTGAAGCTCCTGCTTTGTATGGTATATAAATCTTACTCTGTTTTGCCTATTCTGTTCATGAACACCGATAATTCTTTTAAAAGCTTAAGATTCTCTCTCTCTCTCTCTCTCTCTCTCTCTCTCTCTCTCTCTCTCTCTCTCCCTCCCTCCCTCCCTCCCTCCCTCTCCCTCTCCCTCTCCCTCTCTCTCCCTCCCTCCCTCCCTAAATGGAGAAACAAGTTATTGTGGTAGATAAGTGACATTTACAGTATATGATTGATGTCCAGGAAAATGCCATAATAACAATGCAACAGTCTAACAGGAGTATTAAATGCATTTAATTGCCATACAGCGTTTATGCCATTTAGTTCCAAGTATTGGAGTGTTCTCTAAGACTAAAGTATGATGACCAAAGAATTCTTTAAACTAAAACAACAAATTGTCCCAAAGGTGCTTTTTCGGGAGGCAACTGGACTTTCTTGTTTTTTTCTTTTGAAAATGTTTCGCTTCTCATCCAAGAAGCTTCTTCACCTCTGACAGGGGAGTGGGGAATGTAAAGATTTATATTCTCAAGGCTCTGTTTTGGGCCCAGTACTCTTCAACATCTTCATCAAATTTGGATGAGGGAATAAATGGGGAACTCATCAAATTTGCAGATGACACCAAGCTGGCAGGAATAGCCAACACTCCAGAAGATAGGCTAAAGATACAGAAGGATCTTGACAAACTTGAACATTGGGCAGTATCTAATAAAATGAAATTCAATAGTGAAAAGTGTAAGGTTCTACATTTAGGCAACAAAAACGAAATGCAAGTTACGTATAGGTGGTACCTTGCTCAACAGTAGTAACTGTGAAAGGGATCTTGGAGTCCTACTGGACAACCATTTAAATATGAGCCAGCAGTGTGCAGCAGCTGCCAAAAAAGCCAACACAGTTCTAGCATCAACAGAGGGATAGAATCAAGATCACGTGAAGTGTTAATACCACTTTATAATGCCTTGGTAAGGCCACACTTGGAATACTGCATTCAGTTTTGGTCGCCACGTTGTAGAAAAGATGTGGAGACTCTAGAAAGAGTGCAGAGAAGAGCAACAAAGATGATTAGGGGACTGGAGACTAAAACATATGAAGAACGGTTGCAGGAACTGGGTATGTCTAGTTTAATAGAAAGAAGGACTAGGGGAGACATGATAGCAGTTTTCCAATATCTCAGGGATTGCCACAAAGAAGAGGGAGTCAAACTATTTTCCAAGGCACCTGAGGGTAGAACAAGAAATAATGGGTGGAAACTAATCAAGGAGAGAAGCAACTTAGAACTGAGCAGAAACTTCCTGACAATTAGAACAATTAATCAGTGGAACAGCTTGCCTCCAGAAGTTGTGAATGTTCCAACACTGTAAATCTTTAAGAAGATGTTGGATAGCCATTTGTCTGAAACGGTATAGGGCAGCGATGGCGAACCTTTTTTGGCTCGAATGCCATAAGTGGGGGGAGCGCAGGGGGGTCGTGTGTGGGCGTGCTACACCCATAATGCAATGTGCGACCCCCCAGTGCACATGCACGCACTACAGGCGCAACCCCCCCATTTTTACATGCTTTTTTTGCCCTCCCCAGGCTCCAGAGGCTTTGCAGGAAGCTTTCGCATGGGGAGGGCGAAAACAGCCTCCCTCCCCCCGGATGCCCTCCAGAGGCATCAGGGAAGCCTCCGGACGGTCCCTGAAGCCTTCGGAGCGTTCAAAACAATCCTCCGAGCAAACTGGAGACTTCCGGTTTGCTCGGAGGGTCGTTTTGAGCGCTCCGAAGGCTTCAGGGACCATCCAGAGGCTTCCCTGAAGCCTTTGGAGTGCTCAAAACAACCCTCCGAGCAAACCGGAAGTCACTTCCGGTTTGCTCGGAGGGTCTTTTTGAGCGCTCCGAAGGCTTCAGAGACTGTCCAGAGGTTTTCCTGACGCCTCCGGAGGGCGGCTCGGGGGGGGGGGGCGGGAGAGGCTGTTTTCGCCCTCCCCAGGCTCCTATAAAGCCTCTGGAGCCTAGGGAGGGCGAAAAATGGCTTTAAAAAGGGTGAATTCAGCTGGCCAGTGCACAGAGCAGCGCCTTGCGTGGCCTGACAAATGGCTCCGCATGTCACCTGTGGCACGCGTGCCATAGGTTCGCCATCACTGGTATAAGGTTTCCTGCCTAGGCAGGGGGTTGAACTAGAAGATCTCCAAGGTCCCTTCCATCTCTGCTATTGTAATGTATATTCCTTGCAGACAGCTGGTGTGCATCCTTTTAGAGCAGGGGTGTCAAACTCATGGCGGCATGATGTATCACAACTTTTTTCCCCCTTTATTAAACTGGGCATGACGCATCTGGCCCATGGGCTGGGAGTTTGACACCCCTGTTTTAGAGGGTTGTTGAAGCACTTGGAGGCTTATCTGTGTCTTCAGGGTCACCTGAGTATTGCTCCTGGTTCCTGTAGTCTTCAATTTTTCTTCTGGAAATCCATTCCTACTCCCATACCATCCAAAAGAAAAGACAAGAAAGTCCGTTGCCTCCTGAAAAAGCACCTTTGGGACAACCATGACCTGGATGACTGAGAATTTCTACGGATTTTTAGCTATAAAGCAACAAATTGTTAAGCTAGGCTTGCAAACATGATTCGGGTAGTGCTTCCAGAAGTAGGAAAACATGCTTTGAAAGTAACAGGATACCCACAAGTGGTATTGTGCTGGGAAAAGGATACACTATAAGTGTAATGACCGGAAGCAGGCTTCTATTCCCTGTTTAAGAAGGCCTAATCTTCCTTTCCGGTTTCTTGCTCTCTACTTATAATCATTTTATTAGCCTCCCGCTTCTCTTGCATACGTGCATCATTTACCAATGTTGTTCTGACCCATGCTACCTGGGCTGCTTTCCTCTTGTTTCTTTAAAGGCTTCTCTTTCCTTATCTTCCATTCCATGCAACCTTCTCCCATGACACAAGTCCCCTCTTTCTCTCTCATTTTGTGGAGCCTGACAGTCCATGAAGATGTTGTGGCAGCCTAATGGAAAGGAAACTATTTCGAAATAAACAAAATCCCCCTTTAAAAAAAACAAACCATTGCTTACTAACCCCTGAATCGGGTGAAATGCTACTGGTTCACCCAAACCGGTAGTAAAAAGTGCTACCGGTTCAGGGAAACCAGTATTTCCGAAAATCAGCTGTGACACGCGATTTATATTAGCTAGAATAGTTGGATTTCCTGCTTTCTAGCTAATCTAAATTGTGTGGCACAGTGGATTCCCCCCCCCCTCAGCTATTCTACTTACCTTTGGAGGTGTGCTCGGTAGCAGGCTCAGCCCACCTGCCCAGATGTCATCACGTCCCCTTTTTGATGCTCTGCGCATGTGCAGAAGATCCTGTGCATGCGTGGGGGAGGCTCCTGCGCTCACATTTGCCAACCAGTACCGAAGGTAAGTTGATTTCACCCCTACTCTGAATCCCAAGTTTTCTGAGTATGAATCTATGTCAGTTTTGATATTAAGTTTGGATCTGCTTCGTAGATCCGCAGTTGGGCTTTGCCATTCCTTTCTAGGTATACTACGTATGGAATTTAACTCCTTTGTAATTGGTTGCCGAATTGGAACTACATACTTTTGTTCAAGGAAATAGGCATACGTGAAGCCAAGTTTGGGATGGTTCATAGAAATCAATTTAGTGGTCTATATACAGTAAGTGCTGCTTAGAGTACAGAAGTTAGAAATTTATTATTCATTTACTAAGCTTATATGGTGCCCATCTCACTATCAATTTGTTACACACCATGATAGATCACTTATCAAACCAGCCCAGTGCAACTTATGATGATTTCCAGCAGGCATATTTTACGTCTATTTGGAAATAGTGGGTTCTGAACCTATTTCTACTTATAATAAACAAGGACCATGTTTCTGTTGGAATTTATGAATCAAGCTTATCTTTATCAAGAGAATTATAAAGGAAAGAATTGTAATATTTGCACATATATATTTAATCAATCTTCATGGCACCTACTTGCTGATATGATTCTGGATGATTACCCTAACAGTATCTATTTACAACAAAAATAAAAAGCAACCATACACTCCAACCACTTGACACAGCGTACATTTAATGTCCTGGTTCAAATGCCCAGGGGGGAAAAATACCAGAATTTTAGTAGCTCCCAAAGGAGGGATGGTTAGCAGAGTTGGGGGTCAATCAAATTTGGGGAGGAGCGGAGCCATAAAAAAGAAACAAAAAGATCTGGAGGATTCCCATTCTGGAAGAGTGTGTGGGAATGGACAATGTAACCCAAGATAACAGTTGCACAAATAATGTTGTATATGTCATAACCAGCACCCAGTACATCCAGAATTCTGTTGGAAGCCTGTGCAACTTGCAAAGTTATAATTGCATTCCAAGCAATGGTGAAATTCAATTTTTTTACTACCAGTTCTGTGGGCATGGCTTGATAGGCGTGGTATGGTTTGGTGGGCGTGGCAGGGGAAGGATACTGCAAAATCTCTATTCCCATCCCACTCTGGAGCCAGCCAGAGGTGGTATTTGCCGAACTACTCAAAATTTCTGCTACCGGTTCTCCAGAACCTGCTGGATTTCACTCCTGATCCCAAGGTACATGCATAAGTAGCCATATTGCTGGTTCTGAACCAACTGCAGCGTCCTTATTGTTTTCAAGGAAAGCCCTATGTGGACATCATTGCAATAATCCAAAGAGAGGGAAATTAAAATGTAAGTGACCCTGAGCAAAGCTTCTCAGTCCAGGAACAGGTACAATTGCAGGCCAGTTAAAGGTGTGCAAAGCAGTCCTAGCCACAGCTGTCACCTGGTTCTTGAGCAGGAACCATGAGTACAGAAGGACATCTAAACTGAAGTGGTCCCAAGAGAGGAATGTAATGCTCCCACCAATATTTTAATAAATGTTTTAAAAACTGGTTATTAACATCAGCTCTTCATTTGGTTTTGTGATAGAAACCCATAGGTAGTCCTCAGCTTACAACAGTTTATTCAAAGTTACAACAGCAGTGAAAAAAGTGACTTATGACCGTTCACACAACTGTTGCAGCATTCCTATGGTCGTGATCAAAATTCACAAGTTTGGTGAATGGGTCCTATTTATGACGGTTGCAATGTCCCAGGGTCATGTGATCAGCTTTTGCAACCTTCTGACGAGCAAATTCAATGGGGAAGCCAGATGTACTTAACAACCATCTAACTAACTTAACAACTGTAATGATTCTATGGAAAGAAAAGTTGCAAAACGGGTCAAAATTCACTTAACAATTTTTTCACTTGGCAACATAAATGTTGGGCTCAGTTGTAACCATAAGTTGAGGACTACCTGTATATCAATATGTCTGTAAATATATTGGCTTTCTCCTGACATAATATGGAACCCCTACACTGCCCTGGGTTATAAAGTCCCCTTGGCTTACTTTTACTATAGTTTATACAGTAATTATTTTTAATCTGAATTCTAAAATCTCTCCTATTTCCTTATTACCGTATTTTTTGGACCATAAGACGCATCAAGATATTGAAGAGGTAAATTTAAAAAAAAATTGCACTCTGCAGCCTCCCAAACCCTCTGCATGCACTTTTTTTTTTTTGTGAAAAACGGGCCATGCAGAGAGTTTGGGAGGCCTGTAGAGTGCTCCTGGGGGCTGGGGAGGGAAAAAATGAGGGGAAAAACCAGCCTGTTTTTCACAAAAACGGGCCTGTTTTTTGCAAAAAAAACCCGGGGCGTGGAGTGAGTTTGGGAGGCCTGTAGAGTGCTCCTGGGGGTTGGGGAGGGCAAAAACACCCCCATTTTTGCAAAAAAAACCAGGCCCGCTTTTCACTCATTTTTACCCTCCCTAGCCCCTGGAACACTTTGCAGATCTCTCAAACCCTCTGCGCATCCATTTTTGTGAAAAACGGGATGCACAGGGCAGGGTTTTGGGAGGCCAAAAATGCTGTGTTCAGTGTATAAGACACACCCAGATGTTCACCCTTTTTTGAGCGGGGTGGGGGGTTGGGGGAGAAAGTGCATCTTATACTTGTATTTGTGCTTTCTTTGTCTCCTGTTTGTCATATTAATGTGTGTGCCTCTTCAACTTGCATTATTCCAAGACGGCTGCCTTTATTTCTCAGCCAGAAGTCCTTCCCCCACCCCCTGCCACCCCTTTTTTTTTTCTTCTTAAGGAAAAATCCGCCAGGCTAGGCTTCATTTAGGCACGTAGACTCAGCCTTTTGTTGTAAAAGGAAATTAATACATCTTCAAGAAGAGTTTGGATGGGCGAAAGCATCCTGTACCTTCATTATAATGCACTATGATTTGATGTTGTAATGCCTTATCTTACAAGAGGACGTCTCCTCACGATGTGATTTAGATAGGGCAAAAATCAGCTTCAATAAGATTTATTTTTATTAGATGACTCTTTGCCCTGTGGCTCAGTTTCAGAGATAGTCTTGTATCTTCCAAAGCACAATTAAATAGACATTTAAGAAGGGGGAAAATCTTGTTGGGAGTGTAGTATATTGTTAGTACAAAATAATATCTGCTTCTTTGCTGATGATTTTACATTGTTCTTCTCAATTAACAGAGTGCCTGCTTCTTTTTCAGCACTGAGTGCAATTAAAATAAATTATTATAGGGGCATGTACAGTAATAAGAAGAATATATCTTATGACAGTTGTATTACTGGCGATGAAGCAAACTTTTTTTATTTTATTTTCTCTTGAGCAAAATTAAATTAATTCCAGCTTTAATATAATACTACTGCATATTTTGTTTCAGAATCCTTTATAGCAAGACTGGTGGGCAAGCAAGTAGAATGATTCCTATACAGAGATTAAGGACAGAGTCCATACCTTGTCCGAAGGAGTGAATTCATAGCTGAACTGAACAGTCAGATTTCAGCTGAACTTCCACAATATTAGCTGCAATATTGTGGAAGTTCTCCATGATACCAATATATCCACGATATCCAAATATTGTTTGGATATTCTCCAAAGCCCCTGAGGATAGGACAAGAAGCAATGGGTGGAAACTAATCAAGGAGAGAAGCAACTTAGAACTAAGGAGAAATTTCCTGACAGTTAGAACAATTAATCAGTGGAACAACTTGCCTCCAGAAGTTGTGAATGCCCCAACACTGGAAGTCTTTAGGAAGATGTTGGATAGCCATTTGTCTGAAATGGTATAGGGTTTCCTGCCTAAGCAAGGGATTGGACTAGAAGACCTCTAAGGTCCTTTCCAACTCCTATTCTATTCTATTCTATTCTACTTAAAAGCAACTGATAATTTTTTTAAAACTACTTGGCCTCTCAAAAATTCAAGGCAGCTTATAACTTCAACTGGAGATATAACTGTACATACAAAAATATGTACCCTTTCTCACAAATACTGAAATAAAAAGGAGTAAAAGAATGCTAAACATAGAGAACAAGTGGAGTCTTCTATAGGCGATAATGTCACATTGGATCTGAAATATTATGTGTTGTGTTGATGAAGAAAGAAGGAGGCCATTGATTTGCAGCTGCAAAGTAGCTTTAAAAAGCTTCCGATTTTTTTTTTAAGCGATCAAAATAAGGAGAGTGTACTTGAAGTCTCAGTTCAGTACTTTGATATAATGGAAAATGGAAGTTAAAAAGACTAATAGAGGTTAAAAAAGAAGTCCCCCCTGTCCAAACCGGCCACAAACAGTGAGGGCTGAGTCTTTCATATCCTCCTCCCTGAAGCTCAGCACTGGCTCTCCTCAGGGCCGTGTGCTCAGTCCATACCTGTATTCATTGTATACATACGATAGTGTATCTTCTGATCTATCCACTGTGATAATAAAGTTTGCAGATGTTACCACCATATTGGGCCTCATTACAGGTGGAGATGAAGCAGCATACAGGTGGGAGGTTCAAAGATTATCCACATGCTGCTCAGAAAATAACTTGCACCTGAACAATATGTTACGCACATATATGTATAGAGCAGTGATTGCTAATCTTTTTGTAGTTGCATGTCGAAAGCGTGCATGCACCTGCACCCATAATGCAATGCATGCGTGACCCCCCTGCATGCCCCACCCCTGCATGCATGCACGTGCGACCCCCTGCGTGCACCCCACCCTCTGCATGAACGTGTGACTCCCTTGTGTGCGCCTTACTCTGTGCATGCATGCATTGTACCCCACAAGGAGGCTTTTCAGGGCCAAAATGGGGGGCGTGGGGGCCTCGCACAGTGCCTCCCGCCCTGTTCTGGTTTCCAGGTTGGTGCAGGCCTTCCAGACCCAAAACAGGATGTGGGAGGACCATGCACGCCCACCTCCGTGCCCTATTTTGGGCCTGGAAGTCCTCCTGCACCAATCTAGAAGCCAAAATGGGGCATGAGAGCGCTACGCAAGGCCTCACAGGTGCCCTGCCCCCCATACATGCACAGCAGAGACCTGAAGACCAGCTGGACAGCAGGAGTTTCATGCGCATGCGCAGTGGAGCTGGACAGGAGTAACGGCTGGTGTGCACGCAAAGACAGCTCTGCGTGTCATCTGTGACACGTGTGTCCTTGGTTCGCCATCAGGGGTATAGAGGATTGTGTGTTTGTTTTATCTGTTCAAATGAGCAGACTCTGCTGATTTCTATACAATATTTAATTATTCCTGTAAATATAATACAATTAATTTCATTATTGTCACTGCAGTGATAGGTTTGTAGAAATTCTTTATTTTCAGAATTAGATTGCTTTTGTGCCTATCCAGCATGTTATTTGTAATTAGCAGATAGGTGGGTGGATAGACTGACCCACAGAAGTTAAAAATGTATTTCATTCTTGTTAAATGCAGGGGAACACACTTTCTTTTTTCAGCAAGGGCTGTAATTGCTCTTGACTATCATTCTCAGAGATCCCCACTGCCGCCAAAAATAGTTTTTATTCAAGGGCAAAAAACTAAACATGAACTGGGGAGACCCAGGTTCAAGTCTACCCTCAGCCATGGAAATTGGCTGGGTGACTTTATAGCACTACTTTAGTTGTCTTGCAAAAACCTTAGTGACCATTACCTGGCAGCAAAGAGAGCAAAACAAAGCAAAACAAAACTCCAGGGCTTTGCTGACATTCAGTCGTTATCTGTATTTCTTCACTCCAGAATTGTTTCTCCTAAACTTTGGACAAGTCACCACCCAGCTCCCCTATAAGAGTCACCTTATCAAGGAGATATGTGGCATAGAAAATAAATAAATAAATAAATAAATAAAAATAAATAAATAAATAAATAAATAAATAAATAAGTCAGTCAGTCAGTCAGTCAGTCAGTTTGACAGTCAGTTTCCCTCAGCCTAAATGACTTCATAATATGGTTGTAGGAGAACAATGGGCATCACCATGTAAGCTGCCTTATGTCAATCTAACCAATAATAACTGTATTATTACAATGTCTCCTGATTTGTTTAATAATTTTTGCTTTCTGAAAATTATAGTTTGGTTGCAACTCTTGGGAGTTAGAGGATGTTTCAGTAGCTTGCAGTGGCCATCTATTGCCCTGGGACTTCAGGTTGTGCCCTCCTACTTTATAGAGATGTTTGTGGCTGGTGAAAATTGTACACTACAGGCAAGCTGGACACACAATTGTCTGCTGATATTATGGGACAGGTCTTCATCTTTCCTACCTCCTTGATTTTTCATAAAATATATGCCATAAAAGCATCACTGCAGAACAAAAGTCTCTCTGATATGCAAGTTGCTGTCTTACCTAGTATTGTCTGGACAACAATCTGCAATCGCTTGCCTTCATGGAAAAAAACAAAGCTCTCCTAGACAAAGCGGACAGTACACAAGATGTGAAGGAGGGAGGGGCCGAGGCTTTGCTGGCAGGCGGGGGGGGGGGGAGGAGGCAACAATGAGAAAACTCAGATCACAAAAGTAAGTTAGAAAAACATTGCAATTGCTGATACAATGAATCTTTTTGTTAGATACAAAGTAAATGATTGAAATTATTGAAAGATACAATGTAAAATAAGCTGTCAAGATTTAGTTAAGCAATAACATTTTGTTTATCATTTTGTAAAGGTTATGAGACTTGGGGGGAATACCATTTCCTGCACGATGTAGCTGTCAAAATTTGTACCCATACCCATTACCCCTTTCCTTAAAATTTTGTAAAACCAATAAAAAACTTTTTTTCAAAAAGAAAAAGAAAAAAAAACAATCTGCAATCGCTTAATGATAATGCTAACCATATTTTGACACTGTGACTATTGTTAATTTACATTCTATGTTACTGTCAGCCTTTCAAGGTAGACCAAACTAAGACACCAAAACCATACAGAGAAATACTACTTTTAATGCCGTGTTTCCCTGAAATTACGACATGTCCTGATAATAAGACCATGCCATATTTTTCCTGTGGGCAAAAATATATGCCCTCCCCCAATAATAAGCCCCCTGTACAACACCCCCCCTCCAGCCAGGCAGAGCGCCACTCACCAACCTAGCGATATCTCGATGGCGCAAAGCCGCAGAAGCCAGGGGGAGCGGGGGCAAAGGCGCTCACATTGCTTGACCCCTTTGGGATATTGTTAGGTTGGTGGATGGCGCTGTGCCCAGCTGGAGCGGGGGTTGCTGGGTAGCTGCTCTCATGAGCAACTGCATGGCAACTCCCCTTTGCAACCGGGCAGAGCGCCACTCACTGACCCAGTAATATGCCAAAGGCGCTAAGCCGTGTGGCGTTCTGCCTGGCTGGAAAGAGAGGTTGCGTGAGCACTTGTTCTGCCTCCAGCTCACGTGCCTCCCTGCCTCACCATTCCCAACTCTCCCTGCAGGGCTGGGCCAGGGCACTGCCACCGCTGCTGCCCCACTGTTGCCATGCTCCGAGCATAACCAGCTTCCAAACTCCGGAGATCCGCTGCCGGAAACCCACAACCATAGAGCATAGTCCCAGAGCGGCTGCTGCCAGAAGACTCGGCAGCGGATCTCTGGAGTTTGGAAGCTGCTTATGCTCGGAGCATGGCAGCAGTGGGGCTGCAGCGCCCTGGCCCAGCCCTGCAGGGAGTGTTGGGCATGGTTAGGCAGGGAGGCACGCGAGCTGGAGGCAGAACAAGTGCTCGCGCAACCTTTCTTTCCAGCCGGACAGAGCGCCACGCGGCTTAGCGTCTTTGGGATATTACTGGGTCAGTGAGTGGAGCTCTGCCCGGCTGCAAAGGGGGTTTTCCCGGGTGGCTGCTCATGAACGTGGTCGCTTCAAGGCTGTTGTGTTGTGCTGCTGCGACAGCGCAACACAGCCATTCGCCCATGAGGCTGTGTCCGGCTCTTTGGGAGCCCGCTCGCAAGAGAGCAGCCACCCAGCAACCCCAAAACAATAAACCCTCCCCCCATAATAAGGCCCAAGCCATATTTTGTGGGTAAAAAGAAAATAAGACCCTGTCGTCTTTTTGGGGAAACACGGTAATAATTCTCATAATAGAGGTTTTTTTGTTAACGGATTTTGCAAGTCTGCATGCACTTTTCCTTTCTCTCCTTTTATCTTTTGGAGAAGTAGGGAGAGTCAAGTGCAAGATGTTTTCTCAAATTACATTTCTGCCTCAGACTCAAATTTCTTTTATTTGACCATTGTCTTAATTGCGGCTCTTTCTTCTGTACCTCAAGGTTACATTTACTCAGCTTTTATGCTTAACTGCTACTTGTTTTATCTGAAAGGATACGTATGTTCTTCTCTATGCAGGGTCTGTGATGCCAACATCCCTAGACATGTTTGCGTCACCCTAGTTTATTTATAACAAACGAAGATTCGAGGCAATGAACCACTTTAAAAATTCCAATATCCTTGTAAGTCTTCTAATTACTTTCTAATTCCATGCTCATTAATTTTAGTTTTCATTGAAAAATTACCTCCAAGGCCTTCAAATTTTCACGGTGAGTACAGGCATTGAAATAATTTCACATGGTTCATGTAAAAATTCCTCAATTTCTCAATCTGCTTTTGTAAACAACATAAAGTTAATCCAATATTGTTATTCCCTAAATGACACACATATTCCCAATGCCATATGTTCATCATTGTTTGGAAAATCTCTCATTGCATCACTATATTCCAGATGTCTGGCAGGAAACGTGTATTATTGCAGTGAACTTTTTTTTTTAAAAAAAAAAGCCTGGATACCACAATGCAAACCTAACATTCAAATTTCTCAAAAATGTTCTCCTGTTGTATAACTGACCTCTTTGCGTCTGGATTTAATGCTGACATCAGAAGGAAACAATGTATCTTAATTCGCCAGTCCTTCCCATGTTGAGCTCATTTGTGGTATTCTAGAAATGTTTACAGATGCTCAGATTACATGTTTCATTTTCTTCCAACGCAAGGCTTTCAAATCTGCCACTGTCCACTGCTTTACAAATGAACAGGAATATCCCAGTAATAGGCTATTATTGCATTCTGTAGTTTTGCAAGTACACTGAGTGTTTCTGTACCAGAGACAAATTATTTGTGTGTCTAAGCACACTTGGCCAAATAAATTAAGTATAAGTATAAAGTATAAAATAAAATTCATTTTTTTAAAAAAAAGAAGATTTTGCAAAGGCTTAAAAATTACAAAAACATAGAAGAAATATTAAAAAGGTTACAAAAGGATTTTAAAAAAGTAAAGGATTACAAGCAAGAAAAAGATATCTAAAAAGTTACTTACAATCTTCTTTACTATACAGCAGTTACATAGTAAAGGTACCCTGTTTCCCCGAAAATAAGCCCTCCCCCGAAAATAAGGTCCCCCCCCAAAATATTGCAACACAGTAGCAGGCATGAAGTAATCACGCTTGCCGCCTCCTCCACCTCAAAAATAATAAGACTTCCCTAAAAATAAGGCCAAGCACTTATTTCCGGTATCAAAAGAAAATAAGACCCGGAAATATCTTTTGATATTTCCGGTATCAAAAGAAAATTCCCTGTATTTTCAGGGAAACACAGTAGTCCTCGACTTATGAAAATTCATTTAGTAATATTTCAAAATTACAACAGCACTAAAAAAGTGACTTATGACCATTTTTCATACTTATTATTGCAGCATTCCCAAGGTCACATAATCAAAATTCAAACGTTTGGCAACAGAGCAATAAACTATTTAGTGGAATAAGACTATATTTACAAGGGAGGAATTTAAAATAAATACAACCAAATGAAAGACACACACAATGTGAAAGTAACGGACTGTGATTCCATACAATTCTGAGATTTTTCCTCAAATCTGTACTGATTTTGCTCGGTTTCTGGGAGATTATTCTCCTTTCTATCTGAAGCACAGTTTTGAATGACATGATAAATTTCTCAGCTTTCAGTTTCTCTCTTCCAGTGGTTGTCAATAATAAGAAAATGGTTCCTCGGTCCTTTTCAAAAAAAATTGGAATAGATCACCACTCACCTGATTTTTTAAATTATTATTTATTTATTCGATTTTGACACCCAACTCCGGGCAGCTTACAATTTTAAAATTCTAAAACAATTTAAAAGACATTAAAACAATGAAAACCTTGTCCTTTTCCACAAAGTTCTCATAATTGCTTGTCTGGCTTCCCCTGTGTTTGTTAAAACAGGAAAGCTGGGGCCAAGTCAAAAATAATACAAGTAACTACTCAGTTTGTGAGCATAGACTTTGTAAGCAGTCTTTCTTCCTTTGTAAAGAAAACAAGGCATCTGATTGCTTCCAGTCTGGACCTCTTATCTTCCAGTAATGGTATCCTCTTATCTTCACTACCGGTTCGGTAACAGGAGCTCGCACACGGCACATCTGGGCACGTACAGAACCGTATGCGCATGTGCAAAAGGTCCGTGATGATGTCTGGGTGGGAGGGCAGAGCCTTGCACCACTGCCACTACCGTTTTGTCCGAACGGGTGCGAACCCACAGAATACCACCTCTGGTTTGGACCTACCCTTCCACAAAGAATCTTCAACAGAAGCCACAAAGAATCTTCAACAGAAGCCTGTGGCATCAGGGAATAACTAAGTGCTACCATTTTGTGACATAATTTTTAGTGCCGTCGCTGCCTCTTTATTGGCAGAAGATGGGGTTATCAGAGGTACTTTTCAAAGAGGATCATAAATGAGACGGATCTATTATTGGATGTAGTTTCTCTGAGCATGCTTGAACCCCCTTCTATGACACATTAGTGGTCTCTGGCCACACTTGAGAAATTACTGCTATAAAGAGTGAAAAATTAAAAGGCTCACTGAAGATAACGTTTTATTATTCTTTTATGGAATTTTTTAAAAGGGAAAAAGAATATCTCTGAAGGTTTTGCCATGAATAGAAACATGGCTGTAACAATCACATATAACGAGACGCTGTGATTGGGGTACTTATACAGATTTACATAGATTATAAATCAGAGGTTTCTAGACAGTTAAGTGATAATGTTTTTATAGACTTTTAATTTATAATCCCACATGAGAAGGCAAAAACAGAACCTTACTTGGAAATCAACAATGTAGTCCAATTATAATAGATGATTAAACAGAACATTCCATATTTGATTGCAGATTGCTAAAATAAAATACACTGCTGTGCACTTTCTAAATAAAATGTACAATTATTTATAGTGGGTTGGCATCATTTCTTAAACCATAAGCTCCTTTTATTGAAGAACTAAATTACATATTATCTCCAGTACACCTCACAAAAATTAGTTCAGAGATGTGATGATTTTGGAAATGAAAACAAATCTTCACACAGTACTAAATAAATATGTATTAAATGTGCAAATGTTTAGTTACTATCTGAATTTAAATTAATATTTTCCTCTTGCTAACAACCAGCCAATTTCTCCCCCAAATGTTTACAGTTTTATTAATTCAGCTACTTGATATTAATAGATTGGTATAAGGTAGTGGAGTAGATATTGAATATGAAGCGCAAAGTGGAGTTTTAATTAAGTGAGCGCCTTTGCCCACCTGGCTCCCGTGGCTTAGTGCCTTCGGGATACCGCTAGGTCGGTGAGCAGTGCTCTGCCTGGCCAGAGGGTGGGTTTCCAGGGGGTTTATTTTCAGGGGTGGGCTTATATTTTTGCCCACGTGAAAAATGTGGCAAGGCGTTAGTTTCAGGACAGGTCATATTTTCGGGGAAACACGGTATATTCCAGCCTTTTTTTTTTTCTGCTGCGTCTTTGTGACATTGTCTTTCCTTGACTCCAAGCCCACTCTAGAGGAAGCTTGAAATCATCCTTAACTTGTGATTAAAAATTAGGTCCCCCACCTCCTCTTTATCCTGAATCATCACTTGTTTCTCTCCTGCTTCATGGCACAGCAATCCCCATGCTTATCAACTTTAGTTTGGGCTGTTTTTGAATGTGGGTTTAGCTCTCTTCAGGAATAGAACAATTATCTGAAAAATTATCCACTGATATCAAAACTGTTAAAAACATACCTTTCTCCCATAATCCTAGCCATTTTAAGGGGAAAGAGGGAAAAAAGGGAAATAAAACTGGATAAACCCAGCTATCCCTAATTTAAAATACCCCATATATTCTAAATATGGATAATACCACTTACGAGCACCTTTCCTTGACAGGATCAAGTTAACCAACCTTATGCCATGCAGTTCAGTTTTCTGCTGATTCAAGAAGTATTAAACAGCTCTTTAACCCAGTCATGAGGAAGAACTCTATACTCATGAACAGCTCTTTTTGGGTTTTTTTTACAATGTGAACCTATGTACATAACTTCTAAAACTCTTTATAATCATGAACTTTAACTGGATGAAGTGGTACATCATATGGCAACAGTTTTTGACCAAGGTACTTCAAATTGGATTTACATAATGTGTCCAAAATATGGGACCCATGATTCCCGAGGAAATGAAATTTGGGAAAGTAATGGCTGCTTCGGTGCTACTGGCTGCTGCTGTGCCAATAAGCTACTGCTGCGTTAACATGAACTTCATTTTCAGTGTTCCATGACAGTTTCCCAGTCAGTCTCACAATCCCTTGCTCCCTCCTCCACCTGGCAGCAGTCACTTACCTGCCTGCTAGCTTTGCTTGTAACTTTCTGCCAGCTTTCCACTGACTTTCTCCCTGAAACCTTCCCAACAGGCAAAGTAAAGGGGAACACAGCAGGAATTAGAGTGAGTGGGTGAGGAAGGAAGGAAGGCAGGAAGGAAGGATAGAAGGAAGGAAAAAGAGAGGGAAGGAAAGAAAGACAAGGGAGGGAAGAAAGGAAAGG
Source organism: Natrix helvetica (assembly GCF_964273705.1). Lineage (NCBI taxonomy): Eukaryota > Metazoa > Chordata > Lepidosauria > Squamata > Natricidae > Natrix > Natrix helvetica. The sequence goes on along the minus strand of NC_138548.1, from coordinate 154,035,068 downwards.
GAAGGAGGGAGGTTTCTGATGTTCCCTGACAGCTTCCCACAAGGAAATTTAATAGGGGAGCTGACAGGAGCTGCTCCTGCTCCCACTGCTTTTCTGCCTATAACCTGTGGTCGTTCTGTTTCTCTCTTTGGGTAAGGAAATATCCCTGAATCATTGACTCAATGGAGCATGGGTTGTCTATAATTTTTAAATCTAAGTGCAAATCACACCAACCATCCTTGAACACTTTCTAATATATTCAAAATTCAAGAGCAAGATACTCTTACAAGATCTGTGATGCTGGAAAACTAAATTGCAGTGTGTCCAGTAAAACAATATACCAAGTCTCTGTAAGTAATGCAATTTTATTTTAACAGCAAATATTGTCACAAGGAGACAATTCTGATGACTGCAAGCATTAAACGATGTGTACAGCACTAAGCAAGAACTTCATTCTACATCTGCTATACTTCAGTTAAATGAATTCTGGCTATTCAATATGAAGAAGCAGATGAATGATGATATGAAAATTGATTCTTATTTAATATTATTAGCAAAAACAAACATATTGCTCTTCAAACCAAAGAAGCTTAATAAATGAAAAAAATGAATGACACTAAATCAAAACTGAGTGTTATATTCATCAGTTAATTCGATAGAAGACCGAACAAAATTAGACTATATTGATACAATAAGCAAATGTGAATGCATTAGTTTCCTTATCACAAAATTTCAATACTCAAGATCATTAGAAAGCAAAATCAAATCTGTTATTATTTTTACAATAACCAATTATAATTAGCCTATATTATTCAAACAAGAATCACATTATTTCTAATTAGGTTTTTATTAACATACTGGAAGCTCAAACATGCTTACTAGTTTCATATCACATAATTTGGCACAGAAAGCAGAACAATCTCCAAATCAATATGATTTACATATTGCTAACTGATCCAAACCATAATCTATTTGCAACTGGTATAGTTAGTGGCTGAATTAGCAGACAATGATCTATAATACATCCCAGAATTATTTCTACATGATTGAGGATATGGGGCTCAATCGTTAATCAACACAAAATCCAACCAGTTTGAAAGTATCATGGTAGCATCTCACATAAAATATTGTGTCTGAAAACAGCAGCCTGACTTCCGGTTCCGGCGGCTACGGCGACGGGCAAGAACTTTGCCCGCTCCCGCTCTTCGGTGGGCTTCCCCCGTCTTCGGGGGGGGCACAGGACGCCCCGGAGAGGCGTCCTGCCGAGGGAGCGGCTTGCGGAAGGCTCTGGCACCGGCGGCGGCTGGTGGGGGCTTCTCCGCTTTGCTCCAGGCACCGGGGAGCAATTTCGGAGGGCGCGCCTGCGTCTCGCTCCATGCCGATCGGACAACGCAAAACTGAAGGAAGCAGCGGCGGTGCGGTGAGATGCTTCCTCTCTTCATTCCCTTACTTTTGAGTTGATGGACTTTTCAGTAATTTTAAAAGTTAATCTTTCGGATTTTTTCTTGGAGGAGCGGCTGGAGGGGAGGGGGACTTCCCCCCCCCTTGGACAAGCGGCTTGAAAAATTTTTGCTCTCGCCCCCAGGGGAAGGAGGAGGGGGGAGAGCCAACTAATGATGCCTCACCCCAGTAAAAGTGTTTTTCATTGGACTTAGTTCCAGAACTTATTGATGATCTGAGAACTTTGTGAACTTTTAAAATTTTTCCTATGCCTCTGAGCCCAAAGCTGGCAGGGCAAGATGGCACACTTCCGTTGTCTTTATGAACTGTGAAACCTGACTCCACCTTTAAAATTCAGGCTTCCGGTCTTTGTCTCCATGTCACCCAGAGGAATCTCTTGTGGATTGTTATTTCCTGAACTCTCTGGAGAGAAAATTTTCCTCTATTGCTAGACTGACTAAAGAAACTCCCACCTGTTTGGATCTTCTGCCTCCTGGACTCATCTGCCTGCTCTACTTCTCCAGCTGTCCAGTCTCCACACTGACTGATCTCTTTGTTTTATAAACCATGTCTCCAAAAAGACCACCACCTGGAAAACCTGGCTTCGCTACTTCTGTACCGACATCTGCAACATCCAGTCCTGCCACACAGTCAAAGATTACAGAACTGATGCAACCTAAGAGTACAGAGATGGATTTGCAACAAATGCTCTAGCAACTCATACAGGGCCAGGAAGAAATTAAGAAACAATTAAAAGAAATGAAGGAAGAAATTAAAGAGAATCAAGTCCAAATTTATAAGAACTCACAGAGACTGGACCTTGTGGAGGGGGGGTGGCGGAGGTGAGGGGGGGGTAGAGACTCTACAGAAGGGAAACAAAGAACTTGATATCCAACAAATGAAAACAGAGTTTGAGAGAATGTCCTTTTATCTTAGATTTCAAAATGTAATAGAAGCAGATGGGGAAAATATAAGGGACATTATGACTAATATTTTAGCTGAATACATACACAAAGATAAACAGCAGATGGAATGGGAGATAGATCTGGTCTATAGAGTGAATTCAGCATATGCCAGAACACACAATGTACCCAGGGAAGTTCATATTAAATTCCTTAGGAAAAGCACAAGAGATGAAATTCTGGGAGTACAAAGGGGGCAAGCATTGACATATCATGACAGGGAGATAACCATCCTGAAGCAGATCCCCCAAAAAATTAGGGAGAAAAGGAAAAACTATTCGCAATTGGCGAATAAACTATACCAGAAGGGGGTGTGGTTTAGATGGTTGATGCCTGAAGGTATGCTGATATTCTGGGAGGAGGCAAGAATCAGAATCAATACACCCATAGAGGCACAGGCCTTTATGGAAAAAAATAAAGCGAAACTAGAAAAAACAGAAGACGCTACAACGGTCATACAGGACACGGGAGGGGCCAGAGCTCTGCCAACGGGGGGTGAAGGGGCAACACCAAGAAAGCTCAGATCACAAAAATGAATAAGAAAACCACAATGTTATAAACAGACCGAAAGTAATAATGAAATTATATCTAGACTATATATCATAACTATATAAATTGAAAACTTTTTTTTAGAATTAATATGCTGATTTTTTATGATTATGTATTAATGTTTTATACTTAGATGTATCCTATGAGTTTGGAGGGAGGGGGCGTCTGCCACACTTGCAACTGCCAAAATTTGTAACCATTCCACTTACCCTTTTCCTATAAATGTTTTAAAAAATCAATAAAAATTTTTTGAAAAAAAACACAAAAAACAGCAGCCTGTTTATATTATTTATACTTTTCCTGAAGCATTATCCTATTATTTATAATTTTCCTGCAGCATAGTCTTATTCACATGTATAAAAAGCAAAGACAAGAAGTTATCAAAAAGCATGATCGATTTTATTTCTTATAAATTAGTGGAGAATATCAGGAAGATTTAAAGTCGTAAATGTGGGATATTTTTTTTATACTATAAAGAGTAGATATTGAAAACTGAATATGAATTGTGAGAAAAGTAGATATGGAAGCTGTAAGCAACTAGGAACAATATCAGAAAGGGCCTTAGAAGTTATAAATTAAAAACCTAGAAAAAATTTCTGGCACCAAAAAAATAACCACCTGTTTGGATTTCTTTAGGAAAATTATTCCATCCAATATGAGAGTTCCACTGGAAATTTCTTTTACTTGGATTCTTATTATTTGCTGAAAGATCTCAAGAACAGCGCCAGAATGTGATCTTAGATGTGGATTTAAGAAAGTTGAGATCCATAGACAATTCAGTCTTAATCCATTTTGACTGTTATCTGGTTAATACCAACATCTCACATTTGTTTCAGAAATGGACAAGACCATTTCTAAAATCTTTGGAGCAATGACAAAGCTCTGAGATAATCATTGTATCAGCCAATCTAAATGAATATTATTTATATAAGATATGGAGGGAGGGGAGATTCATGTGAAATCTTTATGCTAATAAATAGCGGCATCATTCCAATATATCACTTCTATACAGGCTGGCCACTCAATTAAAATTTTCTCCTCTAAATTTGAGTTTTAAATAGCAATGTTCATAGCCACTCGCAATGTTTCACTGCAGAAAAAAACATTTTAATTGATGAAACAATTCACCTTCTTGCTGACTATGACATCAGAGTGAGCAATCTGAATTCAATTTGCCTGTCTAACTACCAGTACTATTTCTGACACATGAAAGCAATAGCTATGTATTAATTTTACTTTAATTTCTGAAAATCTACAAAACTGGGGGGAAAACATATTATCCCAGACTGTGTACACATTGAGACCGCAATCACTTTCTGCATTGCCCTGCTTGCTAGCAGGCAGGCAGCCCTGTAGCCAACAGTTTCCTATCCCTTGTTGCTTTGCTATGGAGTTTTCAGAAATATAATCTTAACAGATCCATAGAGCACTAAATTAAGGCAGGCTTTTTTTTATTGCAGGTACTTGTTGCAAGCAGCTATTCTTATGCATAACAACATTTTAATAGTAGTTCTGCTCCATGTATGGGTGTCCAGAATAGGCAGTGGAGGAAATTACAAAAGGAGTGGGGTATCATCGTACGAAGACAGGGATGTATATACTTGTTTCAGACCATGGGGCACAAAAACATAAAATTGACATTTGGATGATGTCACTGCATGCAGAACACTAACTTTGGCATAGTGCTGGTTTGCTGCATAGGCCACTACACACATGATAATAAGAAATTCTAAGTAGTGGATCACAGCTTGCATTTGCCATCACTCTTTGCACATTTGATAAAATTGCCTAGGTGAAAGGAAATATTCTGATAACTCAGGGAGAAATATAATCCAGTCTCCTGAATCTTTACTGAAACCTTTACTGTTTCAGCTCCTCCCTCGTGATAGCATTATAGGTATAGGACATTACATGCCAAAACACTAGATAGTTTTCCCCCTAGTGCCATCACTCTGCTGAACACCTAATTCTCGCAATGCTGTCTAATGTCTATGCATATTTACCTATGCAGTACTGTTAATTATCCTCCTTATTATCTTCTTTACTTCATCCTCTTATTGGTATTTTTATGATTATTATTCTGTTGCTTTGCATGTACACTGAAAGCTTCTGAACCAGAGACAAATTCCTTGTGTGTCTAATCACACTGGGCCAAATAAAATACTCAATTCAGTTCAGTTCAATTCAATGCAATTTTAAAGCTGAGAATTAGAGTAGAAGGTATGCAGAAGATAATCCACTGCTACTCCCACTTAAAAAAACCCCAAACCTCTCAAAATAATTTAAAGGCACACTTTATTGACTTTATTGTGGCTGGCTATAATTTCAGTAAATAAATGTAGTTCTCTAAAATTCAACCATTGTAATCACTGAATATTGATGGGGCAATCTCAGGATGCTATTGGTTTGCTGATTTGTGAATTAACAAAATCCTTTTGAAGATGAATAGAATAGAATTCTTTATTGGCCAAGTGTGATTGGACACACAAGGAATTTGTCTTGGTACATATGCTCCCAGTGTGCATAAAAAGACAAGATACATTCACAGAGAATAATAAAAAATAAGGAAACCATTAGAGAGCATTTCACTGAGGCAGCCATCATCATCACCATCTTGGATCAAGAACAGGTTATCTGGAAATTGACTAATGTATTGCCACAGATGTATTGAGCTGGCTGCATTTTATCCAGTAGCAAACGAAATATGTTTGAGTATGTATGTTATACTGTACATGTGATTTTTATCTGATCAAGCCAGAAGACAAGCAAGTAATCATCCTTGCAATGGCGTTGTTGTTGCCTGGAACAGATATGCTGTATGTTATATTTTCTTTGTTTAACTATTACATAAAAAGTTTTACATAAGTATCACATTCCTCTTAAATAGATTGTGTGGGATCACACTCTGGTAAGCTTAAGCATGATCTTAAGCGCCACCACTTGACTTAATCTCTTTTCTGAGTAGCTAGGCAATTTTCCAACAAAGCACAAAGCTGCAACTGGTCACTATTTTGTTATTTAGATACAGATTCTAATTATTACATTAGAAGGTATTAACCTTTCATTTTACTAAGCTCTATATTTTGATGGTGATCTTATATTGGGCTATAGAATAGAGGGTTTTTTGTCTTCTTTACATATATTTTATAAATTGAGCTGTGTCTAGTCAAAAGGGCATGACAAAATATTATGATTACTAGTATTTTTTTTAATTAAAATGAGGTAGATGCTGTTAGACTTGCTTAAAGTGTAATGTAGCAGCAGCAGCAGCCAACAATTAGCAGGAGTCTCCTGGATTACAGAAAGCTAAGATACAGGTGGTCTTCCTTTATTTCTTGGAACAAGCTTGGATTGGGGAGAAAAAGTGACAGCAAAATGGGATAAAGATGAAATAACTATATGGGTGGAGCAAAAAGGAAGGGTAAAAATAGCCAGTCATTGTAGTGTAGAAAGCCAACACCTCCCCACCAGAAGAATGAAATATTTGGGAAATATTAAAAAGGCAGAATATATTTCCCTAAAGGAGAAATGGAGAAACATGCTCTTAAAGACATAAAGCAGACTCAGTTTTTCTTAATAGCCCCAGAATATATTTTGTGCCCATTAAGAAAGATTGGGCCAGCCTATTCAGAAACCAGCCTGTTTCCCTCTCCCAAGCAGAAACTGAAGAGGACAGCTTTTAGAAATGCAGATTTGGTAATCCATTCAGAAAGACTGGGTCAGGACAGAAACTCAGATAAGCAATAAACAAAAAGTTGACAAAATTAGCTCAAGCACTAGGATTTGCATTTCCTCTTTTGCCTATAGAGCCAGCTATGACTCCTACATAACCCCTACATGATCCTCGAAGGAATCTGACAACAGCCATAGAACATTAAAGGACATGTTCTTGCACAGGAACAGGAAACTCAAATACAAAGCCCAAATACAAAGCCCAAAGAAGGTATAAAAACCCACCCACTCTCAACTCCATTTTGTCAGCTGGCCAGAATTATATGTGGTTCTACTTCATCAATAAACCATCTTTCCGATCAGCCTCCACATTTCCAGTGTCTTTCTCCCAGCTTGGAACTGAACCAGTTGGATTTTCCTCCCAACAGTAGTAATTCTCAGATGAAGATGAAAAAGAGGACATCCAGTTGATAGAGAATAAAATGCATCAATTTTGGGGGAGTCTGCTATTTCTGAAAATTATTTTATCTTGGATATTTTGTTTTTATAGTTACTGGAAATTCAGCATCCCTTCAAATATTACTGCTTACCTCAATCTCAGAGCATGGGAGAAGGATCCAACAATTGCTAAAAGCTTATGCCACATCCGCCATATACAGGTTAAGGTAAAAGTTCCCCTCGCACATATGTGCTAGTCGTTCCCGACTCTACTGGGCAGTGCTCATCTCTGTTTCAAAGCCGAAGAGCCTGCGCTGTCCAAAGACGTCTCTGTGGTCATGTGGCTGGCATGACTAAATGCCAAAGGCACACGGAATGCCGTTACCTTCCCACCAAAGGTGGTCCCTATTTTTCTACTTGCATTTTTACATGCTTTCGAACTGCTAGGTTGGCAGAAGCTGGGACAAGTAACGGAAGCTCACTCTGTTACACGGTGCTAGGGATTCAAACCGCCAAACTACCGACCTTTCTGATCAACAAGTTCAGTGTCTTAGCCACTGAGCCACTACGTCCCTCTACGCAGGTTTAGGTAGAAATAAACTCCAGTCATTTCTCAAAAAAGAAAAAAGGAATGACTCTGACATAACTTGTATGTATTTAAACTACAGTATAGTATAGGTTAAATAATACAGGTAGTCTTTGACTTATGACCATAACTGAACTCAAAATTTCTGTTGGTAAGTAAGACAGTTGTGGAATGAGTTTTCCTGCATTTTATAACATTTCTTGCCACAGTTGTTAAGTGAATCATGGCAGTTAAGTTAGCAACATGATTCTTAACCAAATCTCACAAAAAGTGATCACCTGACTCCAGAACACTGCAACCATCATAAATATGAACCAGTTGCCAAGCGTCCACATTTTGACCATTTCAGCAAAGCATCGCTTTGACCACAGGGATGTTGCATAAGTGTGAAAAACAGTCATACGCCACTTTTTTCAGTGCCGTTGTAATGTTGAATGGTCACTAAACGAAGGATTCTAAGTTGAGGACTACCTCTTTTGGCTAGATCACCATCAATAACAATGATATAAATTGTTTTCTTTTAAGCATATGAGACAAAATGGCACTTGTTTCTTGTTAAATTTAGCTTTCTAGGATCTCATTAAAAGCCAGTTTAATGTGTAGGGGTGAAGGCACCTGGCTAGAAACCTAGACACTTGCCTTCTAGTCAGGTTTTGGGTATAAAACCAACTGGATGATTTTAGGCCAGTCATTCTCTTTTAGCTTAGGGAGCAAGAGAGGGCAAATTGCTTCTGCAAACGTCGCCCGGAGTAAAGGCTGACTTGACGGTGCGCGCGCGCACACAAAAGAATCCCGAACCCGGTCACATCATTCAGCAGTTGCAAGTTTGCAGTCTCAAAATGTTTCTGTAAGCAAGGATTTTCTGAAAGGAATAAATCTTTCTTTCAGATTTATTTGAAAGAATATCGATTTAAAAAAATAGATGTTGTTTGGGAGACCGTCTAAGAAGCTGAGGCGGCCACAGGAAAACAGTACAGAGATTGTGCCCGGGAGACAGAAAAATAAGAACTGTGCGTTTCTGGCGGGAAAGCCACAACGGGGAAACCCTCGCGACAACCGAGCTGGCGCAAAGCCAGGCGCCGTCCCCGGGTGGCGCGCGCGGCTCGCTTAGTCCCGGTGCGAGCAAGGAGGCGCGCGCTTGCTCGCTCGCTCCTGCCCCCAAAGCTATTGTTTCCATTCCTGGCGGCCTCAATGGAAATTCCACCTCACTCCCCCCCTTCCCTTCTGTTGCCCGGGCTGGGCCGGGCTATTTATACAGCTTGGCGCTGCCGTCACGGAGAGCCGTTTCGCTGACGAGGGATTGACGCTCTTGGCTGCCGGAGCCGCGCTTGCGGTTACAATGGGCGCTTTGTCTTGAAGCGACTCGGGGGCTTGGAAGAAACGGCGGGGAAGGAAGGAAAAAAAGACCGTCGCCCTTTGGCCGCCCCGTTTTGCAAACCCCCGAAATCTTCCTGCCGAAGAGGCGCCCGCGGCGGAGAACCCTTCCCCCCGGAGGTGTAAGCCCTTGCCTCAGAGCCGAAAAGGTTGCGCCCTGGAAAGGAGAGTTTGAACGGCTGGTTCAGAAGAAAGGAAAGAAAGAAAAAGAAAGAAAGAAAAAGAAAGAAAGAAAGAAAGAAAAAGAAAGAAAGAAAGAAAAGGGGGCGAGGGAAGCGGGCAACCTAGCAGAAAAGCCTGGGCTTCTGGCGGAGCCCAAGGAAAAGGTAACTATTACTATTCTCATCCGTTCGCAACAATGTAAAGTCGCCGCTCCCCCAGGTCTGTAGCGGCTGCTGGCTTTTCATGCGCGCACCTAGTTCTTCCCAAGAAGCTAGGATGCCGTAATGGAGCGGCGTAGCTTATGTGGGTCTGTTACTATTATTATTATTATTAGTGTGTGGGCGGAGGGGGGGGAGGCGCACCATTGACCCAAACTGCAGGAAGCCCGCGCTTCCGGAAAAAGTAAGTTCTTCGTTTGAATTCATGGGGGAGAGGGGGGAGGAGCTTCTCACCTTTGTCTCCACCCCTAAATGAACCCGCTGTTTCTAGCTCGAGAAGACCTTAAGGGGCGGGGAGGAGCTCTTTCTATGCCTTTGGAAGCTTCCGGGTGGGGGGGGGAAGAGAGCCTTATAGTAACTGCAGCGTCGTGGTGGAAGCTTTGCAGGTCTTTTCCTTCGATCCGTTTGCTCGCCCATCCGTGCTGTGTGTGTGGTTTTTTTTTTAATCGTACAGCACATTTCCTGTGGAAAAGAAAACCTTAATTCTCCTCCCCTCCCTTTTAATCCACTCGTTTATGCCTTTGCAGACGGAGAAAAACGGGTCTATATTATGCTGGCAATGGAAAAACTCTTTTTTCCCCCGTTTAATTGACAATAGCTTTCAGCGCAGCTGGATTTCCGCTAGGTGCAGATGTTGCTAATGGCAGCTTCAGCATGGATGGGCAGATAGCATATGGAATGCAACATGTTGCCATATGGTCCCCCTTTAGCCTTTCACCTCCCAAGAATATCAATCAAATATATTCTGGGAGGTGGGTGGGTGGGATTTAATGACTGAACAAGAAGATGAATTGCTTTGGACAATTTATATTCCTTGACCTGAGACTTTTAAAGTCAGTAAGGTGGTATTCCTATGCAGGGCGCAACCTTTCGCCTCACAGGCAAGCAGCTACCTTCTCTGGGAAGTGAATGCGATGGCACTGAATGGGGATGACTTGTGGAAGAAATATGTATGATATTGAACAGAGTGGATTTTACAGTGTGCCTAGTGAGACTGAGAGCAAAATGCAGAAGGACTTCAAATGCTGCAAACACCTATTTGTCAGCTAGGATCCGGGAAACTGTCAAATATGTTATATGGCCTAGTCCCCTTAATATAACCCGACAGACAAAGAAGAATTACATGTATTTAAAACTACAATATCTTATTAAAATATTGTTAACCTCGCATTCTATTTGTGTGTATTTGTACTCGCCATTTCTTTCTGTTCCAGAAAATGAAGTAAATGTAAGTAAATTAAAGCTGAAGGAAGCTAATAATTTGTATTTTGTTGTCTTTTAAGGTTACGTTTTCATATGGTTTTTTTAAAAGCATACTTATCTCAATTACTTATCTAATCAGGCTCCATAACAATTATAGAAAAGGGTTAGTTATCCTCTTTTGAATTATATGTATATTTTAGCAATTCATATTTATTTGTTAGCAAAGACACCATTATGTAAAATATTAACAACCTTATACAGTATTTTCTTTGAGGTTGGTTTCAGATTCTTGTCCATGGGTTAGTTACAAAAGTAATGGAATACATTCACTGAAATCAATGAAACAACATGACAAAGTCCCATTGGTTTAATAAGGCTAATCTTAACTGAGAAATTTGAAATCAATTTGATGGGTATAGAGTAACATTCTTTAAACTTTAAACATGCGTTTCTAGGGGGAAATCCTGTTGAATTCTACAGAATTGACTTCAGAATAAATAGCATAGTCCTTAAAATAGTATTCTTTAGGGATTTGTCTTTATTATACTTGCCTGCCTCAGGTTCTGCATTCTGAACTACCTTAGAAAAATGTTTTTTGCATAAAGGCTTTACAGAGCTCAGGTTTAATGGTACACAGTACTTCTGTGTTTAGATTTTGAACATTGCTTCTAAATGCTGTAGTTTCCCATAATTTCTGATTCTGACATTAAAAAGGTAGAAAATATTTCAACACATTTTAACTCTATATTGGCACCCACTTTTTATTTTTAGTTTCACAGCATAGGCTTCTCCCTTATTTTTAATTATTGTTTACAAAGTATGGATGCAAACCAATCTAATAATTTATTAAAGATAGATTTAATAAGAAAGAAAAAAGCTTTCACTTTTGAATCCTATTACAGTATTTTATTTCTGCAACGGTCTGGGCTCTGGATGAAGCTATCCTAGGCTGCAACTTCTAAGATTTAATCAGTTCTTTTTCCTGAGTTCTCTAGCATTTGAATTTTTTTTTTGAGACTGGCATATAATCATTCCAAAACTCTACCATTTATATAATGAACTATTGAAACAATGTTTTGACATCCATAGATATAAAAATGGGGTAGTTTTGCCTACAGAAGCACAATTTAAAATAGCAGTCTAAAACTGCCTCTATGCATATGCACATGTAAGTCAGCATCTCTCAACAAAATAATTCCAGAGCCAATATATAACTTTAAATGCAACCATGTGTAATTTTAGACCAATATGACCCCAGCCCAGCCCACCTGCTCCTTGCGATTACAAAAGGCTGGCTAGAGGGAGGAGAACATTTTGTGATCAGTTGGGACTTTAAAACCTTTCCTTTTCAACTTCTGCCAGTATAAAATATCCTTCCAGAATATTTGCTATAGATAAGAAACCCTTAGACACTAATATTAACTATACAAACAGTGTAATGCGTAGTTTAGCTAGGTGAATGTTATTAAGTTTTCTATGAATTGAGAAAGCACTTTCACTATCCTTCTGAACCACAATTCAATATAGGCCTTTTAAGAAGCTCTGATACATTTTCTGCTGTTAGAACTAAATATTTTGCATACAAACAATGCAGAAATATTTCCCATAAAAGCTCTTATTACCTTTCTGTTCATATATTGGGTTTTACTATACATGGAAAGTATTTTGTTAATTTGAAGGTGTCTCTTATTCTCTAAATAAGAATAATTTTGGAAACATTAAAGGTTGGAAACTAGTTGGAAACATCAAGAAAACAATGCCCTCAGTGAGATATATTTTAATATGGATCTTCTAAAATGTGGCTTCCACTGGCTCAGAAATATTCATCATTCACCTTTTCATGTGCTCAACTGTCACTATATAGTACTGCTGATAACACAATGACATACACCGTTCATTACAAAGGCAACATACAATAAATACTTTATGCTGTGGACTCAAATGTTTTCTTGTAAATATTACTCTGCCTTTATTGCAGTTGCTGTCTTCTTGATACTAATATTTTGACACTCTTTTTTTGTTGTCACATAATCCTAATCAGAGTTGACCCTTATGTTTTAAGATCAGAAAATTGAAGAGCTTTTCTTCAAAACAATCCACTAGATTAACATTATTTTTAATCTCCTGAGTTAATTTGTTCTGAAATATACTTTGCTGAGATACTGTTAGGTTACAAGGGTGATTCTTAGCCTACAATGGTATTTGGGACTAAAATTGTACTTGGCAACCAGAATTCCAGACGCTGTCAGCTTGGAAATGGAGGAGATGGGGTTTTTTTTGCAGGAATTTTACAAAATGTCAAACTGCTTTTCCTTTATAACTCCAGTTCTAGAGAGTGAACCTCTTGTACTGAATTCTCTGTGCAGGTATTTAGGTACCAAAAGGCATGATTTTGTTACATCTATAAGAACTGTTTGCATTCATTTAACGTAGACTTCTTTTTGAAGCATGGAGCCATGGATGTTTGTTCTCTCTCTTCTTTTTTTCACATCATTACTCTGATACTGCTTGATTAGCTCCCTCCCCAGTCATGATTGGTAATTAAAATAGGCATTAAAATTAGTCACTTAGCAATTTTGCTGTTCAATTGGCAATTAAATTACTTAATTGCAATTAAAGTCCTAATTTTAATTGGCAAAATGATAGATGTAGATTTAAGATAATATGTATAAATACTTTAATAAGTGTCTATATAAGGATTACTTAATTACTCAACTTGAAGTTTATGTTGTTAACTTCAAAACTTTAAAATGAGCAATGAAATTTTATATTGCATGGATTCTAAAGCTATGTTAATTAAATATGTACCTAACAATATAAGGGCTCAACTATGTTTCGTCTATAATGTTGCAAATATAGCATGGGAAACCCTTTATAATAATCAGCAAAGGAAACCATATTGCTTATTTTAAAAGCATTTAAATCAATAAATCATACTCAAAAGTAAATATATCTAGGGGGGTATGATGCAAATAACAGTGTAAAAGAGTGTTACTAAAACATGAGGGAAGTATTACTTTGGTAAAGAACTGTAACTGAAATAATATTGATGCAAAAAGAGATTGTTGCTTTTTTCTAATTAACATTCATTCCATACTGAGATATTGGCATTAGCAGAAATTGCAACTAATATTTAAAGCTAAGTCCTATAGTATTCTGTCTTTGGGTGAATGGATTAAAAAAAACCTCTTGCATCTTTGATTAATTGCCCTAAACAGGGCATTCTGGCAGATTTATCATGGTATTTGAGGAGAGGGTTAAAAAAAAGCACATACCAGTAGTTAAATTCTTTCTTCAATAGTCCAAGAACATTTTTTCCATTTCCCTCTGCACACCTAACCTCCTTTGAAAGCATGCTTTGTCGATGTTAGTTTTCAGTTCTCATAAATATAATTCCCCCCCCCAAAAAAAAAGATGGAAGAAAATTGCTCAAATGTAGGTTAAAATACAGTCATGTGTCTTCTAAAAACTAAAATTATTTGTTATTGCCAACACAAACATTACGATGTACAGTCTTTTTTCTTTTTATAGACCATTATCACGGTCTTTCCAGTTTGGCTTTGTTATCTTTCCTGAAATTATGTTCATGCAAGTTCCTGAGGGAAAGCTCATAATTGGGAGCACATCTTAAACTGGCAATCAATATTCTCAGCTCTTAATATGGGTAAAGTTACCTATTCCATTTCTTCCACATGAAACAACATTTGAAGACTCTGCTTTCATTTTTGAACACTTAGAATCAATTTGCATTAAATTAAGAGAAATTGTTTATTTTGAATGTTACAAACAAAATAATTCTTATATATAACAAGCTACATCATACTTTCATTTATTCTTGGTATATACGATAAATTATCTAGATCGGTGTGAGAAGTAGCATCTTATTCATTTTGATATATTCCTAATCACAGTATTTCCCATGTACTAGAAATAAAAATCTATGTGCCTCAAGAGCCTGTACTCATTGTCTTTTTAGTTACATTCTTGGAACAGCAGAGACAAATAAATGTGCACAGACCTTCAATATAAGAAATTAATTTGTTACCCATGTTGTAAATAAATGTGTTCACATTCAGGGTTCAATCTTAATTACAGAAGTATCATTAAATTATGAGCACTGTGTTCTTATATAATACTTTTCATTTAGACTTCCCCTACAGCCACTTACATGAAAGTTGTTGAACTTAATATGATAAGCATACACACAGTGTAGTGCTTTTATATATTTTATCACATTTCCTTTTATAAGCTGCAGATTTTATCATATGAAGCTTTGTAATATTACAAGAGAGGCAATTTGATATAGTGGTTAAGGCTAGAAACTGGAGGTGGTGAATTCTAATTCTGCCTTAAGCAAAAGCCAACTGAGTGACCTTGGACCAATCACAGACTCTTAGCCCTAGGAAAGAAACAATAGCAAACCACTTTTCAAAAACCTAAGAAAACTGCAGGAACCTTCCCCAGGCAGCCTCTGAGAGAGAGACATGATTGAACAGAAGAATAAAAAAATGATGCTATACAGTGTTTTAAATTATGCAGGGCACCATCTGGTATTTGACAGAAAATCTGATCACAGAATCCCCCTCTGATTTTTTTAAAGGGAGATTTTAATTTAAAAACAGCCCTTATGATATCAGGAACATATTTCCCACCTAGTGATCTGCAAGTAAACATGCAAGGAACTGAGATGTCAGTTGAGGTATAAACTCAGCAACCAGAATAAAATAATTTTCTTATCCTCTTAACCTTGTTTAAATATGATATAAACACAGAGGGATAACTCTTATACTTTGGTGAATCAACCTTGAATATTAACATATTTACCTATAATTAATTTCCTAGTTTAAAAATGCATGTGTATGTTTGTGTGTATATACATATAGACATAAAATGACTTCATTCCTCATTTCTCACAAACTAGAAGTTTATGTTTCAATATAGCTCTCCTCCTCATCCACTGCTTCAGTTAGGAAAATAATTTCATCCTATGATGTATTACTAGGCATACATGAAAGTTTCCGAATACCTATATCAAAATTTGTTCTACATCAGTTTAAAAATGATGTAACTGTTAAATATGACGGCACAAAGACTGTACCCAGATGACAAGATAAGATTAATGATGTAAGAATGGTTATGGAAAAATTAAAACTTTAAAAAATCAGTTCTAGAACAGTACTTTTCAAACAAAATGTCACAGTCTAGGTTTGTAAAAATGGTTTTGTGGCAGTGAAATTAAAGACGCCTGCATAAATCTATGGATTTCAAATTCCACAGCCATACAAATGCTTATGTGTGTCGCATCCCTAAGGATTTAGAAAAAAATATATAAAGAAATTAAAGAGTCTTATCTCTAGCATTCATATTGTTATATAGAAAAGTAACATTATTTCAAGTGCTTGTGTAGAAAAGATTTTTAATAGGATGCCACTTCCTTGAAATTAATGGAAACAGCCGGCCCTCTTAAAGAATACAACTATTTTGGGGCAAATTATACAATACGTTATTTTACACATTCAAATTAAATTGTAGTTAATGGCAAAGGAAATATCTGTTGACTCGAGAGATCAATCTTGAATATTGAAGATAGGGGACTTTATATATCTCAACTGCATTCAACAAATTATTGGAAGTGATTATGCATTTATCTTACAAAATACATCCAAGTTTTACCAATGTTACTTCAAATGTTCTTGGTTATGTTGACTGCAGAGTCCAGCTCTGACACAATCAGAGACATGCAATACTAAATTATTCTAATTGGGCAACTTCAGAAGAACTTTAGACTAATATAAAACCCATTGAGCTGTTTGGTTTTCATTCTTTTATAGTCCTTGCTGTCCAAATTAATGGAGCAAAAATATTTAAAGCCTCAAAAAGAAAACACACTCCATTTGGCCAATTATTAGGACAGGAGACACATTAGGAATGGCTTTGATCCACGTGTGGAAGTTATTTGGGCCTCAGGGTAACCTCTCAGTTGGGTAAAAAGAAAACCAAATGACCACAAGATGGCATCAAAGAAACCCTGAAAGTCTATTTGCTGCCGCCTAGTGATCCTCCTAATACTGGTATTTTCTGCCTATAGGTAGGCAGAGAGGAACAGCAAATCGCCTGAAGCTTGCCAGCTGATGCAGGAGTGATGCTGGGTGGAAATATAAGCAGAGTCCCTGGTTTTTTCTTCACCCACTCCCGTGTGTAGTCTATGGTGTGTGGGCTGCTTCAAATCCGTACCATTCACCGGAGAGAGATAGGCAAGTCGATGGGCTGACATCTAGTGGTCGCCCGTAGTTCTGCAGCCCAGATGCAGTGGCCTTATCCCGCCACGACCCGGAGGTTTCAAGGCGCAGGGAGGGGGGCAAGGGAGAACCTGGGGGTCCCCTTGCCTGAGGACGCCAAGGTATCTACTTTTCCTTGCCTTTCTTGTCCATCGCTGTAGAGAATCATTTATACCAGCCTGACTTCCCTTTGCAAAAAAGTGACGGTTCAAGCGAGAGAGAAAAAGTTATTTGCGAGCTCCTCTTTTCTCTCACACCCACGCTTATTAAATAGGATTCTTATTACATCCTTTTCTTACACGGGTTTGACAGCATTAGCAAAGGAGGAGGGAGTTAGCGCTACCCCACTGGCAGCCCAGTCCTTCTCTCTGGAGCAACTTCAACCCTAGTGCTAGAGAAAAGGAAGTTTTCAATCTCGAAACGCAGCGCCCAGGAAAAAAAGAGGTTTAAAAATAAATCCCCTTTGGCTGCTTTCGAGTTTCCGATTCGCAGAGCCTTAAAATAGCCCAGCCCACTCTCAGGCTGTTGCTTTCCCCGTCTTCTCAGCGCAATGGAGCAGGCACCACCGGGGCAAGCTGGGCGCTCGCGATTGCTATTTTCGGAGCCATCCCAAGCCTGTTGCGTCAATGGCACCGTCCCCTTGCGTCACGCGCCACCCCGCCCCTCTCACTCCTCCCCACTCTCACTTTTTCCTTTTCGTGCGCTTCAGCCCACGGGCGGCGGCGGCGGCTGACGCGGCTGCGCTCGTGCTAATGAGCTCGAGCTTTCCTTGTCCCAGCCCTCTGGCAGCCTCGCGCCGGGGCCAGCAGCCGGAGGAGGAGGAGGAGGAAGAGGAGGACTTAAGGTGGCTGCTCAGGGTTCCTCCCGCCTTCGTTGCCAAAGTTTATGCCTTTAAAAAAAACTCGCCCCTCTATTTATAGGATTCCTAAAAATAGCCCGGGGGGAGAAGTTTCCTCGTCTGGGAGGGAATCCCATTGACTCAAGCGTTCTTCGAAAGTTCAGGAACATTTTTTTTAGGAAGAGGCGGAAATCCTAATGGATTGGCCAACTTGCAAAGAGAAGCACTCCGGAAGGGGAGCTAAGGCAAGCCAGAGAGGCCGGTGCCCCCAAATTAACTCGGAGGTAACAGCCTCCCTTTAAGTCTGCACTTACTTGGAAACAAGCCCTGTGAAGATCGGCGGGGTTTGCTTTCAGATCAACCAGCACGGGATCTACCTTCACCGGATCACTATGGGAAGGGGGTATGGGTGTAGAAGTACCATTCCTTGATTTATGGAAGGCGTGCCCTATTAATCCCAATGACAGCTAAAGGTCTATGGAGATTCTCAGCCATCCAGGTCATGGTTGTCCCAAAGGTGCTTTTTCAAGAGGCAATCCTTCCATTCACCACCATCCGGTCAGAGTTGAAGAAGCTTCTTGGATGAGAAGCGAAAGGTCTTCAAAGAAAAAACAGAAAGTCTGGTTGCCCTTGAAAAAGCACCTTTGGGACCCAATGACAGCTTTGACTTCAAAGGAGATAAGGTTCCTGAACATCTACTTACCTTCTTAAGTTACCTTCCGTGTCCTCAGTTAATCCTTTTGTCCTTTTACCTGCAAGGTTTCAAATCGGCGGCCAAAGCAAGATCAGTAGAGGGAGGGGAAATTTTCTCCGCTTAACACGCTGAAGGTGGGCAGGAGGAGTGTGTGTGTTCAGGACAAGAGAACAGCAAACTGCCTAAAGCCCCCTAACCCTCAGCCTGTTGGGAAGGGTAGTGGGAACACGCACCCCCGTTCCTTACCTCCAGCGCCGCGGCTGGTTCGTCGATTACCTGCGTGGGTTGCAACGTCCACGCTATTTTCTGGCAAACACGCGGGAATCAGAACATAAGCAGGCATTCCAACGACGTTTCCCACGGAGATAGCAAAGGATCCTTGGAGCTTCGCTGCCCATCTACACGGAAGTAACTCCCACTGGTTCCGTTTAGGGTTCACCCCCCCCCTCCAGATCAAAGTGCTCGGAGTAGAGGCACTACTTCCCTGTAAGCGAATCCTTCTGGGTGGCAGTGATTCTGACCCACGTGCACGCTTTGGACTTTGACCATTAGTTTGTTTCATACTCAGCTGCAGAAACGGGACTGTATACAATTTGGATGTATGCCTATAAGATAACAAAATACCAATATTTAGAATCTAGTTTATATATTTATCTTGAGGGCACGCGCCCGTGCAAACACACACACACACACTCACACACTCACATACTTTCCCCCTCCAAATATAATAGCATCCGTGGGCATTTTTTAAGCAGTTGAAGTGCAACGGGGGAGAGGGGGGAAGCGAGAGAAGTATGTTTCGGGACGTAAATCGGTCTGGGAACGATTGTGCAACTTGTTGAATGCGTTGTCTCTGTTTTAAAAGGATGGACTGGGTGCGTCAATACATTCCTGCCTTTTTACCTGTAAAGTGCCTTCTGTAGAGAA
Organism: Natrix helvetica; assembly: GCF_964273705.1. NCBI lineage: Eukaryota > Metazoa > Chordata > Lepidosauria > Squamata > Natricidae > Natrix > Natrix helvetica. Next base: position 154,015,748 of record NC_138548.1, on the reverse strand, counting down.
CACCGCCGAGATAAGGTGGTACCTGGGAGGGAGGGGTTAAGAAGTCGCAGTTCTAGGCAGATCAAAGGTAGGTGGACATCCCACGTATGTTTGCCCGGGTTTGTTGTAATGTTCGCTCTGGAAAGCGAACACACCTGGAAAACACACACCTGTTCCGCTTGGTGAGAAAGTATAATGTGGGAAAAAAGGCACTCGGGCAGAGCGCGCGATGGATTGACAGCGCCTAGAGATTCATGGATTTATGACAACAGGGGGGCGGGGAGAGAAAGGGAGCATTCAGCCTTTGTTTACGGTCTCGGATCTCTTCCACCAGACCAGGGAAAGGAGAAGGAAAAGGATCGGGGATCTGTCCCTAATTTTGCAAAAAGCTTTCGCCAAGGTGAAGGCAAAGCAGGAGAGCCGTTTCCCACCTTAAAAGCGCCACTCTTGGTGATGTCACGTCGGAAATTTACCAAAGCAAGATCTAGCCAACTGTACCGAGAGATCCAGCCCCTTGACTGGCTGATTGGGCAAGGCGGCACTGACGTGCACTGACGTTTGAAGACTTGGGATGCATTTGGCTGTGCAATACAGAGCCCACATAAACAAAGGCACATTGGAGGGAAGGGCCAGTCTGTCCTGCTTGCTCGCCCCGCGCTTCGCTCGTACTCTACTTCCCTAAGGAGCGAAAGGAAGAGCGGCGTGTCCGCGCGCTGGCAGAGGCGAGTGAAAGGCGAAAGGAAAACGAGGACGAAGCGCTCGGCGGCGAGAAGTGGCTCTCCGCTTCCTCCCGCTCGCCCGCCCGCCCGCTCGCCCTGGGAATCCGAACTGCCAACAGTTGAATGAATGAATGAATGAATGAAAGAGACACGCCACCTAACAAGTAAGTGGACTGCGACGGAGAATCTATTCTGTCTTTTGGCTGGATGATGCAACATTTTCCTTCCCTTCAGGCAAAGAAAAGTAGCCCGGAGATGGGATGGAGTGGATAGGTTGGGTGAGATTGGCGGGGGGTGGGTGGGATTGGGACCGGGAAAGATCGCGGTTGCCAGATATCAAATATTAACCCCACCCACCCCCGCCCCGTGCAGGCTTATCCAAAAAGTACCTCTTAAAAGGGCCTCGCCTATCAGCCTTCATTCAGATCCGGAGACCTTCCCACAGCCCACCTCGCAACTTCCATTCCCCGCAAAGTGTGGATTTTTTCGGATAGAAGGCCGGAAGAGGAAACTTTGAGCGCAGCCCCTGCGCTTTGGTTTTCGGGGGTTCAGCGCCGTGGCATCCCATCCTGTGGAAGAGGTCCGCGGGAGGACTTCAATCGCAGGAAGAAGAAAGAAAAAAAGTTGTTGGGCGGAGGATTTGGGTTACTTGGGAACACTTTGATCTCCAGTCAGCGCCAAGGCTGAGAGCAGGGGAGGACCAGCGCTCGGTCCTGGAGCAATTACGCTGCCTGCCAGGTTGATCGCCGCCGGAGGTGGGCAGACTGCAAAGTAAAATGATTCCAGAGCACGTCGCCTAATAGCGGGGCCGGCCGGCTTCCTTGTTTGATGCGTGGGAGGCAGGAAAAGAAGGCAAATCGCCCCCCAGCCCTAGTTGAAACGGCCTAGCTAGCAGGTTGTACAGAGGGAGAGGGATTGTCGGCTTCCAACGGAGTTTGAATTAAAGGGCACAAGACTTCGGAGTACAAACAGAGAGAGGCTAGCTGAGCAGTCCAAGTATGAAACTTCCCAGGGTTTGCTACTTGTACCCATGAGAAGCTGTTCTGCGGTGTGTGTGTGTGTGTGTGTTATCGGAGGGACGCAATCATCGGAAAAGCCCCCGGAAAAAAACGATTTGCGTCAGTTCCGAAGGGGATCCGGAAGAGATGGCTAGAGGCATTCCCATCTCCCGTTCGATTCGGCTGCACGGCTTGGCCACGCGCATCCTTCGGACCCTCCCGCACTCAGCTCGGCGCGGCTCGGGTTGCTGCTTTCTTTGGCCTTTTAATTGCCTTCGCCTTTGTGTGCGCGCGCGTGCGAGAGCCAGCGAGCGGCTGCGTGCTCTAATTAAATGCTGTCTCTTTGCCGCTTGTGTCCCCCCCCCCCCTTTGAAGATTTGGAAGCCGAAGAAGAGTGGCGGAATGTGGGGGGGAAGCGGGAGCGCGGGCCCCTCTTCTTCCTCCTCCCCTCCTCCCGTCGCGCTTCTCATTCTTATGTCATCCCCGCTCGCGATGGAGAGAAGTTAGCCCCCTGGGACGGCCAAACACGCCTTTGGAGGCTTGCGGGAGTTGTCAAGTGTAAGACTTTGGAGTCTCTGCGGGCAGATGCGTGTGGACAAGCTATGAGGGAGCTGGGTGGGTGGGTGGGTGGGAGGGATAACTTGAATGTCTGAATACTTTTGTTGCACAATGAGGGAATCAAGGGGAAAACCTGGACAAGACTTTGTCCATAAATATGTTCTGTATGAATCAAATAGCGCAACGACAACCAGAAAAGCCCCTCAGGCAAAAAGGGCTTTTCTTTGCCATCCAGCTGGAAGATATACACTCTCTGCCTTTTAGCGGCTTTTTAGGAGGCTGTATTCCCAGCTCTCCTAAGACACCTCTGAGCCTGGCAGAAGCAGGAATTTTGTGGCAGGCGCTAGTCCTCGTGGCCTTCCCCCCTCCCCCCCCCCGGTCTAGGTGAGGCTGGAAAAAAAAGTAACGTCGTCTCCCTCTCTCCACACCTTTGCCCGTCTTTTTCAGGGAGCAACCGGACAGACTGGAGTCCTCGGCGCCTCGCTCAAGTCTTGGCAACTTGTCTATCCGTTGACTTCCGACGCTGTCTGCCTTCAATTCTCCCGAAAACGCCACTCACGCGGCTGAAGGTGGGTGACGCGGGTTGACCCTTTCCTCACCCCCCCCCTCACTCCGCCCCGCCAACCAGGAAGTCAAACTCTCTTTTAAAAACCCGGAGGAAAGCGGCCCCTCTGCCTTTAGCAGGTGTTGGGCTGGCGGAACTCAGGCGAGAAAAGAGGGACCGCGTGCATGTGTGTTGCGGGTGGAGAGGAGGGGGCGTACTGGGCTCCACTCTCAGCAGCTCCAGCGCGAGCAGCTCAGCATCCCATCTAGCCTCCCGTGTTCTTGGCAGCGGGGGCATTGCTTTTTACTGACACCCCCGTCTCTCTCCTCCCCCACCGACGTTTAGTAAAGACCTCACTGCTCTCTCTCTCCCCCTTCTCTCTCTAGCAAGCCCTTCTGCGGTTCCTCCTTGCCCGTTTTGATTCGCGTTTTACCTCCCTCTCTGCCACCGCTTGTGCTGCCCCATCCTTTATCGTCTGCCCGTCCCATACCCTGGCATCATCTTCCTTCCCCTCCTGGCTTGGCTTCTTTATGGGAAGGGAGGGAGGGCGGGCGGGGAATGGGTGGGTGGGTGGGTGGGAGAGGATTGGGATTGTTGCCCAGGAAAGCTGAGCCATGCTCTTGTTGTGCCGTGTTTCGTTTGCAGCCATGCCCTGCGTCCAGGCTCAGTACGGGTCCTCGCCGCAAGGAGCCAGCCCGGCCACGCAGAGCTACTCGTACCACCACTCGGCGGCTGCCGGGGAATACAGCTCGGACTTCTTAACGCCCGAGTTTGTCAAGTTTAGCATGGACCTGACCAACACTGAAATCACTGCCACCACTTCTCTCCCCAGCTTCAGTACCTTTATGGACAACTACGGCGCCGCTGCCGCCGCCGCTGCGGGTTACGACGTCAAGCCGCCCTGCCTCTACCAAATGCCGTCGCAGCCCCCGCCACCCCCGCCACCGGCGCCCTCCATCAAGGTCGAGGAGCTGCCCCTGCACGGCCACGGCTACCCGCCGCCGCCGCAGCCCCCCGCTGCCGGCGGTCCCCAGGCGCCTGATGAGCTGGCCGTCTACTACAAGCCCTGCGCCTCGCCACCCACCCCGGCCGCTGGTTTCGCGCCGGGTCAGAGCGTTTGGGACGAGGCCGGGCCGCTGCACGGCTTCCATCATCACCACCACCATCACCACCAAGCTTACGGTGGGGCGGCAGGAGGAGCGGCTGGCGGCGGCGGCGTGCATAAGGCAGCACCGACGGCGGTGCCGCGGCTCTCGCTTTTCTCCTTCAAGCAATCGCCGCCCGGCATGCCGGTGGGCAGCTGCCAGATGCGCTTTGACGGGCCCCTGCATGCCCTACCGCTCAATGGGGAGCCCTCGGGCCACGGGCCTGGCGCCCACCACCACCATCACCACCATCACCACCACCACGACGGGCAGCCTTTCGCTCTGCCGAACCCTATCCGCAAGCAGGCCAGTGCCGCCGCCGTCGGGTTCCCCGGACTGCAGATCGGGCATGCTTCCCAGCTCCTGGATGCCCAGGTGCCTTCGCCGCCTTCGCGGGGCTCACCCTCCAACGAGGGGCTGTGCGCCGTCTGCGGAGACAACGCTGCCTGCCAGCACTACGGCGTGCGCACTTGCGAGGGCTGCAAAGGCTTCTTTAAGGTGAGCTGATGCTCATGCTGCCTCCTGGGGAGGCGGGGGTGGCGACGGCTGCGGGAGTCTTGTGTGTGTGTGCCTGTCTCCCCGATGCCAAGTGCTATGCCGCTGATCTCCCATCCCTCCGTCCATCTCCTCCACCGTTTCCCTTTATCTTCAAGTCCCTGCCTCTGCTGAGTAGAAACTAACTCGCTTTAGACAACAACCGCTGTCAGTCTTGAGACTGGGCATCTAGAAGAAAAGAACAGGATCTCTATTTGGGGATCTAGTCTTAGCCTCCTTCCTGTCTCCAGATGTTAGCTGGATTCAGAATGATAAAGGCGACTTAGATCAAAATCCATACTTACCAGGTTTTTACTTCATAGGGAAAGAAAAAAAGCTCTAGAAGAGAGAAGCAAGTGGGATTATCACCTTATTAAACGGCATATATTCACTGCCCGTTTATTAGGCTGTTTGTCATCTAATCCCTAAAATAGTTCGGGCTCCTTGTACAGAGGTACTTGGGCCACATCTATCTAACACTAGATGGGAATATGCCGCTCACCACAGGGAAAAAAAAACACCTCTCAGTTTTATTGTCCTGATACAGATTTGAGGCCTAGCTTTCCTGCTTTATTAAGAATAACATTTCATTCCTATGACAGCCCCCCCCATAACGCAGCCCTTCATTTTGCCACGTTTTCCCTGCCCTAGATTTTGATGGAGATAGTGCAGCAGGAGAGGAACTGGCCGTTTTAGCGGATGAATTCCTCCGCATCCTTTCCCCGAGTCTGGGGAAGAAAGAACGTTTGAAGGAATCGGAGCATCGCTTTTTATTTAATCGGAGCTTTGAAGCTCGGAAGGGAAAGTGCCACAATGCCCCTGTTCTCTTTCTCTTCCTTTCTCCCTTGTACCCAACCCACATTCCAAGAGGCTTTTAAAATGCGCTGATTTAGACAAGGGCCTATTCCCAAACTATAATCTACAAAAACGACCTGCAATGGAGAACGAGTTGTTGGGGTGTTCAACGCCTGTTGCCCTCTCCTGATCTCCCCGCCTTTCTCTCTGTCAGTTCCAGTCCCACCTAGGATGTGTGTGTATGGGGGACTCTTGTCCTGTCTGGGGACGAGCTGAGCCGGGCGAACTAGGGGGGAGGGTTTCTTTTTTTGCAGTTCATTTGCTTTAGGACTGGTTAGAAGAGAGAAGGCCGTCTTAGCTAACAAACTAGACCCGCAATCCCGATGGTCGAATTAAATTGTGACTCTTACACACACACACACACACACACACACACACACACACACACACACACACACACACCGTAACTTCCTAACTGAATAGCCGCATCCTTGAAAAGAAAAGGAATTTAAAAAAAAAACCTCATAGGAATGCCTCAGATTTGTGTATTGTGTAGGTTATAGCAGGCTCGCCAGACGGTGCTCGGCGCGCCTGCTCCCCAATTTTGGGTTAGAGGACCTGGAAAAAGAGAGGCCGCTGGAGCGAGAGAGGAAGAAGAAGAAGGGATCTGCTCAGCCCGCGAAGTGCCTCAAACTCGGACCGCCTTCCGGGGCTCCTCTCCGCTCTGTTCCGCTCACCACCTCACCTCCCCCCTCCTCTCTCCCCTGTCTCTGCAGCGCACCGTCCAGAAAAACGCCAAATACGTTTGCTTAGCGAATAAGAACTGCCCCGTGGACAAACGCCGCCGGAATCGGTGCCAGTACTGTCGCTTTCAGAAGTGCCTTGGGGTCGGCATGGTCAAAGAAGGTAGAGCCTGCCGTGGGGCGGGCGCCTGGGGTGGCCACAAGCACAGGCGGAGCAGCAGCGTCCCCAGTAGTGGCGAGAGGAGGCGCAGCGAAGCTCCAGCTGAGCTTCCACGGGCGGCTTCTTCTGACCCTTGGGGTGCCTAGGGCTTCCTTCCACCCAGGTCCTTCGGGCCCATCTCCAGAGCATAAACCCTCGGGGTAGTGACAGGAACCGAAGGCCTGTGCAAACCCGGACTAGACCTAAAATAATCTTACCTGACACAAGGCGCTTGCACCCCGTCTTAGGTTTAACTTTAAAGGGATGCCAAGGCCAGGGCAGATTGGGTTCATGCGAAGGAACGTCAGAAAGGTTTTGTGCTGTCGTACGTGTTTTTCTAAACTCGTGTCTAAAAAGTCAGCCTCATGTTTGGAAACTGAGCTCCGCAGGAGCCAAAGGAAGTCCGGAAAATAATACAATACTGAACAGCCACAATTTCTCCCTGAAAACTTTTTCTCCGGGGTGATATATTCAGCCACGAAGTTTTGATCCCAGTAGAAAAACAGGACGTTAGGTGGGTATGTGGGTGGGGGAGTTGTGTTTTCTTTTTCTCTGACTGGCCGGGCGACCTGAGGCATGTTCTCTGAGTGGAGGCATCTCGTCTTTTTTCAGTAGTTCGCACAGACAGCTTAAAAGGCCGAAGGGGTCGTTTGCCCTCGAAACCGAAGAGCCCCCAGGAGCCTTCTCCCCCTTCGCCCCCGGTGAGTCTGATCAGTGCCCTGGTGAGAGCTCATGTCGACTCCAACCCGGCTATGACCAGCCTGGACTATTCCAGGGTAAGCTGGAGACAATATTTGCCTACGGGTCCCCCTCGCGGGCCACCAAATGAAATCCGCCTAGTCCCCAGTAAGGTCATTCTCCCTTCCACCACCCCATTTGATGTGATTGTGCAGACGCCTCCGAGGTGTTGGTGTCCCAGAGGGCTTGGAGATGTCTGGGCAAGAATTTGGTGTGTATGTGTGTGCGTGTGTGCCTGCTGAAGGAGGAAGGGGAACTTCAAGCAGATGCAGATTGCATCTCTCTCCCTCCCCTCCCTCCCCTCCCTCTCTCTCTCCGCCCCACTTCTCGGACTGTGGGCTACTTTTGCAAATAGCGTTTACTGCTAGTTAAATATACATAGATTATTTTGTTCCATACTAGTATAAGTTATTTCTCCCTTGCCAGTTAATTGAAGCAATGCTTTAGTTCGAAAAGGAGGTGTTCCCCATTCAGACATGCTTAGGAAATGAAAGCCGTTAAGAAAGATTAAACTCTGGGCAGGACACTCCCAAAGGAGATGACCAGAGCACCTGCCTCCTGGAAACTAACCTTCAGCTCCTTACTACAAGGATGCTGGTTTGTTTTTCTCTTCTGCCTTATGGGACCCATGGTATGAATAAGGAATAAGGAGAGAAAGTCGCCTCTTTTTCAAGGCGGGATCGGTTGCTCCCTTCTCACAGTAGAACCACATGCGAACGTGCATTTTTTAATACATAAGAAATGAAATGTGATAGAGAGCCATAGGCGCTTGTGCTGAATGCATGCTACATATTTGTATTGTGTGTATGGATTGATGGGTGGATTTTCCTTCCCCTTATTACTTCATTAGCAGAACCGCTCATTTGCTCCCCCCTCCCACTGGCTTTCCAGAAGCTAAGCCAAACCCTGGGATTTTTGCTTCAGGGTGTTTTTCCAGAGTGTTTAAAGTTGACCCTTCCTCCTGGCCACAGCCATTTCCCCTCTCCGAGGGCCATCCCTCCTAGCGCCACCCCTAATTGAATTAATTGCCATGGGACATCTAATTTCTTCACTGGCCAGAGCGAGGTTTAATTGTTATAAAAACTTGGCTCCCCTCCTCGAAATGGGGTTAGCAATTTCACGGGCTATAGATTTCAGAGAGCCTCATTAAATTGCTGGGGTCTTTCTCTTACTTCCCTCCCCCTCCCCCTTCTCTCCCATCTTCCTTGCCATGGAATCCCAGTTCCAAGCAAACCCAGATTATCAGATGAGCGGTGACGACACGCAGCACATCCAGCAGTTTTATGATCTCTTAACTGGTTCCATGGATATTATCCGGGCCTGGGCAGAAAAGATCCCGGGCTTCACTGACCTTCCCAAACAAGACCAAGACCTGCTGTTTGAATCTGCCTTCCTGGAACTTTTCGTCCTGCGGCTAGCCTATAGGTAAGTAGGAAGTGCTCTCTCCAAGTTGAAGGTCACCTGCAAGTGTCTACGTGGATGTGCAGGCCTGTGGGATACATGTGCACACCCAGACACATCCCTTGCCATCCTTGTGATGAGCAAACCTGCGACGTTCAAGGTCCGCTGAGCTGCGTTTTTATTAACTCCTCAGTAATTAGGTCCCTCTTAAGCCTTCCATTTATTGCTTGGCGAATAATTAGTTGTTTGCCTTTCTCTATTCCCCCTCTCCCCTTTTCTGGCCGCCCTGTAAACCCCTCCCCCCACGCAGGTCAAACCCCGTGGAAGGGAAGCTCATCTTTTGTAATGGTGTGGTCCTGCACCGGCTGCAATGTGTCCGTGGGTTCGGGGAATGGATCGATTCCATTGTGGAGTTCTCTTCCAGCCTGCAGAATATGAACGTTGATATCTCTGCCTTCTCCTGCATCGCTGCCCTAGCCATGGTGACAGGTGAGACCCAGCTTCTGGCTCTTCCTCTTTATTCTGATGACCCAGGGGTGTTTTATTTCAGATTAAGTGATCTGGAATAAGTAACCAGTTTCTCCATATTAGTGATGACTATAGATTAATTTTTAAAAGGAATTTTAGTCTTTCTGGGCAAGCTGAAAATCTCTGCCCTATGCCCTGTTTCAACTTGTCAGGGCAGATGAGAATTCCCAGTTAGAAGAGATTCACATTCCTCCAATATAGAGTTAAAATCCATAATAGGTCACACTCCTTGCCCTTGTTTTATTTTAGAAGTTCTAAACTGCATATTGGGTTTTCTCACTTCTTTTCCCATAAACTCCTGGTTTTTTTTAAATTATGGATTGTGTAAATCTATTCCTTTAACCTTCCTGTGCTCCTATTTAAAGCAAACTAAAGTTTATCATTATGTCCCGGATGAATATGAAGTAATCCAAAGTAATTGCCCTTTTATACAATCACCATTGGCAATAGGGAATAGAATTCACAAATCAAGATATATGCATGGAGACATGTTTATGTTCACATGACACACTGAATCACAAAGTAGCCAATCATATTTTATTTTAATATGGTGGACAATCCAACCCCTGTGATTAATTTAAGGTCCAGCATGCCTGCCAATCCAGAGTATTGGGCTAATTGATCAAACCATGGAGGGGCTGTTATGAACAGAAACTTTATGAGAGACCATTTACGTTTGAATTGCTATAATACAGATAGTTCTGTGGCACACTGGAAGTTCAAGAGTACTGATTCAAATGGAGGAGTCGCAATCTGACCCACAACTGCAATTTCACAATGCTGTCTAATTTGTAGCAAGAATTTCTAATTTGTAGAAATGAAAGAAAGTCCCTTGAGTTCAGAAACGTCAGTTTATTCCAAACTATGTTGTTTAGCATTGGAACTTTAAGGAGTAAGGGATAGTTAAAGGAGGGGTAGGATCTCCCAATGCATAATTGATAGTCTCTTAACAAGGCCTGTTGAAGTGCCCCTCCTTCAGCTACCCCCTTAGATTGGTCCAGAGCTGAGTCTAAATCGGCCATTTCTTGTCCTTTGCAGAGAGGCACGGCCTGAAGGAGCCCAAACGGGTGGAAGAACTACAGAACAAGATTGTCAATTGCCTCAAGGACCACGTGACTTTCAACAACGGCGGCCTGAACCGGCCAAATTACTTGTCGAAACTCCTGGGCAAGCTCCCGGAACTGCGCACTCTCTGCACGCAAGGCCTGCAGCGTATTTTCTACCTGAAACTGGAAGATTTGGTGCCGCCGCCAGCAATAATTGACAAACTTTTCTTGGACACTTTACCTTTTTAAAAAACAAAGACAGAGAGAGGGAAAGAGAGAAAGTGTAAGGGAAGGGAGGGAAATCTAGAAAGAAAGACAATGCTGCTGCGCTCTCAGAGTTGAAGAACTTTCAAAGCCTCGAAGGTGGGGGGGGGGGAATGCGAGCAAGCAAGGAGATCGAAGCCCCCGGAGGAAAGCGAGAGCCCCCTCCCCCCATAAGGAAGGAGCACCTCCGGTTGTCGCATGCTCCCACCCTCCAAACTGTGGCTTAGCTTGTCCTGCAGAACAGTGACTGAAAACTGGGGGCTTTGGCCACGCTGAATTCCGTTCCTTGGACTACACACAGATTCCCATGGTACAAGCTTTTTATTCTTGCCTAAACAAACAAGCAAACAAAAAACAAAAGTCTCTTTCGCTCCCATCCACTCCCCTTCTCCCCCCCACAAAGCAAAAACGACACACAGATTTTTTTTAAAGAGTTCATTACTATGATTGTGAGAATGGCTGGGACCAAGGACTAAAAGTTAGGAAGCTGAGTCTTGCTTGGGCTTTAGCTGCTGCTGCTGCTGCTGGCAAGAGTATTAAGATGACCCACTCAATCTCCCCTTCCCACTTTCTTAAGACTTTTAAAGGGTTTTCTGCTGTAAAGGGAAAGCTGTAATATATAAAAGATGGAATTAAGGGTGGGGGAGGGAGAGGGTGCAGCATGAATCGACAGAAGGCAAAGGATTGTACACTGAACCAGATGCAGTTTGGCTTTTTCTTTCTAAAAAACAAAGCAAAACTATTCTGTGCCTATTTATGAATAAGCTATTCAAAACCTTTATAAAATTAGAGAGAGAGAAAAAGAGACTAAATCAAAGGGATTTGGACAAAAAGATTTGATTATTTAAGATTTAAATCAAAAGAAAGTGATGATTCTAGGAAGACAATGTTATTATAGGCACTTGCTATTTCAGTAATGTCTATATTCTATAAATAGTTATTTCAGACACTATGTAGTCTGCTAGATTTTATAAAGATTGGTAGTTCTCTAAGAAGCTTCAAACATTTTTCTCAGTTGTAAAATAGGTGGGCACAGGTGTTACACAAATCCAACAGACTCCCCACCCACATCCATTTCTGGAAAAATCTTCCGAAAGGGACCCATATTTCCGTGTTTGTAAACACCGTTTGGCATTCCTTGTTTGTAAGTGTCGTATGTATTGTTGATGCTGATTAAAAAGAAAACAGTTTATATCTTGATCATTTTGTTGTCTGAGGAGAAACCAGTCTTGCATGCACAAGCTTTTTTGACTATTTCCAGAGTGTTTATCTCATATATAGATCTCCCTGGAAATTATTGAGCACTTTGTCTTTTTATTTCAAGTTTCTTTTGTTGAGGGAGGGAGTTGTTTTTTTAATGCCTAAAATTGTTAATATATTATTTTACGTATCAATACAATGTTTTTTAATGCCATATTCTGTAGTATATCTATTTTTCTTTGTATATTTCCAGTATGGCATATTTTAAAACCACTGCCTCTTCCCTTTCCTCTCTCTTACTCTACCCACCCCACAATTTCTCCATGTGGTGTATATGACAGTTAGAAGCTGACACTTTCTCCCTAAACTCTTTCTTGGAGAAAGATAATTTTAATGTTTACAGCAAATAAATCCATGTCAACGAACAGAATCCCGTCTTTTTTCTCTTTAGGAAAAAAAAAGTTCCAGAAGCCTCCCATGATAGATAGTTACTCGGATGATGATGATGGTGAGGATGATTCATAGCACTGAAACAGCAGGTTAAAGAAATGCTATATCTATGATGGCTTATCTTACCTGGGAAAAGGAATTTGCTGTTTTAAGTGGCAAAAGGAGGCAAAGCTAAGATGTATAGTTTACTTTCTTTTTCTAACTTCAGTACCATGTAGTGTTTGTTGTTTCTACCATTTTAGCCTTCCTTTGAAACCTCTGGGAACCTAAGTTAAAAATATAAATATTTGCCTTATCTAGCTCTAAAAAATTAAATAGGTCTTACTTAGTGCAATGCATTCTAGTGGAATTATCTTTTGTGAGCAATCTGTGCATCAGTCTCTGTTTGTTCTACAGCAAATGGAGTAGGCAAGATGTAGCAAAAAAGAAATGGGGTAGAAACAGGCTGGAATAAGTTAAGGTATTTGGAACTGGAGCATTTATGTCCATTGCTGAAATTTAAATAGGCTAAATTGTATGAAATTGATTTTAACGGGCAGTAGGCATGCATGTGTGTGAACGCCATATACCTGTGGCATGTTTAGTGGAAAGCAAGTTCCACAGAGTTTAAAGAATCTGAGGATCTCCTAACTGCAAAAAGCTGCAGTCTTACTTTATTTGCAATGAAAAGCTAAGAATGCAACCCAAACACATTCCTGTTGAATTCACATGACTCTTTTCCAGAGAAGCATGTGGTTACATTCCTAAATCGTTTACTAATGTAAATATAATTTGAATTCAGTGTGATTTTTACAGAATAGGCAGAATTAGGATTGGGCTGTTAAGGTTTGGACAAAAAAAATAATGCTTCTGTACTTCATGTGGAAGAAAAATGGTTTAATTCAATGGAATTTTCTGCAGACTAGGTATATTTAGGTTTGGGCTGATGGAAATCCATAGAGTGTTGAATCTTCCCCAATAAGGTTTAGGAAGTGGAAGTCAAGCAATCCAGCACATGCTATAGATCTGGAAGTGTATCTTATTGTACTTGAATACAATATCTTCATTTCTTTTAAAAGAATTTATGGTTTTTATTAGCAGATTAGGATTTTTAATATATATTTAAAAAACAACACCAACATTAAATGCATAAGCGAAGGAAACGGTATCTTTGGAGATCCCTCCGAGTCATTAAACTTCAAACTCAATTTATTTCAAACCAAAATATATAGCCCGGTGCGGGACACAGCTAAGAAACTTGATGAGAGGATCCGTGTTTTAGATACAAACACATTTGCGAGGAGGTGCTTTTCAAAAATATATGTTTTCGGGTGGGGGGTAGCAACGCTGATATTACCATTATTATTATTTTTTTGAGGGAGGGAAGGTTTCATAATCACACAACTACCGTATTTGGCTGTCTGTTTTGAATTGCGGGGTCAGAAGTAGTAGCTAGTTTTAAGTTTTCTCTCCATTCTTCCTGTGCTTACCAGTATCAAGCGGCTTAGGAAGGCAGGGTGGGGGTGGGGGTGGGGTGAGCGGGCGGCTAAGACGAGACCCCCGGTCGTTGGGATCAAGGAAAGATGACATTCGAGATAAATAATGATAATAATAACAATAACAATAACAATAACAATTGCTGTTGTTTGTCCAAGGAGGGAATCCGTCGGATCCCTAGCCTTAGTTTGATGCATCGCAAGCAGGAGTCAGGTCGGGGGAAACAGCTGGTTTTCCAGGGAAAGGTTCCTTAAGATTGCGCAGCCGACGCGAGCCTGTTCGGGAGTGGGCCCCGGGGGTTTGAGTGGGGCTTTATTCTTAAGAAAGGGGGAGAAGGAGCGCGCGGCCTGCCACGCTCGAGCGGTTCTCAGACCCAGCGCCCTTCTTCTTTCCAGATTGGCTCTTTCGGCGGGTCCCCGTCGGACCGTCGCGAGGCCTCTTTCCCGGCATAACTGGAGCTCAGAAACGTGCGAGACTAGGAGACGGCTACCTTTAGGGCTGGCAGCAAAGGACCGGGAGGGGGGGGTCTAACTCAGCCATGGGTTCAAATCATACTCTCTCTTTTTTGGAGGCAACGTTCCCCAGAGATGTCAAACTCTCCTTCAGCCCCCACCCCGTCGGGCCCACAACCGGAGCGTGTGGCTCTACAAGGGTCGAGCGTGCAGTTCGTCTTTCGGACCGTCCCGGTTTTCGTGTCATTTCATTATTTCATTTTTCAAGGCAACAAACAATTATACAAGTTGTAAGAAAGCGAGTGGGCATTCTAAGGGCTCTCCGGAAGACTTTAGACTAGAAGCGAGAAATCTCTTCAGGCAAGAGAAGCCTGAGGGAATTCGGAGGACAAGCCCCGTGTGTGTGCGTGTGAAAATTTCCCGCCCGAAAAATAGCGGTTCCCTCAGAGAAAGCGCGCCCAGCGTAAGGCAGCTCGACGCTGCGCTCTCTTTTCCCGCCCATTTGCAGGCAGGAGGCTCAGGCGCTACCGCTGCTTCAAGGCAGGAGGACGGACGCCTCCACCACACCCCCATTTCCGTGCCCCTCCGCGACCCTAGCCCGGCTGTTTTAACGGGAGCGGAAAGGGGAGGTTGTGCCCCCCCACTTTTCTCGAGGCTTTTCTCGAGGCTTTTCTGGTGTGTGTGTGTGTTTGAATTCCAGCGACGCCTTGCTGATAATTGTGGGGAGGGAGCGGGCGAGCGGTGTCTCCGCTGGATGGGCGACTGCGGGGCGCGCCGCGGAGAAAGCATGCGATGGAATGTGCTTTCCCCACGCGGCTGAATTTTCTAGGCATTAGTGGAGATGGAGGCTTTCATCTGGCGTGGGGGAATTTGGGGAGAAGTAAAGCCGCCTCTCCGGTGAGAACTAAGAAGAGGGGCGAGGGGGAGACGAGTGGAGAGGCGGCTTTTTCCTCAGTCGCCACGCCATTGGGGCGCTTCCATTCCTCCCAACCTTTCCGCCTCCGAGAGCTCTTGGGGTGCTTAGGAAGGCTTCTCCCGCGCCGCCTCTTGAAGGGAAGCCTCTGCTAAGAGAGAACGTACTTCGGCTGGTTTGTTTTTCTCTCGGGTCGGCCCGAAGCTGGGGACGCAGCGAGAGGGCTCGGCTTGTATTTATGGACGCTGCTTAAAGGCGCGTTTGAGTGCAAGCAAGTCTTCTCAGCGGCTGGAAATAAACAAGCCGCTCTCGCCGTCGCGGCCGTCTCTGCTTAGCGCCTTCTTGAGCGAAGGGGAAATGGCGGGGCAGAGGGAATGGGAGGCTCAGCGGCCGCAAGACTCCTCGGTAGTCGAAATAGGGTAAACCCGGGGAAAGCGACTCCCGGAGAGGGAATTAGAGGTCCATTAATTCGAATGCGATGCCTTGGGGGAAATGTGGCGGGGTTGACGCCCAATAACCTGAATGGAACGACCTAGGGGAAAGGAAACTATCGACGCTCGAACTTGAGCAAGAATATTTGGGGAGAAGGTGACTGGAGAGGCCTGTAGCTGGCGCATCGCTGGTATCTCGGGTATATCTCAATAGGAGAGGAAGCGACGTGCTGTGGCCAGTTCCTTCCTGGGTCATTTGCCCTTGGCCATCACTTTCCTCCCCGCCTCCCAAGCAAGCAACAGGGAAGTTCCTGTTGACAGCAGGGAGTGAAAGGAGGTTGGGGGAACTTTGTTCCTTTCGAGGGATGCACGG
The DNA here is from genome assembly GCF_964273705.1 of Natrix helvetica. Lineage (NCBI taxonomy): Eukaryota > Metazoa > Chordata > Lepidosauria > Squamata > Natricidae > Natrix > Natrix helvetica. Next base: position 154,000,262 of record NC_138548.1, on the reverse strand, counting down.
TGTTGCAACTGGCACCTAGGTTGCCCTACCTGTTGCGCTACTTTAGCGTTGCCCAACCCTTCTTTTGCAGTTCCCGAGCGGGGACTGTCTCCGCCCCCTGGGAACCTGTAGGGTGATCCGTCACACACCCCAAGTGGGCTGATCGGCAGGATGGGGCGCCCATCCTTGCAAGACACTGGGCCGGACCTAACTCTTTCTTCCTCCGTGAAGGAAGACACGCCCCGGGGGTTCTGCGAAAGGACCCGATGCACCTTAAATACTACGATCCCGCAGGCTAAGTCCGTTTCCTCCACTTGCCTCCTTAAACTTTAAAATATATATATTTCAGCAATGAGGCGGTAAGAGGATTGAGGTGGCCGGAATGCAAAATGCGATTCGACGTCAGGGTTTTATTGATTTGAAAATTATTCCAACCCGCGAAATCCTGGGCCGATTTCCGCCTGCTCCGTTAGTCTTCTCTACCTGCCGCCTTCCGTTCATAGCACCTGTTCTACATTTTGTAGGCTTAGCAGCCCATCCGTTGCTCCATGTCCCTTCTTTCGTGAAGGTTACCCCATCGCTGAAGAATTCAGCTTGATTGTATGACATGAAGGCTACAAATCCTATGCCCATTTTAACTTGGTTCTATGCTTGTGTTGAATTCAATGGGATTGACCGGGAGTGATGGTGGTAATTCATAGGTTTGTAATGTAAACTAATCAGTGCCAGTGCCTTTCTGGGTGTCTGTTCAAATGTAAATCATCTGGTTTCACTGACAGATATTCTCAGATAAGGGAGAATAGCTCTGCAACCTGAAAACCTACCATTTCAACTGCAAGGATACCCCAAACGCTGCCATTCTCGACAGATTTTTCTTCATCCGTGATTCGACTTTCCATCTCTTCTAGGCAAATATCCCCTCCCCCGCTCCCAACTTGGTACATCGACCTAAAATCTTGAGGCTAGGTTTGTCCTAGCTGCTGCAATCAGGAATATAATATATTGATAATAATTTGCTTCAGCGTTCATTCGCATTATTTTATATTTCGCAAATCACCACCAGGCTACTGCAAGAGCGCAAGGCAGTGATTTCTAGAAGATGGTCCACAATGACTTTCAAAACCGCTGAACTGAAAGTCCACTCTGCAACCTCCCAATCCTTCACAGTTCATGTCGAAGATATTTATTTGCAAGCCAAGCTCAACATCTCGAAGCTCTTTATCAATCCAGGCAGACCTATCCCATTAAAAAAAAAAAAAACAGAAGAAGAAATCATAATACCTCATTACCAACTGAAAGATAAAACCAATTTCAGTTGCCGGCATCTTTTCCTCCACTCCACAACTGCCTCCTAATTGACGCCTACTTCGCTACTATTTTCTAGGCATTTGATAGAGAAGAATCAAGCTCTTTTCGAACAGAAATTGAGACCCTTCAGAAAGATCTCACCTCAGTTTCGCACTAGTCAGGGTTTAGGTTCCAAAGTTCTGCCAACTCTTGGGTCTTAATCAAAGATTGTTGAAGAAATCACAGCTGATTGACAAACCTTCGTTCGCAAATCACAGTAACAAGTTTCAAACATTCGCGAAGACAAATCGGAACAAGTCCTAATATGGGTTTGCTGCAACGCTATATGTGAAGTATCTCTCAATTCCTTTGTCCTCAGAGGTCCGGTTGGATGAAGACCGAGACTACAACATGGAGCGCAGAAGAACTCCGAGTCATGACTGCGGGTGGTGAGAGGGAGAGAAGTAAACAAATGCTTTTAATTGTTCCCCATAATAAATGAAACACAAGAAGCTTGTCTTTGGTGGATTTTTATTTTATACATACCGGGGCGTTAGATATTAGGAGGCCTTCCATCTTCCACTCCGCCAGGAATGGGACGGCACTGGAAGGGGGCTGTTGAACTGGCTATTACTATACCAGCTCCGTTTTTGTGCCAGTTGCTCTGCCTTGGAAGGAGACTCCACTGGTCCCAGGCAAGCCCACTGCAGGCGGCTTGCCTCCGTGACCGAAAGGTCTTAGCCAGCGAATAACTTTCAGGCTGTATTGCCCCAGCGAGGCTAACTGAAACAGAGTTGACTTGTGCCAGTTCTCTAAGTTGGTATCATGCATGGATCTTAAACCAATTATCGCGCAACATACTAAGATAAAATGTAGTTGACCACTTCGTGGCGCAACACAGGACCAGCGATGCTTAGTTTCAAATCCTACAATAGAGTGGCACTGCAATCCCAAGGACACGGGACTCTCGGATCAAGCTAAGGCACGGATTTCTTAATTATGGTTTCTCGAATAAGTCTTCATTGGCTGGGTCTGCAACAGGTTAAGCCCTGCCCTGCCTTGCCCTTGCTTTCAGAACTGAAACAAGATTTCAGCCCGATTTCGAAAATACAAGTGTTCTGCTTGCGTCTGTTTGCCCGGCTTCCCAACAAAGCAGCGAGTAAAATCAGTTTGAAATCGTGAAGTGCACTGAACTCATGTGGGGGTTCAGTCCTGTTCTTCGACAGATGGAGACTTATTGCTTGGTAAGATCTGCAGCTGTTGCTTCAGTGCTTAGGAGCTCCAAGCAAAGTCTGTAGCCTCTCTCTGCCCAACAATCAAAAAAGCAACCAACGTTGTCAAGCACGCCCGAGAGGATGCATTTCCCACAGACTTGTATACACGGCTAACTTAATCATAGTTTGCTCAAGTTACCAGCCTGCTGGGATTCCTAGTACAGTTCTGCTATAGGCTGGTTTTGTACAATAGGCTGGGGCAAAATATGGCTGCTGAAATTGTGATTCGGTGTGTCCTGCGAATTTGCTTAGAATTGAATTTGCACAAACAGGAGCCTCATTCTCCTCGGTTCAGTCTCCAGAAACTTGTGGCCATTGCTTCCTTTCAGCTGCAACTCACAGCTGCAGAGAAAACATATTGTAAATTGGAAACTTAGTGCTAGCAAGACCAACACAGCAGACTGCAACGCTGAAAGTCCAGATTGACCTACAGTTGAGAGCTGTCTGCCTACTTTGATTTTCTGCCAGGGCTTCAGAGAGCAGAAGAAAACCTAACTATCTTGGGCTTCTGATCCTACAATCTCCCCCCCCCTCCCATCTTAAAACTCACACCAACAATGAGTGACATGTATAACATGGCTACTGTATGATACAGTAAGCTTCTGTTTCAAAGGTTCTTTTTCAAAAGGCAGATGGACTTTCTTTGTTTTTGCTTGAAGATGTTTTACTTCTCATCCAAGAAGCTTCTTCAGTTCATATAGACACTTCTGTTTTAAAGCCCCACTGAGAGGGGATTGGATTCTTAGAATCCAGCATAGGATCATACCAGCCAGCATCTCTCCTTGGTTAGAAGTTCCTTCAATAGACAGTGTCTAAAGGCAAAGAAGTCAATCTCTTGTGCAACTTCATTTTTTAGGGTAGGGTTTTCCCTGGGATTCTTTCTGGATTTGGTACCATAAAGTGGTAGTTGAATAAGAACAGCTGCTAAGTTCCTGCTGAGAAGTACATCTTGAAATTTGTGTTATATCTACTAAACAAAAGCAGCATACTTAAGAGTAGAGAGTCGTGGTCCTAGATCTGAGATGCTCACACTTCTTACCTAGATTTAAGTTCTACTGGAGAACAAAAAACGTGGAGCTTATTTCTAAGCAAATGTGCCTCCTGCTGTATTTCTGAAGACTGAAAAAATCAGAACTGTTGGCACTAGCCCTAACTCACCCATTCACTCTTCCCAACAAGAGTCTTTCAGATAAGGAGGGGCTGCAGTTCCCTTATTCCCAAACAACATGGCCAATGGAGGTGAATGAAAGGACAGACATGGGACTGGAGGGGAGGGAAATAGATTTACTCATACTTTCTACTCAATAACTACAGTTCGTTGCCTTGCATTTCCTAAAATTTTCTGACTGATGAATCAGAAGAGCACCTTTTCTGAAGAAAAAAAGGAAGTAGTTTGAATTAGAGATTTCAACATCTATGCATGCCTCACTCCAATATAAGTTCACTATGCTCAGCTGATGTTTGCTACCAAAAATGAAGCCTTTCTGGGGACTGCAATTAGAGCCTAAATGTACATTTTCAAAAAACTAAATAAATAATAAAGCCATATGAATTTCATCATGTTGATTTCTGAATATACCGCCATGAGATTGGGCTGTACAGTGATAGAAAACATATTTAACTGATGTATATGCATACATAGATTGGGACCTTAAACCTTTGGATATTAATAGATCAACTGCTTTGAAATTATGGGAATCTAAAATGCTGTCTAACAGAAATCAGTCCACTATTCCATATAGCTCAATACTGTTTATTCAGACCAGTGATGGGTCTCTAGGGATCCAGCCAAGCATGGGATTGCATGTAAAGTAAATGATCTACACTGTATTATAGTATCACTGAGTGATATCTGTAGGTTTGCAGACGCTGTGGCATTTGGATTGGGATCTTGCACAACTTTAATTGATGTGGATTCCTCTTTTGACTCTATGATTTTGTTTAACTCCCCCTGCCACCTACAAAGGATAAGAACTACTGTTTGCCTAAATTTATCACTGGCTAAGCTTTCAATAAACCATGAAACAGTAATCTTACATTTTAGTTTACTGAACATATATAGTGCAAACCCAGTTCGGGCACAGCCTTGTTTTGTCCAGTAAAAACCTGTCTGAGTTTGAAGAGGAACACTTACATGGCAAAAGTTACAGCTGTTTCACCAGTGGTGAAATTCAAATTTTTTTACTACTGGTTCTGTGGCTGTGGCTTGGTGGGTGTGGCAGGGGAAGGATACTGCAAAATCTCCATTCCCACCGTAGTCTGGGGCCAGCCAGAGGTGGTATTTGCTAGTTCTCCAAACAACTCAAAATTTACGCTACTGGTTCTCCAGAACCTGTCAGAACCTGCTGAATTTCACTCCTGAAATGAACTGAGAATTAGCAGACAGTGTGGGCACATTTCTTAATCTGGGAGGCTTTCTGTTTAGGACTGGTGTTACTCTTCAAACAAAGCAATTTGCTTGCAGTATAAATGAGCTACAATTCCTGCAAGCTTTTTAACTAAAATTCAAAATAATGCAAGAGAGAACTTCCATGCAGGCTGCTATGCAGCTTTTAGGAATAGTGAGACATATTCCTTCTGGATTAACAAGCTGCTCAGTAGTGGGCATACATTTTTAGAAAATGCCTTTTGTGTTGTTTCAAGCAGGGTCCCTCTTGCTGTAACAGTTACATGTCAGCATAGAATTCAGTAGATGGGCTCACTCCACCAAAGAGCTGTGATCAGGGGGAAAGATGGATCTTTTGAATTTTTGCATATCCTGTGCCTATTAAAAATGGATGGATCCAACGGCAAGGCTGCGGTAAAACAGGAGTGCAGGGATACTTCTGACTGTTTGAGCATTTGCTATGTTATCAGAGTTCCACCTTATTTTTATGGAAATATATTCTGATACTAGCCCTGGTCTGAACAATGCAGGTAGGTCTGAGGTGGTCTTGATGAAACTAAGATCATAGCAAAATGACAGCCATTTCTCTTTCTATTATTTGACAGTGATTAAGTTCTTCTTGCAGTGTTTCAACCATATACCAGAGGCTACATTATCATGTCTGATCTCCAGAAATAGGCAAGGTTGGGCCTGGTTCTTGGATGAGAGAATATCAAGAAACTCTAGGACTAGACCGGGAAGTTCATTAAAAAAAATCTTGGCAAATCATTTCTCCACTATTGTCAAGAAATCATATGGAGTTGGCTGTTTAGCCAAAAGGAATCAAGCTTGGCTCAAGGGACACTTTAGCTTTTAACATTGTCCAGATAGATCAAAGAGCAAGGCCAGTAGTATATGGTAAAACAAAGAAGAAACTACCATAGTACATGAATAGGCCAAAATGGAATGGGGAAAGCAAATTTTTATTACTGAAAAAGCTTCCTCCCATTTATCCTAGTTTACAAAGAAAGAAGAAAGAGAGAAAAATAAGTGCTCACTAAAGCAAGAAGAATGAAATATAATAATACAATAATAATAAAAACAATAAAATTGTATAATAATACAAATTTTCTTTAAATATATAAGACAATAACAAATAATAATTATTTTTGAGTGTGTGCTGAGCATCTGATCTTCAGTAGCAATGTCCCAAAAGTTATCACTTTGAGGCTAGCATGATAGTATGATTTGTGAGAATCCCCCCCTCCTTTTTTTAAGGAAAGTGCCATTGTAATTGTAGACTGTGATTCCATGGCATGCTAAGCCAAACACCTTACTTAGCATTTTCTCCCTCTTCCCCCATGGTCGTGCATGAATGTTTATTTGAAGTTTGCTACTTACTATGGTCATCTAGATCAGTGGTGGTATTCTGCTGGTTCTTATTGGTTTGGGCGAAACTGTAGTGGCAGCTGCTGGAGGCTCCGCCCACCTGCCCTGATGTAATGTGCAACCTTCTGCGTGCTCACATTTGTGAACCGGTAGCGAAGGTAAGTGAACCCCACCACTGATCTAGATCTGAAATAATGGCTGTCTCAAGGTTATGAAGTTAGCTCTGACAGGTTCAGAATTTGGTATCTGGACTTCCAAGTTTGTTTCAGATGATATAATGAAATGCTCCATATGACAAGTATTATAGGCACGCTCGCCATACAAAGTTGGTAGTTTTTAGCATGACTAGTTATTATTTATAATTTGGTATCAAAACCTAAGATTTCCACTCTTGGGGGACATAACTTCCAAGTCTGTTGCCGTAAAGACAGTTCATGGGCTAGACAGGAGGTACCAAACCTATGTTGCTATGTGTCATTGATATTAATTCTAACAAAATGTGCCAGTCAGACCTAACCAACTAATTAATAACTAGGTTTACATATTGCACTAAGTCACAATTAAATTTAACCATAGTTTGTTGAACATTGTACAAATATAACAATAAATGTATTTATAAACTTCAAGTGTCCAATTCAATCACTATACTAACCCTATATATAACAAAACAAAATATTCTGGCACAGTGACATAAAGCAGAACCCAAATCTACTGAAATCATTATCAAATTTGATAATAAAACATCAGGGTTTGGTAATGGTTTTTTTTTTTGCTCATTTTATAAAGAAAACAAATGTTGAAATAAGCATTTGAAATCTTTAGTGACTTAGTTTTAATTATACAAATAAATGAACATTTCAGCTTTCTACCCCTCCATTGTTGCATCATCTATCACCTTCCAAGGGGGAGGGGAGGGAAGAAAAAGAAAGGAAATATCTGTAGTAAGATGGCCAGTCCCTAACTTAACTCAGTGTTGAACCCAGATATAGGAAGTCCTCAACGTACAACCACAATTGAGCTGAACATTTTTGTTGTTAAGGGAGAAATTTATTAAGTAAGGTTTGCCCAATTTTATGACTGTTTGCCACTTTTATTAAATGAATCACTGCAGTTGTTAAATTAGTATTATGGTTTTTAAATGAATCTGGTTTCTCCATTGACTTTGCTTGTCAGAAGGTCGCAAAAGCGGATCATATGATCCTGGGATACTGCAATCGTCATAAACATGAGTCAGTTGCCAAGCATCTGAATTTTAGTCACATGACCATGGTGATGCTACAATAGTCATAAGTATGAAAAATGATCATAAGTCACTTTTTTCAGTGCCTTTGTAACTTCAAACGGTCACTAAACAAACTGTTGTAAGTCAAAGACTACCTGTATTCCGCCAAGCAAATTGCTTTTCTGAATTCTCTGAATAGCAGACAATTCCTCTAGTGTAATGAACAGAGTAGATGACAACTCCCCATCTCACCCAATCTTGAAAGGTAGATCTGGATATGAAAATAACACTAGAAATAGCGTAACAGAGAATGTAATCTACAATCTAGAAGCTATGCTTCTTAAAATTAAATCTGTTGAAGGCAGCGAGATTTATTTCTGACTAGATACGCACAATATTATGATGGTAAGGAGATATTTAAGCTGTCAAAACTTAAAAGCAGCAGCAGTGGATTTGCAACTCTGTGGAAGTATTTTGTTTTCCTTAATGTATGTATTTGTGGCTACTCCCTAAAATTGTATGTAGAACATTATTAACACTTACTGACTTTTCCTTGGTGTTTTTTTTTCTCTTTCTGCTTAGGGAAGTCAGGAGTGTGTAGATAAATTATTTTGTAATGAGTATTTTAGTGCTTTATGTGCTAAGTTTGTTTTTTAATCTCGATCAGTTTCTCCTTTTCAGCATCCTACTTCAGCATCCATTGCCTTTTGAAGAAGGTTGCTAATATTCTCTTTCTTTTCTTCCAGTCTGTTTTTTCAGATATAGAAATAGATGTTTGGATACACAGAAATATTACTTAAGATACTGTAGGTCTCCATGAAACCTTGTTTGAAAGGGGAATAATATCTTTTCAAAGCTTCATTATGTATCTGAATATTATACTTAGTGACCTGAAGGTGAGAAAGTTCTTAAATGTTTTGGTTAAAAGAATGCATAGCTTTTGGCAGATAAATTGCAACAATTCTGCAAGCCATAAACCTGTCTTCCTAAAATAATTTTTGAAAGCAAGCTTAATAGAACCTAATGGAGCTTTGAATAAGTAGGTGTAGCAAGGATGGGGGAGCAGCAGCATTCTGGATATTTCTGAATGTTTGTTTCCATTATTTTCCATTTTTTCCAGGGCATGTGGGTTACTGGGAATTATAGTGCAGCAATACCTGAAATGCTACCAGTTTTCCAACCCTCTCATTTATATTGCGTGTGCTATACTTTCATCTATATATCTGGACTACCTTAAAGTCTGTTTTTGGTTATAGATGATAAAGGAATTTTGTATTGTCAGATGGAGAAACAAAAGTTTAAGTACATATTTATAGATATGCAGAAAAAGCATTACTCTTCTACAATTATTGAAGCTGCATACATTGTCTGGGGAGATTGGCTAAAACAATGGACTTTGTCCATTTGGATTAAATCAATTTTAGAGAATGATGGACTAGACATTTTAGAGATTTGTAAGAAAATGATAATGATATGTTGAAGATTAGTACAGAAACAAATGCTATAAAAGTTAATGTCCAGGGTAAAGAACTGATGAAAACTAGGTCATAAATACTGTAAGAATGTTGAAAAATGGTAAAATTATAGGTGTGTATAGTGTTAATGGATGAATATGTTATTCATGAATGAATATGTTATTCATGAATGTGTCAAAATATGTTATTTTCTTTTTAGCACTTGGCCTTATTCTCGGGGGGGTCTTATTATTTTTGAAGTGCAGAAGGTGGTGAGCGTGGTCACCTCATGGCTGCTGCTGTGTTGCAATATTTTCGGAGAGGGCTTATTTTCAGGGGAGGGATTATTTTAGCGCATGCGCTCAAAAGCCCAATTGGGCTTATTATCCAGGGACAGCTTATTTTAGGGGAAACAGGGTATTAGCAATTCGTTTATGGAATGAAGATTTAACATAAGTGAAGATTAGAAATCTGATTTAAAGGCTAAAAGAGGTGACAGGAAGCAAAATTTGGGAAGTGCAGTGTGACTTTGTTCAAGGACGGGAACATGGAGATCCTACAGAAGGTCATTGAGAAATATATGAATGGGAGAAAGTTGAACTTTAGTTGATTTAGAGAAAGTCTATGATAAATGAATAGAGTTGAATGATGAAATATGTGTGGATTTGGAGTTGAAGGTTAGTTTTGAACTATGTTAAATTTGGCATATCCTGAAAGTAAAACATGGTGAAAATAAATGGAATGCTTGGTTCAACATTAAACAGGGAGAAAAAAAGCAATGTGTCTTGTCTCTTTGGAAGTTTTATGTTTAATATATTTATGGATGAAAGCTTAAGGATTGCTTGTAATGACATTACTGGTATGTTGGTTGGAGATGTGAACATGCATGTATTTTGTTTGCAGGCCATGTCAGGATGTGGGCTGAGAAATAGAATGAATTGCAGTGAATGTTAGATAGAGTGTAATTTTTGATGGACAGGAATGACAGGGACATGAAACTATATATAAATTGAGATAAATTTAAACAAGTATATGAATTTGTGAACTATAATAGCATACTTACTAAAAATGGGGAAGTGGGTGAGTAAATTTTAAGATATACAAGTGCTGGAAAAAAAGTAATGGTAGCATGCAGTCTGTTAGAATGAATGCTATAGAAAAGTCCCCTGAAGATGGGTTCCAACAAAACTCAGAAGACAAAACCTCTGCTCTCTGTGACTGATCCAGATTGGATCCTGCAACATTATGCAGGGACATGTATATTTGCTTTCATTCATTCATGAATGTTTGTCAAAAGATGCAAAAAAAGTGCAATATGCAGGTAGTCCCTGAATTACAACAGTTGAGCCCAAAATTTATGTTGTTAAGTGAGACCTTTGTTAAGTGAGTTTTGCCCCATTTTACAATCTTTCTTGCCACAGTTGTTAAGTGAATCACCGGAGCTGATAAGTTAGTAACCCAGTTGTTAAGTGAATCTGGCTTCCCCACTGACTTTGCTTGTCAGATGGTTGCAAAAGGGGATCACAAGACCCCTTTTATTTATTCACATTTATGATACAGTAATGGTCATAAATGTGAACCAGTTGCCAAGCATCTGAAGTTTGCTGCAAAGGTCGTAACTGTGAAAATGGGCATAAGTCACATTTTTAGAGCTGTTGTGAGTGGTTCCTAAATGAACTGTTGTCAGTCAAGGACAGTGGTGGGTTGCAGGCGGTATGCCCCGGTACGGGTGTACTGGAGCCTGCCCGGAGCACTAGATACCATTCCGGTACGGTGCTCCGGAGGGCCCACCGCCCGCCCGCGCTCTTTACCTGTCTTTAAAGTCTTCGTCGCTTCCACTCACGTACACAGCACGTACAGAGCCTGCACGACGCTCTGCCGAGCAGCTGGAGCGTCTCGGAGGCATGCGGAGGCATTGCTGGATGCTAAGACGCATGCATGCACTGCGCACGTCCATGTGGATGGCGCCGTTTGGAACGGGATCTGGAACCCACCACTGGTCAAGGACTACTTGGATAAGAGCGTCTGGCTGTGTATTTTATTTTATGGGAATGAGATTTGGTTGTAGGAGAAACAGAAAAATAGTTGTATATAATTGGAGTGGATGCTCAGGAAATATGGGCTAAAACGGGAAGTGATATTGTCAGGAACTAATGAGTTCTAAATAATGTAGAGTGAATATATAAGTGATTTACCTAGGAAAGAAATACTTAGAAATGATTTGTTTCTATTGAGAAAATGAATGAATATTAAATTGTAAAACAAATGTACAAAGAAGGAGTGAATTGGCAGGAAGGGAGGGAGGGGGAAGAAAGCCTGAAAAAAATGTGATTGGATAGAGTTGAGATTCTGAAAAGCAGAATAGTGAAAATTTTAAATAAATACAGCATATGAAGTAGTGTAAAGGTGTAATAGAAGAAAATTGGATTGCAAGTATAGAAAATAATGGAAAGGTATTGTGAATGGGATTGCAGTGCACAGATAGAGTTAAGACTTGCTTTCCTCATCCACTGGCTTCTTTTGCTCTGTACTCCTCACTGTGTATTTTCCGTAAGACGGCTCTTAGCAGAGGAACATATAGATGACCTTGGAGAAAAATTGCATAGATGGTCAGCAAAACAACAAATTCAGGTTATTAGCAAACTTGAGCAAAAAACTGCCCCCCAAATAGCCAAGGGAAAAAAAAGTTACCCCATTTTGACCCTTTTAGATGTAAGAGGGAGGGGAAGGGAAAGGGTGTTCAAGATTCCCTTACTATAGTTTGTATCAGTAACAGTATTTCTTGTGGTGTCAATGTTGTGTCTTGACCTACCTCAAAGAGTTCATCCTCACTCACAAGGAGTGTGAGTAAGGAAGAGAAAATGATGACATGTGCGTTGAGATACTGCAATGCAGATTCTACCCTTTACATATGCCTGGAACATTGCAATGCAAGTATAAAATAATGCAGCATGTAATGTTGATTCCACAGTGTATGTTTTGATGACATAGCATGCTTAGGAAGAGATGCTTATGTCTGTCTGCCTGCCTGCCTGTCTCTCTCTCTCTTTTTTTTAAAAAAAGAATTGTATTGGTTTTTGAACATTTATAGGGAAAGGTAAAAAGAGTACAAAGAAAATTTTGGCAGCTCCCGTGCTAGTGGTAGAAATCCCCCCAAATCTCACAGTTTTTACAATGTTAAAAACAACGTATAAAAGATGAGCATAAACAGAATTTTGTTTTACATTATATCATCCATGTGTTCAATCGTCTCTTTCTTTGTCACTTTCTAGTATATCAACAATTATCATAGTATTTCAAATACATTTATTTTTGTGACCTGAGCCTTTTCGATATTGCTCCCTCCTCCCTGTCCCCAGGTGGAGCCACAGCCCCCCCTCCTTCATATCTTGCACATTACTACCTTTTTTACCACTGCCCCTATTTTCATCCTCTAGGAGGGAACTATGTTTTTTAATGAAGGCTTCAGCCTCCTCCACTGTATTAATTCTGATTCTGTTTCCCTCCCAAAAAATCAACATTCCCTCTGGCAATAACCATCTAAACCGAACTCATTTATTGTATAATTTCTTTGATAAGGAGGAATACTTCCTCCTTTTTCCCCTTATTTTTTTCAGAATTTGCTTTAGAATGGTGATTTCTTTATCTTTATATTTTAATGGTCCCTCCCTTTGGGCCCCTAGCACCTCATCTCTCGTGGTCCTCCTAATAAACTTAACATGTACCTCCCTTGGAACATTATGTGTTCTAGCATATGCGGAATTAATCCTGTAAACCAGATCCATATCCCACCACAACTTTTCTTTATTTCTCTTAATATATTCTGCTAAAATTGTACTCATAATATCCTTAAGATTTTATGTCTCTGGTAGGTTCTGGAATCTGAGAAAAAAGGACATTCATTCAAGTTCTATTTTTGTCATAAAATTTTCCAATTCTAAATTTCCCTTCTGGACTGCCTTAATCTCCTCCCCCAATCCAGCTATGCCCTCCTCCAAAACCCCAATTCTTTGTTTATTTTCTGTTAAATGTTGTTGTACAGCTCTGAGTTCATCTGTAAGATCTGCCACCTCTTTTTTCAGCTCATTTTGACCCCTCATAATTTCCTGAAACTTTTGGTTAACAGATAGTTCTTTTGAGCTCTCTCCAGTCCCTTCTTGTTGTAACAATGAAGTAATTTTCGTCTGCTGCATGCTTGGACTGGAGTTGTCAGAGGGAGGAGCCGAGAATGACTTGCCCATTGGAGGTTTTTTGGGCCCCATTTATCTGCGTTCAGAGATGATAAGTCTTTTACAAAGAGAATGGCGTCAGTGGAGCACACAGCTGTGTCGGTCCCAGGAGGCAGGCAAATCCAAAAGTAAAAAGTTAGTTCTTCACAGTTCCAAGGCACGAAGGTACAGCAGAAAGAGGAAATTAATCAGGAAGGCCACGTAACAGGAGAGGTCCAGAGTGCCTTCAGAGGGGGGATTAAGACAATTACCAGAGATTTTTTTTCCAAAGGTAGTTTCAAAAGGCAGACTTCATTTGTAGGTATAAAAACAAAGACGGAGGGGCGCCATCTTGGCTCCTCCTTTCGCAGGGAGAAGAACAATGAGTTCCATAAAGTTTTTTCTTTTAAGAAAACAGGTCAGCAATCACCTCTTGCAGCTGTGATATCAATCATTCTCAGATAGTTAGTACAAGTGGCAAGTCAGCCTTTATTCTCTCTCCCTTCCAATATAGAGAGAGATAGTTCAAATGCCGCTTTGTCCGAGGGGTGGGGTAAAGAGAAAGAAACACCCCCCTCTAATCCTCCAGTTTCAAATAGATTGAACAAAAATTTACAATAGTCTGCTGCTTATCTGTTAACGATGATTAAGAAGATTAGGGTGATTCTCTCCTCACCGGCATTTCAGCCGCTCTTCTTTCGCTTAACTCTTTCCTCCCAGAGCCCATTCGGTGAAAGGGCAGAGAGCCCGCAGCTGTCTCATGCCCCTCCTCCGCTCCCCGGCACCTGGGGCAAGGCTGGAAATACCCATGCCAGCTGCCGCCGAGTCTGGGGGATTCCAGCAAGCTGCCCTGCTGCAAAAGACCCCTCCAGGGCCCCCTGTGCTCCTGAACGGAGCCCACCAGGGAGACGAGCAGCGGACAACATGTCCGTCACCTACAGGAACCGGAAGTGATCTCTGTCTGTCTCTCTTGATATATCTTTGAATGCATTGTATGTGTGATTTTGGCTGGAAATATTAACTGAAACATCTTCTTAATTTTGTACTAATCTAATTAGAGCTCTTTTGGTATAGTAGTTAAGATGCTGGACCAGAAACTGGGAGGCTGTGGGTGAGCAGTGTGCATGTCTCTCTCAGCTCAGCCCTCATAGGATTGTTTTTGTGAGAAAATTAGGAGGTGAATACCAGAGGTGCTATTCAGCCAGTTCTGACAGGTTCTGGAGAACTGGTAGTGGAAATTTTGAGTAGTTTGGAGAACGGCAATTAGACTGGCCCTACCCTGTTGCCTTCCAGCTGATCTTCTTTTGTTGCCTTGAACAGGAGAACAGAGCTGGAAAGCAGATTAGTGAGATGGGGAGGGAATGGGGATTTTATAGTAACCTTCCGCTGCCACGCCTACAAAGCCACACCCACAAAGCCACACCCATAGAACCAGTAGTAAAAAAAAATTGAATCCCACCACTGGTGTATATCAGTTTGAGTTATACAAAGTAGAGGCATTACATAAACGAATAGTAACATTTTTTTGGTCTAATCTGCCTTTTAGGATTTTTTTAAAAATAAAGTATGCCATGTGTTCTGCCTGTAACTCTTTAAAGAAAAGATCACTGTGATATATAAAATTAATGGATGGATTTACACACCTTATTATATCACTCTATAGTATACTATATGAGTGTTTTTGAACATTGGTTGAAGCCTTAAACTGTTGCCAGAGTGTTTTCCAGTCATTCCACTCATTCTCAAGGGACTATTGGCTTTTTCTTCACATGAAGAAGAGGTGATGCCCTTTCTATATAGTGTATCAAAATCTGTCAGAGTCTATCACTGTTTAAAGCATAATATGAATAGATCACATGGAGAGAAATCTTATTTATGTCTATTGAAGAATAAATCTTGTCAAATTCATTGGCACTAACTTCTAGTTAAGTGAATAGAACTGAACAGTCTCAATCTAGTCCTTAAATACAGCTCTCTAATCCAAGTCTTTGTGAGTTGTTAAATTTATATATACAAATCATATGGTATAATTTTTCTTTTAAAAATTTATTATAGCTTAAAATAGAATGAAAATAAAGATTTACAGAATGGTCAAGGAGTGCAGGATGAAAAAAAGAAGAAGAAAAAATATGTTAATTTCCCACTCTTTCCAACACAGTAAAATACTAATACATTCATGACCTCAAATTTTTACATTATCTATAATTATTATAAGCCAGTTCTATAATTACATAACTATTACATCTTCAAACTAAATTCTGAATTTCATTTTTTTCTATTTCAAGCATAAAAACCAGAAGCAATACCCAATAGAAACAAGACTAAATAAAATCTCTTTGTTTAAAACATTTTACATCACTATCTTAACCAAATCCATTTTTTCTTTTTTCCCCTCCTTTTGAGGGAAGTGATATATATTTCTATTTTCACTTATTAATCTTTCTAAACCATCATCAATTATATTAACAAAAATCACTATACTCTTACTAATTCTTTAACTTTAAAGGGGAAACTCTTTTTTAAATATTAGTTTTAAGACTCCAAACATTTCTTTGAAAGTTTTATCTGTATAACTAAAATCAATCAATTCTTGTGCATCCTTTTAAGCTTCTTTTTAACATACATACTTTCAAAATTACTTTTAGTAATGTTTCTCAAACTTTAGAATATATGTAAAGATATATATGTATACTATATATGTATATATTTATATGTATGTGTGTGTACATTCACATACATACACACATATACACATACATATATTTATATACACACACACACTTTAGGAATTACTTAATATATATAAACAATCCATTTTCAAACTCATTTTATAAGCACAAAACAATGCATTGGCACTTTCTTTCAATTATATATGTCAAACCAACAGAAAATCCATCCTAACTCCAATTAACTTATTAAATTTAAGTCACTCTCTCCAGCTTGTCCTCATAAAATACAGTCTTTTTTCCTTTAGAATATCTATTAAATAAACTTCGCTTTTTTCTCAAGAGATTCTCCAATTGATGATTTTTAAAACAATTATGTCAACATTGTCAATTTCCATTTCGATTTTGAAGTGGAGAGTCCAGACTCGTTCTCTTGAGAGTTGTAGATTTGTTTGCAACTCTTCTTTCAATTACACTGGGGGACTTGTAATGAAACCATTTTCATAGTAGATACTATTGGTGTGATATTTATATTCCAAAATTAGGGATTTGATAACTTTCTGCACTTGTTTGTCTCTAGATTATTTATCTTTCTTCCAACTACGTGAGTAATTTGTTCCTCTTATTCCTTTTCATGACATACTGGGAACATAGTTGATCTATAAATGAATTGTTTTAATTCCTCCTAAATAATTTTTATAATCTCCATCTGGGTTAGATGCCTTCTATGTTTCTTCAGCTTCTTTTGTTTTTTAACTCCCTCTTGTGGTCAAAGAATAAATCTTTTTTTTTTAAATTGCTTTTTTGTAGATCAGCTGGTATCTCCTGGCCAATCAGAAACCATTAAAATAAAAAGATTTCAGCCTCCCACAACAAACAATTCAAAATGCAAATTATAATTCTCAACATCAAATAAAGGGGGCAATTTCATGAAAATGAAAAATAAATCCACAACTTTTTAAGTCCTTATGATTCTCCATCATAATAAGAAAGAAAAAAATGCTTACTTATTTTAGCTCATCTCTGGCAACCCTCCTCGTTTAGCAATAACTATGTCCCCCAAATGGTGCAGGTCTTCAAAAAGGAGTAACAGGCTGTGACTAAACAGTGTAGTGTCTCTTTCATCTTAGCAAAGATAATAATCAAAGTGTTTAAGAAAGGCGTGACTTATTGTCCGTTTCAAAAATAAATTTCAATACAGCTGCTTTTTCAACATTGGTGATTGCAGCCTCACATCTCAACTTATATAGGACTCATCCAGCTACTTTGGAACACTACTTCAGGTCTCCTTGCAAACTGTTGCTGTATGAAGATCTTGTGAGGTGATTTTAGGACTCTTCCTAACCCAGGAGAGTCATATAAACTCAGCTCCCTTGTTTGTAAATTGAAAAATTTCAGTCCAGAAAGAGCTTTCCTGATTGAAACTTTTCAATTTACAAAGAAAGGAACTGAGTTTATATGACTCAGATATGAACAGATATTTCTATTTCTCAAAAGAATTTGAAAGCAAAAGGTAATGAAAGAGATCTTTTAGCGAAAGTCACTGGGTTTTGTTTAGAGATGGGTGGATTATGTTTATACCAATTGGACTTCCAGTAAATATGGATGACTGACCACTCTAAGCAAAATCCAATGACCCTAGCTAATAAGAAAATATCTCTTTCATTTCCTTTTGTTTTCAAATTCTTTTGAGAAAACAGATAAATCTTGTGCCGTGCCTTAAAGATCAACACAGTATTGGAATATTCTGGATCAAAAATGTGTGCAATTGAATCCTAGTCTTAAGTGTCTTTAATTCATATGTCTGGTAGTATCTGAAACACCTGGAGCTCATGCATAACTATCATGAGACAGTATGATACCTTCAGATCAGAGATGGTGTTTAGCAGGTTCTGACCAATTCTGGAGAACCAGTAGCAGAAATTTTGAGTAGTTTGGAGAATCGGTAAATACCACCTCTGACTGACCCTACCCCCAACTATTCTCTCTGTCCTGAGTCCTAGCTGATCAGGAAGGAATGCGGATTTTGCAGTAACCTTCCCTTGGCGTAGGGAATGAAAGGAGATTTTGCAGTATCCTTGCACTGCCACGCCCACCAAGCCACGCCCACCAAGCCATACCACTCGCACAAAGCCCCACCCACCAAACCGGAAATTAAAATTTTTTGAATCCCACCATTGCCTGAGACTTTCTTTCAGGAGAACCAAGGCTGACAGCAAGTAGAATCTGCCTACACTGAGAATTAACAGTAAAACTACTTTCTTATTTATCCTTTTCCTGCAATGATGTAGCAAATGCAATGGAGAAAGCAGAGTTGTCTTACTTCAGGGTGACTAATATTTCAATGGAGTCCACCATTTTTGCATCCAGATATTGTGGTTTAAGATGAAAGTGAGGAATGGATGTGCTCCTGTTTTGTTTTCACTATGTCCCAGGCCCCATTTCAACTTTCACTTGCTGTTTTCCAGAAGTGTTGGGGCATTGTTCCCCAGATGATTGTAAATTATGAGGCACGTTGAGGAGATCTGGTTGGAGAAGACTGCTTTACCCTGTAAATCTATAATCATGCATGAACACAAAACAGTTTTTGATTGTAATGAAAGCTCTAAGTGCAGAAGTAGAAAGAATGGCATTTCATCAGATGTCTCTTGAGCATTTTAAAATAAAGGTGTAAACTGGAAGAAGGATACAGGTGCTCCTCGACTTACAAGAGTTCACTTAGTGATCATTCAAAGTCACAATGGCACTGAAAAAAGTGATATGACCATTTTTTCACTGTTACAACCTTTGCAGCATCCCCATGACCATGTGACAAAAATTCAGACACTTGGCAAATGGTTCGTATAAATATGACAGTTGCTGTGACAGCCAAGGTCACCTGATCACCTTTTATGACCTTCTGACAAGCAAAGACAATGGAGAATGCCAATTCACTTAACAATCACTTAATAACTATGGCAAGAACAGTCGTAAAACCGAGCAAAACTCAATTAACAAATTTCTTGCTCTACAACAGAAATGTTGGGCTCCATTGTGGTCGTAAATCAAGCACTACTTGTACCTAATACATTACTTTGAGGATCAGAAATAGAAATTTATAATGAGAAATACTTTTTTTTTTGACAGAGCTGCTAATATAGCATATTTTTTCCATTAAATTATTTAATAAAATTTCCCACTGACACTACCATAAAATACATTACTGTATTAAGTTGTTGCATCACAGGTGAAACAACTGCATCTAGCCAAAGGTTCATTCATGGCTCATTGTCAATACATATGTTGACTGCCATGTTGAAATGCTGTTCTACATGTTTACAAACAATTTGAATAAAAATACAAGAGGATGCTTTCTCATTTACTGAGATTCCCTACAACTAAAGGGTTACAGTGATATTCTCTCACATATATTGAAACTTGTCCATGACAGACGGACAGACTGCAAATTTTCTGTCTGCTAGAACTTCTAGCCAGCCTTGGCAAAAACTCCTTGCCCGCTGATGTACTTCTGTTACATTTATTTCTTTTAACCCTGATTTTACTAATTCTCTGGGGTCATTTTAAATGTTATTCTCTTTAAGCAACATTCCAAGCCATGTAGGGTTTGACATTACTTACTCCTAGATATTTTGTCTGTTCTTATTTCTCTGCCTTTGTTATCAGCTGCCACGATAACTCCTTACTTCCAGGTGGAAAGAGTGTTGCGTGTTTTTCTTTGGCAGTGATGTCAAGATTGTTTTGCTTCATGGAGTTTCCATGATTGGTTTTGCCTGCACTCCCTCCTCAGATCTGAGCATAACATTGTTATGATGTGCTTAGCATGAGTGTCCCGAATTAATAGAAATGCACAGGTGTCTATGAAATGTATTCTCTTTCAATTTTATAGGCAGGTATTGTAATGAATCTTTCACAATAATTTGAAACATAAAAAGACCTGCACTTAGTTAATAGCTTAAGTATGTGTAGTAATCAAAATATGTCTTCTACAAATGTTTCCAAGACTGCTTCACCCTTGATATGAAATTTTATCGTATTGTTTATCTTCTACTAGGAATGTTCATATTTTCACCCATTAATGCCTACTATTTTCTTTCATCCCCAAAATCCCATTATGAGGAAACCATGGCATGAGGGTGGGTATTGGAGGGACTGCTACACTCCGATCACATTTACAATTGGTTCCTGAATTTTGAGCCAATTGAAGCTTCCGGCCAGTCTCCAAGGGAAGCCCATGTCGAGCTCCTTTCAATAGTCCAAATGGGAGGTGACCAGAATATAGGCCCTGTGGAAAGGGGTCTATTGGTCCAGAAATGGGTGTAATTGTGCAAAGGTTCTCCTGATCAATTCAATTTCAATTTATTAGCGCTTATAGACTGCCCCCTCTCCCGAGAGGGACTCGGGGCGGTGTACAGTCCATGTCAAAGAACAAAAATTAAAACAATTAAAATTCCTACATGGAGAATATATATATACAAATATAAAATGAATGGATGGATGAGAGGAGGATAAAAGATGTGCAGGACTGTATTGCTAATAAATAATTAAAATGAACAGACCTTAAGATCCCAATACCCAATAAGATTAAAACTATAGAATAATACCCTTAAAAACCAGTAGAATATAAATGCCAGGAGATAGGCGTTGAAATTATGCCAGGCCAGCCAGTCGAAACAGGTGAGTCTTTAGTTTCTGCCGGAAGGAGCGGAAGTCGGTGGTGGTTCTAATGTCGGGGGGGAGGTCGTTCCAGAGGGTTGGGCCCATCACAGAGAAGGCCCTACCCCTTGGCGTCGCCTGCTGGCATTGCCTGGCGGACGGCACCAGGAGAAGCCCCTCTCTGTGAGAGCGAATTGGCCGCTGGGATGTATGTGGGAGGACGCGATCCCGCAGGTAACTGGGCCCTATGCCATGGAGCGCTTTAAAGATGGTGGTCAAAACCTTGAAACGCACCCGAAAGACCACAGGCAGCCAGTGCAGCTCACGCAAGAGCGGTGTCACATGGGAGTACCTAGTACTCCCCATGACCGCCCGCGCGGCTGCGTTCTGGACTAGCTGCAGTCTTCGGGCGCGTCCCAAGGGAAGCCCCATGTAGAGAGCGTTACAGTAGTCCAGGCGAGACGTCACCAGTGCATGAGTGACCGTGCGTAGGGCATCCCGGTCCAGAAGGGGGCGCAATTGGCGCACCAGGCGAACCTGGTGGAACGCCCCCCTTGCCACGGCTGCCACATGATCGTCCATTGACAGCCGGGCATCTAGGAGGACGCCCAAATTGCGCGCCCGTTCCACAGGGGGCAGCTGCTCGCCCCCTATGGCCAGCGTTGGAATTAGCTGACTGAACCGAGGTGCCGGTAGCCACAGCCACTCAGTCTTGGAGGGGTTGAGTTTGAGTCTGTTGTCCCCCATCCAGACCCCGACGGCTTCCAAACACCGGGACATCACTTCGACAGCCTCACTGGGGTGGTTTGGGGTTGAAACGTACAGCTGAGTATCATCAGCGTAGAAGTGGTACTCAACCCCAAAACCACGGATGATCTCACCCAGCGGCTTCACATATGATCATAACTATCATGACCACCATCTGCAATCTGCTCCTTGAACCGGAGTTGTGAGTCCAGGATAACCCTAAGATTACGAAACCAGGTCTGTCTGGGGGAATGCAACCTCATCCATGTTTAAAGATGGTAATTATCTAAGAGCCAGGAGCTTTCCGCTTCATTTGAAGGAATCCTAAAACTAATCTTATGCAGTGGTGGGATTCAATTTTTTTTACTACCGGCTCTGAGGGCATGGCTTGGTGGGCATGGCATGGTTTTGTGCGTGTGGCTTGATGGGCATGACGGGGGAAGGATGCTGTAAAATCTTAATTCCCTCCCCACTCCAGGGGAAGGTTTCTGCAAAATCTCCATTTCCTCTCGATCAGCTGAGACTCAGGAGGCAGATAATAGATGGGGGTGAGGCCAGTCAGAGGTGGTATTTATTGGTTCTTCGAACTACTCAAAATTTCCGCTACCGGTTCTCCCGAACTAGTCAGAACCTGCTGAATACCACCTCTGATCTTATGTCTGGGATTTATCTGGGATTGTGTTAAATTTCTGAAGGTGACTGCAGAATTGTATTGTAAGGCCTATTGTGCCTTCTTGCAGGATTAACAGTGCATATGCTCTTTGTCTTTCTCTCCTCCATCTCCAGTCCATTTTGTTCATTTCGGTTTATAATATATGTATGGTCTAATGGAAAAGTTTAGCAGAATGAAATCAAATTTAAAAACCTCAAATGAAAAGTAATAGGTAATAACCCAAATAATAAATCCAAAAGTAATAGTAGAGTAATTACCTCTATTGGATCCAACTTAAATGTCACAAAGTAGAGAACAGAATTCTTAATTAATTTGAATATTAAGCAAAAAAATTAAAGGGAAAAAAACCTGGGCTGTAATGGGTAACATGCCCATTGTTTTCTCTTCTCTTTTTGCTTAATATGTCCTGATGAAGAATTTGGGAAGAACTCAGGTTTGTTGACACCTATTTGTCAGCTACGTTTGTTTTTTTCCTAATGACTAATATAAGTACTTATAATTTCCCCTGCATCATAAATGGCTTTTGTCAAGTAACAATTAAAAAAAACCCTGAATATAGAATATCAATAATATTTCAGGGAATAAAGTATGAATATATGATAAGGTAGTTCTTCCCAGATCTATCATTGTGATGGAATGTAATGGGCTGGATTCTCAGGAGGGAGGAAGTGCATTCCAGAGGAGTAAGAGGCAACTCAGTTCAGATAGTTTGTGTGAGAGAAAGAGGATGAAGACGGCTCCTTTCTAATAGTTCCTAAAGTATATGCTTGATGTAGGCAGTAGGCTGTTCCATTTGGCAAGATTGATGGCAGGCCACCAAAACCAAAAAAGAATCATGGTTATTCTTCCAAGCAGGTCTCTTTATTGACAATATTGACAAAATGTTGCCAACTGAAGCAGAAGTGGGCTGCCAATTTTTCTACTACTGGTTTGGGCGCACTCCCGCGCATACTCGCATGCACGTGTGATGCATCTGCACATGTGCAGAAGCATCCGGGTGGGTGGGCGGCGCCTCCTACCGGTTTGGCCCATTGTGGGCCAAACCGGCAGCCACCCACATCTGAACTGAAGTGGCTTACTACCTACATGGAGCCTCTTCATCCTCTGTATCTTATCAGTAGCCATTCTACAAATCCCTGATTCTTCCTTCTTGAACAGTTCTTAGAATTTACAACAAATTATATGCATGCTAAGAGTGACTTAAGCTACGTTTAATTTTTTTAACAGGTAGGTACTGGCAGAGTTGCAAATAGACATTGAAATTTAGATAGCACCCAAGTGAAAGTAATGTCCTTAATAGAGAAAAACAGCTGTTTCTTGGGTCATTACAAGTAAGATTTCAAAAGATAATGACAATTCTTCTATAGATATTTGGGGCAAGGTGTCTTATCAATCATGATTCTCTTCCTTGTAAAGCCCAATATCAAATTTTCATCTGCCCTATTGAACTTTAATTAATACAAAATTATTGTTTATTTTTTGACATAATACATAATGGAGATTGATTCGGTTTCTAATGTCATCACAACATTAGTGATACTTGTTATAGATAAATGTCTGATAATGTGAGGTTACATATTGAGTGAGGTTTCTGGCTTGCAACAATTACATGCTTTCCTTAGAAAATCTATAGGAATTTCAAGACGTAAGAACAATGTTGAGACTCTTAGAAGTCTACACCAGGGATCAGGATTATCTTTTTTTACAATTAACATTTGTACAAGATCTACAAGTAATGGCACATGAAGTAGAGTTTAGAGACCCATGAGAAATAATAACAAAATGCTTATTGTAGTGCATATTAAAGAAAAAAACATTTTGAACTAAGCATCATAAACTATGGATATGATACAGTCATAGTTAACTTATAGAGCAGTTAGTGTCATATCGATATTATGCTAATCCTTGGTTTATATTTATTTATATAAATTTATGTAGCTTTATGAAAATGGGACTTGGATGGTGTACAGTGGTAAAAACAAAATTAGGACGTCCACAATAGCAAAAATGGCTACAAAGGAAAAACAAAAACAAAACAGACATGATCAATATTACATTTCCCAGGACGAGCTCATCTAACATCTTGGCCCCTGAAGGCTAAGAGGGTCAGGACTAGTGGAATCTCCAGGAGGTGGGGGAAAGATTGTTTCACAGGGTAGACAGAACCCAGAAAAGGTAAGCATCCTACATCCCATCAGATGACAATGCTCCTCCCCCCCAAAAAAGGGAATTAAGGCACACCTGTTTTGTTGGAGCATGGGAGATGGGCCGAGTCCACTGAAGTTGGGCAGCCCATAGATATAAACAAACAAATGTAAATAAAACCCATCAGGAAACAACCACATTGCTGAATAAGTCATATTGGCTGTTTTGCATTGTACAGTAAATTATGGATTATGGTTTACACATTACAGTGGCTGTAACATGTACACAACCTATTTGGCTTATGAATAAAAAAAAATTATCCCATGCTAAGAATGTTGGGAGCCTCTGACTTTGTTCACAAGTCTTCTGATGTCTTTTTTCTTTCTGTTTTTCATTATAATCCAATACTTGCTTTGTCCTTTGAATTACTCTGCCTTAAATTTGGTGTGCCTTAGATTATCTGGTTTCTAAGGATAGCATTTCAATTATTTAGATTCCCACCCTCTTTTTTTAAAATAATATATTCATTTACCAGTTGGCTGGGATTATTTCTTTTCAACAGTGTAAGACTGTGGACCTTTTGTTGCTGACAAGTTTCCCCCCCCTTCTTTGCCCCCAAAACAGTTTAGTCAAGGGACTCCCCACCCCAATTAGGGTTGCATTTCTCCAGGAAGAGTCTATAGACAAAACTGGCTATAATTGTCAGGTACCTGGCTGAACCAACCATGTAAGAAGCTGATTCACATCAGATCATATTACAATATTTTCCCACTCAAGCCAAAGTACTGTATCCTCTGACTGGCTGTTGCAATGTAATTCTCAGCTGAAACTGGGAAAATAAAATTGAGGATCCCCACACAAACCTCCTTGGAGTTCAAGTGCCCCCATTTCCATTCTCACTCTTTCTGCCATTCAAGCCTTACAAACAAGGCACAAAATATTTGGCTCAGCTACATCCAGTGATGTTACCAGAACCCCTTTTATGGTCCACCAGGTTGTCAATCAGCCCATCGTCCCCACCCTATTTTAATTGCTAATTTCAAAGATTAAATTTGGTCATTGAAAGCAGGTGGTTTTTTAATCCAATAATAAACCACAATCTGTGTTAAGCATAGAATTCCATGATGTTTCAAATTAATCAATGCCCAACCAGTAAATGTCTACTTTCAATGGCTTTTGCAAGATTATCCTTTGAGGGGGCTATTCTGTATGGTACTAGTGGTCTGATAGGTCAAATCTGTTTTCACAATGACCATTTGCCTTGGTGCTACTTGTTACATTTTGGAAGTCAGATATTAAAAAGACCTGTTTGTTTAGTGAGTTGTTACTCTATAGCAGCAAAGAGTATAAGCATTACAAGCTTTATAAAACCTCAGTAATACCATACTTGGAATACTGCATCCAGTTTTAATAACCACATTACAAAGAAGTTGAGAGTTTGGAAAAAGGGCAGAGAAGAGCAACTAGGATGATTTAAAAAGCCTGGAGACAAAAACATACGAAGCACGGTTGCAGGAATTGGGTATCGCCAGTCTAGAGAAAAGAAGGACTGAAGGGACAGGATAGCAGTATTCCAGTATTTGAAGGGCTGCCACAAAGAAGGGGGAGGTCAACTTATTTTCCAAAGCTCTCGAAGGCAAGACAAGATGGAAACTAATAAAAAAAAAGAAGCAACCTAGAATACAGATTTTACAAATGGCAAGAGATATTGGACTGCACTACTACTGGAAGAATACAGGATGATGAAATGAAATGTCACAATAAAATAAAGTTAAACTTAGTTAAACTTTGAGTGTAATGTATAAGACAAAGTAATAATAGTTATAGTCAAATAAATGATTAATAATGATAATAATGCATTTAAATATACTAGATTGATATATGGAATTTTATATAAGCTGTAAATGAGGACCAAGGAGATGATATGGACAAGCCTTTTTAAAAAAAAATAAAAGATAAACAATTCTATATAGAATAGAATACAAAGATGTAACACCATTGGTGAGTCCAGAATGATGTAATGAAATGTCATAATATAAATTTACTTTAAATTTAGTATGCTTCACATAACAAGGATGTAATAATAGCTATATTCAATGAATGTTTAATAATCATAATAATTGTATGCATGTATATTAGATTGATGATATGAGCAATGGAATGTACAAAAATGAGTAAGTTGACATATGAAATTAGAGAACATGGGCTCTATTTAATTAGTGGTTAGATTTAAAAAATATGGAATTGAAAATTCATTAGAGAATGTTGCCTACACCAAAATAATAGAATGATTTAAAATAGGAGATAAAAAAAATACTTATTATTGGACATGTTGAAGATGATGTAATGAATGATTACAATATAAATGAACCCATATTTAGAATACCTCGTTTAAAATGAAGAAATAATAGTGACAATCAAACAAATGAAGTACTATAATAATAATGTATACAAATATACTTGATTGACAATATGTGACTTTATATAAAATTTAAGGAATGATTATGGAAAGGATGCACAAAAACCTTGTTACCAATTGACACACTGTACGGAATGGAAGATGTTTTTATGTTACGTGTTTTGTTTGTTTATGTTTGTTTTAAAAAATAAAAACGTGTGTGTGTGTGTGTGTGTGTGTGTGTGTGTGTGTGTGTATGTATGTACCCTAACCTGAAATAAGGAGGAAATTCCTAACGGTGGGAACAATTAACCAGTGGAACAACTTGCCTTCAGAAGTTGCAGGTGCTTCATCATTGGAAATTTTGAAGAAGAGACTGGACAGCTATTTGTCTGAAATGGCATAGGGTCTCCTTCTTGAGCATGGGGTTGGACTGGAATGGAAGACCTCCAAGGTTTCTTCCAGCTCTATTCTGATATTTTCCCCCTGACAAAGTATTATCTTCTGCAGAGGAACAAATGCATCAATAAATTCCATGCTTTGCTTTCAACCCAAGTTTAATCTGTAGCCCAGCTGTGGCCTCCTCTAGAAAGGGCACACTATCTTCAGTTCTAAATGTTCCAAATGTCTAGTGGTATCCAAGACTGAATGTAATATATATTGTGTAAGGAAAAGTATGATAGAGAGTGGTTGATCATGTCTGGTAAGTGTAAGCTAGCAGCACAGTTGGGTGAAATGCTGTTGTTTTGATTGTTTCCTTTTAGTTTCCTTATTATTTTTTTCTTGGAAATGTTATTAATATTGGAGTCTCTAGTTTGGCCCGATGCAACTTGGCTTTTGTTAAAGTTATACAGTCCAACTACAGATTGTGTTTTGGCCCTTCCTCATTCCAGATGGTTACTCCAATGCTTGCTTCAGATGCTGCAAGTATGTAGCACACTTGCTCCAGGACAATCGAAAATTCTTTGCTGTGTTCTCCTGGAAATGAGCTTCTGGTTTAACTTCCAGTATAAACATTTTGCCACACCGTGGGATGGGATGGATGTCCATTTTTTTTACTATCAGTTCACTCATGCGCAGGCGCAATGCTTCTGTGTGCATGTGACACTTCTGTGTGTGTGTGTGCGCGACGCTTCTGCGCATGCGCAGAAGTGTCTGGGTGGGTGGGTGGAGCCTCCCGCCACTGCCACTACTGGTTATCCCCATCCAGGCCGAACCAGCAGAAACCCACCTCTGCCCTACGCCCTTAAGGTTGTATGTGGCCCCTAACCAGCAAGCAAGCAGTTTAGAACTGTGGGCAAAGCAAAAGGGTAGAAGAAAAAGGAGAAGGGATAGTCCTGTACATTTTAGATCTTTCCTCACTCATCTCAGGTTTCATACTGTCCCATTACCACCACTGCATGATCCACACAAGATTTCTATTGAGAAAATGCTGTCCCCAAAAGAAAGTAACATTGTCTATCATTGTTTTTAGAGGATAAGATAGCGGCTAGATTGCACATTCCACTCTAGGATTGTGGGACTGGAGTAGAAGAATCCTTTCCAATGCTATGATTATTCCCTTGGAATGAAACTGTATCACATATGGAGAGTTTCTTTTGTGCATGTTAATGTAGGAACCCAAATATGCTAGGTGAGAAGGAATATACATGTGCTTCTGTCAATGCATATGTAGCTTTATCAGGCAAGCACTTTCTACTCACAAAATTAGGCAGAGGGGGGTTTATTATTTAAGCGTCTTGTTTCTTACCTGCCCACCTCCCTCAGAGAAGGGCTCTGAGCAATGTACATTATGTTGGTGGGTTGCATTTGGTCCGAAGGTTGCCCACTACAGTTTAATAACAGATACACTAATGATATATATTTTGTCAGAGCATGGCATTGTTGTTAGGCAGTTTTAAAACTTCCCATGAGAACCTCAGGACCAGAGGGAAAATAATGGATTTGCAGATGGCCAGGAAT
This sequence comes from Natrix helvetica, assembly GCF_964273705.1. Taxonomy (NCBI): domain Eukaryota; kingdom Metazoa; phylum Chordata; class Lepidosauria; order Squamata; family Natricidae; genus Natrix; species Natrix helvetica. The sequence goes on along the minus strand of NC_138548.1, from coordinate 153,971,840 downwards.
TGTGAGATTACATGAAGCTGCTCTAATATAAGTACAGAACGAAGTAGCAACTCCTTTCCATCCACCCCTATCCCCCTGCCAACTTCTACTAATAACCAAAGTACCCTGAATGAGGGAGTGACATGAATCAGATCTCCCACAGTTGTAAGAAATGTTAATAGCGGCTCCTGGGCTTATCATTTAGGTCTTGTGAAAATATCCTTCTCCTGTTTCCTGAGCTGAATAATTATCCTCCAGCACAGTTTTATGTATGTTTACTTGGAAGTAAGACCTGCTGAGTTTCAGTGGGCCTTACCTCCAGCTAAGTGTAAACAGCTCCACTATTTTTATACACACTCATCTATGTAAGGGGAAGAAGTAGTAGATTTGGGAATAGGGATTTTAGCCAAAGAAAACAACCAAAAGCATCAGGATGCGATTTTATACAGAGCCTATTAATGACTTTCTCATTAGTCTAACTCTCAATACATAACCATGTAACTGCCTTATAACTCTCTTATATATAGTATGCTAAAAAGCACACGTACCATTAAGTTGTATCTATGTGCACAAGTTCCTATCGATGAAGACTTAACATATCTTTCCCTACTTTCTATCTGGCTTCTCAACATGGCTTCTCATGCTATACTCCCTATATGAGAACACAGGGTTTAGCTTTCAAGCTATTCTTTATAAAACGTTAGGAGTGCATGCAGTGAACTTGTAACATTTGGCAATGCCTACTTTTGAAAACTGCTAATACTTACCCTGTTTCCCTGAAAATAAGACCTCCCCAGATAATAAGCCCAATCGGGCGTTTGAACGCATGCGCTAAAATAAGCCCGCCCCGAAAATATTGCAACACAGCAGCAGCCATGAGGTGACCATGCTCGCTGCCTCCTGCACCTCAAAAATAATAAGACCTCCCCAAAAATAAGGCCAGGTGCTTATTTCAGGGGTCAAAAGAAAATAAGACCCTGTCTTATTTTCGGGGAACACGGTATTCACATGTAGTGAGTTTGCTTGTAGAAAAGGGCTCTTTCTTAACTTCCCTTGCCAAGCTATATGTATCTATGAAGTTTGGAAAATAAACCAATCTATCAAAACCAGATCTATTTCAATTCTACGATATGTCCTCCCTCTCTGCATATTGCTCAGACCACATCTGAGAGTCCGTTGAGTCCACTTTGCTGGTGTGATCTTTCATTTTTTTAGAAGAGACTGCATGTGCAAAATTCATGCCATCATTGGTTATTCCTTGTGCAAAACTAGTGCCATTACAGATTTCTGCATAATTTATTTATGTGTTTATAGCCCTCCTACTATCCAAAGGTCTTGTGACCACCTACAGTCCATCAACTAAGCAGAAGTAAAAACTAGGAGAATAAATAATAAGTTGAAATATACTACGAGATAATAAAAGATCAGCATCAGCCTATATATAACACAAAAGGCAAAAGGTATCACAATGTTAGGGTAGATGTTCCTCTTCCCTATCCTAAACACCTGTGTGTTCTCTGCTCAGGTAGTTTAAAAAGTAATTAATACGGGTTGTTGGCACTTAAGACATAATATGGTGGACTGGGGCAGAGGTGGATTGCTCCCGGTTCAGCTTGGTTTGGGCGAACGGGTAATGGTAGCGGCGGGAGACTCTGCCCACCCACCCAGACGCTTCTGTGCATGTGCGGAACCGGAAAGCATTAGATGGTTCCGCCCCAGGCGCCTGATGGAACCGGATAGGTTCCAGACGGAGCTTGGGCCACCACCTGTAACCTTGACCCGCCCCCGGGTAGAGGACCTGGTGGTCGCGTGGAAAAATGCGACTACCGGGGCCTTGAACCGGGTGGCGCCTTTGCGGCCTCTCCGGCGGCAACGATCCACCCTGGCCCCTTGGTTTACCGAGGAGCTAAGGGTGATGAAATGCCGCAAGAGACGCCTAGAGAGTCGTTGGAGATCCTCCCGTTCCGAATTTGATCGAACACAGGCACGAGCCCATTTAAGGACGTACCTTGTGGCATTGAGAGTGGCCAAACGCCAATACTGTGCCACTCTCATTGCATCCGCAGAGAACTGCCCTGCTGCCCTGTTTCGGGTGTCCCGCTCCCTCTTGTTTCAGAGGCCGCGGGAGGCCCCTCTACAGGGCAGAGCAGAGGAATTTGGGAAATATCTGCAGGATAAAATCGCTCAAATCCGGAGGGATTGGGTCCCTGTCAGTGGTCCAACGGAGACGTCCGTGGCGAGTCTTGAGGATTCAACCTGGGAGGAGTTTGACTTAGTTGCCATCGAGGATTTGGACAGAATGCGTGGACGACTGCGACCCACCACATGTTTATTGGACCCGTGCCCCTCCTGGCTTGTACTGGCATCCTGGGAGGTTACACGAGACTGGCTCCTGGGCCTAGTGAACGCTTCGTTGAGTGAGGGGTCTCTCCCGGCCGCCTTGAAAGAGGCGGTGGTGAGACCCTTGCTCAAGAAGCCTTCCCTGGACCCTTTGGAGCTGGCCAATTATCATCCTGTCTCCAACCTTCCCTTCCTGGCGAAGGTTGTAGAGAGTGTGGTGGCTTACCAGTTTCCACGACATCTAGAGGAAAATGATTATCTAGACCCGCGCCAGTCTGGCTTCCGCCCCGGTCACAGCACGGAGATGGCCTTGGTCGCGTTGGTGGATGATCTCTGGAGGGCCAGAGATAGAGGTTGCTCCTCTATCCTGGTCCTATTAGACCTCTCGGCGGCTTTTGATACCATCGACCATGGTATCCTGCTGCGCCGGCTAGAGGGGTTAGGGGTCCGGGGCACCGTTCTGCGGTGGTTCGGCTCCTACCTTTCTGGCCGGATGCAGCGTGTGTTGGCAGGGGAGGAGAGGTCGACCCTACGCCCCCTTACCTGTGGGGTGCCACAGGGGTCGGTCCTCTCGCCACTCCTGTTCAACACATATATGAAGCCGCTGGGTGAGATCATCCATGGTTTCGGGGTGGGATATCATCTGTACGCTGATGATACTCAGCTGTACTTTTCCACCCCGAACCACCCCAACGAGGCTGTCGAAGTGATGTCCCGGTGTGTGGAAGCCGTACGGGTCTGGATGGATGACAACCGACTCAAACTCAACCCCTCCAAGACGGAGTGGCTGTGGGTACCAGCTCCCCGGTTCAGCCAATTAATTCCATCATTGGCCATCGGGGGCATTCAACTTGCCCCCGTGGAGCGGGCGCGCAATTTGGGCGTCCTCCTGGATGCACGGCTGTCCATGGATGACCATGTGACAGCCGTGGCAAGGGGGGCATTCCACCAGGTTTGCCTGGTGTGCCAATTGCGCCCCTTACTGGACCGGGATGCCTTACGCACGGTCACTCATGCGCTGGTGACGTCTCGCTTGGACTACTTTAACGCTCTCTACATGGGGCTTCCCTTGAAATGCACCTGGAGGCTACAGTTGGTCCAGAACGCAGCCGCGCGGGTAATTATGGGGAGTACTAGGTACTCCCATGTGACACCGTTCCTGCACGAGCTGCACTGGCTTCCTGTCGTCTATCGGGTGCGTTTCAAGGTTTTGATAACGATCTTCAAAGCGCTCCATGGCTCAGGACCTAGTTACCTGCAGGATCGTATTCTGCCCCATACATCCCTGCGACCAATCCGCTCGCACAGAGAGGGTCTCCTCCAGGTGCCGTCCACCAGGCAGTGCCGGGGGGCGGCGCCTAGGAGTAGAGCCTTCTCTGTGGCGGGCCCAGCCCTGTGGAATGACCTCCCCCCGGATATTAGGAATACCTCTGACCTCCGCTCCTTTCGTGTAAAGCTCAAGACCCACCTATTTCAAGTTGCTGGCCTGGCTTAACTGTGATCCAATTATATCGCTCCTGACGGGTTTTTTATCTGGGATATTTTAATTGCATCCAATTTACTTAGGGGTTTTTAAACATTGTGTTTTTACTTGTTTCTATCTACCAGTTTACCTCCTCCTAGTATATGTTTTGTATATGTCTTGGTATATGTTTTATTATATGTATGTTTGTCTATATATTTATTTCCTATGTTTTGTTGTACGCCGCCCCGAGTCCTTCGGGAGAGGGTGCGGCTAAGAAATAAATATTATTTTTTATTATTATTATTATTATTATTATTATTATTATTATTATTATTATTATTATTATTATTATTATTATGCACGCGAGTGAGCGCACATATGAGCACAAGCAAACCAGTAGTAAAACAGTTAGCAACTCACCACTGGACTGGGGTTTTCCCGAGCACAGTATGTAAACTTAATCAATTGTGGCTTAATTGACAAATCATAGTTAAGTAAGACCTGGTTTCACTTGAGATGAGAATCCAATAATTTTGTATCTAAGGCTTGCACTAATCAAGAGATCCAGACATTAGTTCCAAAAATGAAAGTTGGAAATATGGGCTTACGTCTTAATTCAATTTGAGTTAAAGAAGTTTGTTGCCCCTATTCCTCTTTTTGCCCATGCCATAATGCCCTGAAGAAGATTGAAATCTTCTTAAGGATTTTTTTGGGGGAAGTGCAATGTCCCCCAAATAGGGAGAAGCAGCAATAGGAGAAGCAGCAATAGGAAACATGCTCTCAATGTTAATATCCTTTTTAGAATCCAAACCAAAATCTATATTTAGTAGGTGTATCTTTGAAACCCAGAAGGAAATGGTCATCAGTAACAAACTAGAATATGTGGGTAATGACAGTGATGTTTTGAGACTGACAGGGCTCTCCTGGGAACAATGAATTTCCCCCTGTGTTAGGTTAAACTCATGGCAAACATCAATAGTTTTTTAAAAAATTGTAACTGGTTTTATTGCTCTCTGTGTATCTTATTTCTCAATTAAGAAAGCTTGAATATTTGTAGTAAAGCTGGTCCCATCTTTTTTTGTGGAATGGAAAGGTATGAAATCATCTTTGGTGGCCTTGTCCTGCCTTATCTTTATTGGCTTTTTATTAGCTAGTGATCAGAGATGACATAAAGTTTAATCACAACTGGACTTGGCTGAAATGGCCTTCTAGCCAATTACTGTAAGCAGCAAAGAGAAATAAGGGATGGGAACAGTGATGAAATTCAATTTTTTTTACTACCGGTTCTGTAGGCGTGACTTGGTGGGCATGGAGAGGATACTGCAAAATCCCCATTCCTGGGGGAAGGATACTGCAAAATCCCCATTCCCTCCCCATTCCTGGGGCCAGCCAGATGTGGTATTTGCCAGTTCTCCGAATTACTCAAAATTTCCTCTACCGGTTCTCCAGAACCTGTCAGAACCTGCTGAATTTCACTCCTGGATGGGAGTCTGGGAAAGATTAAGGTTGAAATTTCCTTTTCTCTTCATTTGGAGATCCTGCTTTGCAACAATAGGAACAAAAGGCAATATTGATGAGAATATACTATAGATAAAATAAGCCAGTGGTGGTCCTGTTGGAAAGAGCTATTCTGTATCGCAGTGTACAAGACGGATTTTCTGTTACTTTCTTTGCCCAGTACCAACACTTTATTTCACCTCTACTTATCCACTACGCAAGCAAGTGTTTTTCTGCAAAAATTTAACATTAGATTTTAAATAAAAAAGAAAGAAGCATACCCCTTGACAAGAACTGAACAGAGAGACCTCCTTTCACAATAAATAATAATACACTGAAGCAGCTCTAATATTTGTCAGCTCCATAACACACACACACACACACACAATATTAGTATCGCAATATTTTACTGAATTCTAGATCATAGTTAACATTTTTAATTTTAAGAGGTCTTTTCAGATTAAAGTATAATTGTGTGTCATAACAAAGTCTTCATATACAGTTCTGTTTACTTTCTTAATGTTTTATCTATATTTCTGTCTTTCTTAATTGTTTAATATGTTTTGATTCGCCTTCTTTTCCTTTACTTTTTTCATATGGGTCTGTGCACTAATTAATATATTTAATATATTTTAAGTAATTTAAAATTAGCTAGTGGTCTAATAATATTTATCATGGAAGCAGAGAAAAAAGAAATACCTATTGTGAAGAATGTTTTTAATCTGCACAGCAAGGAAAAAGGTTTTTTCCCCCCTATTAGGAACACAACTTCCTCTTTATGTAGAGTTCCCTCATTGCCTTTTTCCTGCCAAACCGTATTTAAGCTAAGCTTCCTTCCTCAGAGTGTGATGACCAGCTTTTAAAAGCTTATGAAATAGGGGTCTGAGGAACTCCAAACCGTGAAGTCAGGTTTCAGAAAGCACTTCTGAGACAAAGTGAATCTATCTCTCCAGCTCTTACTATTTACCTACTATTTGCATCAGTATCTGTGGAACATATAAATTTGCCTATTAGTAATGGAAGCCTATTTAACTTGGGGGGGGGGGGTCAGGCAGCAAAAACGAATATTTCTTCTTCTCAGTCTACCCTCCCCCCCCTTCTTCATTGCTGTACCTGGACAGTAACTAGCTGAACATTTACAGCTCTGAATGATATAATGCAATTAAGACTCTCTATAACACTCTGATTTGCATATCTCATTATATAGAGTGACACCATTAGAAGACATGTGTTGAAGCTTTCAAAATGATTATGATATGTGAAGGTATTAGAGGCCATGAATATGGCTTCTGGAAAGCTGTGTGCCGACTGCCCTGGCACAGGACTGAATTCTCACAAGAACCACGTTGCCAGCTAAGAGTTTTTAATGGAAAATAATAGATCCTGGAGGGCTAAAGTCAATCAGCTCTTATTCAGATGAAACTCCCATTGACTTGAGTGAGGCTAGAGGATTTAACTCTGAGAGGGAATGCTAATTAGCAACTGGAATTGTCAGAGAAATAGAAATAGATATTTTAGCTTTGTTGCTGATTTTTAAAAAATGGAGAACATGAACCCAGCAGATAGCTTCGCCCTCTTTCTTTACGGATTGACTCCCGTTTTCAGCTTTTGCTTTTAGAAATGTTTTTTTTTTTTACAAATTATTTCTCTTCTTGCTTTATGGACTGAGCAGAGAACCTTATAACCTCTAGATATTTTGGATTTCGACTTTCGCCATCCCTTGTCATAGATTATGATGGCGGTGGCTGATGGAAAATGTAATGCAGAGTATCTAAAGGGCACCAGCATGTCTATTTCTGCTTTTGATTATAAAACCGTGCTTGCAAAGAGGCTGATAATAACAGAAAAAAAGGAGAATAAGACCAAAATCATGAAATGGATGAACAAGATGTGAGAGTATCTACCATATAATTAAAAAAAAACTGAATGTAGGGAAGAAATTCACAAAAGTGCAAGGTATTGTGAAAACTGATATTATTTACTAAAACTTTTAGAATATCAGTGAGGCAGACAAACAGCTGGAGCCTGTTCCCAGTGTGTGCATGCGCAGAGTTGCCAGACGAAGGGAACAACTAAAGAACAGGGGTCGATTTGGGAGTAAGGCCAGATGATGAATGGCCCCTCCCAGAGGAAATAAAAAAAAGAACAAAAGGGGAGTGGAATTTGCGGGAGACAATCAGTTTGCTAATTATTTTGGGACTCTCCGAGACTCCTTGCCAAGTTCTACAGATATTGGCCTGTCAGCTCTCCAAACCAGATAAGGAGGATCATAAATCCCCCTTTGAAAGACTTTGCCGGCTATGAATGAGCAAAATTCACAGTAAATTAATAAAAGGGGTTTTTGCCGGGGAAATGAGTTTGTTTCATTCTCTTGGGAAGCCTCCATCAGAACAATAGTATGCTTCTTCAGCATCCTTTCAGAAGATCTTTTTGGCCATCTTCTTACTTCTACTAATATGTAAACGCAGGTCTTCTGATTGGACAGACTGCTCACAACAGCCTCCTATATTTCTCATAATCAGACTGGGAAATAAGCCATTCAGTTGTGTTAAGGTACAAAAACCAGATTTGTAGGGGAAATCCTTTGCCGGTAAGGGTGATGTGCCACTGTGAAGAGAAGGATCCAAGTTTCACCAAAGTATTTCTGCAGACTGAATATACCTAATACAATGGAATTAGTCTCTTAGATAGTAAATAATGCATATCTTGGAAAATTTGTAATCTGACCTAAAAAAAAACCCCGCCCAATGAGAAATTGATTGACTGGTATAATCACACAAGAAAATAAAGGAACCCCTAATAGGGGACATAAAACACGGCATTCGTTCCAGGAACAGAATAGTTCACTAGGTTGTTTGCCTTGCAAAATAATTGTGGATTGTATTCTCTTAGGAGTTATCCATCAGGCGAATTACTCTTTTTTATCCCTCTGATATCCATGCCTCTGTCTCCAAAAATGACTGCTAAGGATGGGGACACACACTTTTCCAATTGACCATTTGCAGGAAACCTTTGAGTTTTAATGAAGAATCTCATAAATTTCGTGCATGTATAACATGGCATCCTAACTTTCTAATAACACAAATCGCCCTTCCCCCTTGCTTATTTGGAAGTGTATCCCAGTGGACCAAGAGTGATTACTTCTGAATAGACCTTACAGGACAGCTTGGTTAATCTATAGACTACCTGTAGGAGTTGGGAGGTTTTATCATTTTTTCACCTTGGAAATAATTTTTTTAGTTGTTTGTTCACTTAACGGCACGCCATTGTAATAATTTTAAAAGATATTTTGATGCATTGTCATTTCAATCACTTGAATTAATTTTTTTTCCAACTTGGTATGGATGTAGTGCAATCACAAACATTGTAGGAATGATAGGAACTGTAGTCCAACTTATCTGGTGGTTACTAGTTTTAAAAAAGTGGACCTACATGCAACATATAAATTATTTAAAAATACTTTTTTAAAAGACTGATTGATTCAGATGTAGGATTTTACAATGAATTTAAACAAGAGACTAATTCCTGTGAGGTAGGCATAAATGATCTTTTCCTGATGGCTAATGAGTCATCTTAAAAAGACATTATTTTTGTTATATACCTGTTTGTAGAAATTACCATGGAAAATATGCCCTATTTCAAACATGCTGAAGATCACCAAATTTCTCCATGTGATTTTTTTCAAATGTATTGTGTCACTTAAGTGCCTAAAACATTGTCATAGTCCTTACAATGATACAATATCAAACGGTAGGTAAAAAAATGGTCATTTATTCCTCCAATAATGAACACAAGTTATGAAATAGAAGAAGAATATTTCCAAAGCCTTGGCATTACTAGCTAACAGAGATTTCATCGGTTTATAATTTTAAGTAATGAACAATAATAAAGGAATTTCTGCTCAACCTTTTAAAAGTTTTTTTTTAAATCTTGTTTTTAAATAAAAATTATTAAAATTTCCTTCAAACTCTCAAATATGACCATTGTAGAAGATCTCACTGTATCATACCATGATACAAATATTTTCTATTCTCTTTGCCTAGCACTACCACAAAATTATTTATTTTAAAAAATCTTTCTAATAAAACACAAGGAAGCTAAATGGCAAATAATCAAAATGGTATCATAACATAAAAACAGCAAATAAATTACAATGAACCAATGTCAATGAAACCTCAACTTTGTAGCAGGTGAAAATAAGCAAGAAACAATCGATAACCGATATAGTTTTATGGAAAAAAATACAGCTAGTAGGTATCATTATGAAACATTTGTACAAAAAACAGGTTTCAACCTGGAAAACTAACCATGATGGGGCCAGACAGACCTTCACATTGGCACTCTCTTATTTTCATCTGTGTTTGGAATAGAAATTCAGAAGCTGAGAGTAGGGCACATGAAAGAGAATGTTAAGATTATCTAGATTCTGTTTAGGGCTCTAAGGTTAAAAACACAGATATTAAATTGGTTCCAGAACTTAGTGTAAATGACTTCTGCCGAAGCATTTTATTGTTAACATGCCACTACTGTAAGGAATTCTTAAGATGACTATATGTAGATGCACTTTTCTGATCTTTCTTTGTCTCATATATCATTGTACTAAAGCAGAAAAGAAACTTATAAATATGTGTTAAGTAGCTTTGTACCCACACAGAGCCCAAATACACTATAGTTTCTTGCTTGAAAGAACACACTTAATTCAGCTACTCCATAAAAGATAATCTCTTTCCAGGGAGGATTAAGGCTCTCAGAATAAGAGCTGTATGAACCATGTAAGGATATACTTACAATTATAAGTAAGACGATAATTACCATGGTAATTTGGTTTCTTCATGGATGAGATTTCTTCAAACAGATTCAGAAATATCTCTTTCCTGCTTCTGCAACCCTCTGCTGTGTTTGACTCACAGACAAAAGCTTCAGATCAATCACTTTGAGGAACTCTATGCTGTTTAGAAGGAAGCTCTTCAGTACATTCTCTTATATTTTTTTTTAAAAAGCGCAACATTTTAATTATTTCATATAAATCAAATGCTAGCCTTGGGTTGTCCTTTCCCTCTTAGTAGGAAAGAAATGTCCTACACAATGGTCTCAGAATTAATCTTTCGGTCTTCAGATTCAACGCGCTCCTTCATGGTAATTCTGCTATGTATCAGAGTTCTGTTTCCCGGTTACATTATGATCATGCTACTACACATGTTACTGGATTTCCCTGACCTTTGCTTCGTAGGCCTTTTTACCTCTGAATTGGGTTGGTAGAAAACTACACTGGCATGAAATTTGCTGTCACTGCTGTTAATCCCTATCCTGCCTAGTGGATTTGGGCCTTGTAGACACAAAGCTGCAATTGCATGACTTCCCTCCAAGGTAATGTGTGACAAAGCGTAACAGATTTTGTACACTTGGAGACTGCCTTTGAATGCTTGCAGAATAAGGAGGAGAATAAGGCAATACTGTTATTTATAGAGGTTTTCTATAGATAAGAACAACTTAAGGCTCTGTCGTTCATGAGAATTAGATGAGGTCAACATCATGGGAAAATGCCTCTTCTCCCTAAATGCCAAAGCATGCTTATTCCATGATTCCTAGTGGGGAAAACCCATAGACAAATTATTATGTATATTATTTCACTGGATGAATAATGTAATAAACATAATGGGGCTTTATAGAGTGTTTGTTTCTAAACAGAATATACTGTATTTTTCGGAGTATAAGACACACTGGAGTATAAGGCGCACCAAGGTTTTGAAGAGGCAAATTTGAAAAAAAAGTTTTTGCACTCTGCAAACCTCCCCAAAATGCCCCCCTTTTTTCAAAAACGCCCCCCCCCCCCAAAAGGCATGAATGGGCCTTAGGAGGCTTGTAGAGTGCTCCTGGGAGGTGGAGGTGGCCAAAAATGAGCAAAAAACGGTCCATTTTTTTGCAAAAACCGGCCCGTTTTTCATTTAAAAAAGGGAATGGATAGCCTTATGGAGGCTTATAGAGTGCTTCTGGGGGTGGGGTGGGGGCAAAATTGAGCAAAAAATGGCCTGTTTTTTGTTCATTTCTGCCCTCCTTGGCCCCCAAGAGCTCTCTGAAAGCCTCCATAAGGCTATGCACGGCTGTTTTGGTGAAGGGGGGGGGGGTTGGCAGGCATAAAATGCTGTATTCAGTGTATAAGACGCGCCCAGATTTTCAGCCTCTTTTTTTGAGGGAAAAAGGTGTTCTTATACTCCGAAAAATAAGGGTAGTTCTTTTCAAGGACTAGTTATATCCCTCCAGTGCAATCATTTAATTAGTAGAATTAGTCAAATAAAAACTGGAGAAATCAATTTTTTTAGGCTTCCTAAGTTTTTTTTAAAATTGTTTATATTTATTTATCATGATTTTGCACAACTGGGTAAAACAACATTTTTTTTTTACAATTCATAAAGTACTAGCAAAATAATTAAGAAAAAAAATCCAAATTGGGATGAAGAAATCAAGATGCTTACTTTGCTTGTGCCTTTAAAAATAAAATCTTGGAAAAATGCTGAATTAACAATATAGTAATCTGCAACATAGGGTTCAACAGTTCAGCGGTTTGAATCCCTAGCGCCATGTAATGGGGTGAGTTTGTCCCAACTTGTCCCAGCTTCTGCCAACGTAGCAGTTCGAAAGCACATAAAAATGCAAGTAGAAAAATAGGGACCATTTTGGTGGGAAGGTAACAGTGTTCCGTGCGCTTTTGGTGTTTAGTCATGCCGGTCACATGACCACAGAGACATCTTCGCTTTTTGGCTTAGAAATGGAGATGAGCACTACCCCTTAGAGCCAGAAACAACTAGCATACATGTGTTGGTGAACCTTTACCTTTACTTTAATCTGCAAGACATCTCACATGTGGCTTTTTCTGCCTCTTTCTCCTTTCTTCTTATAGCGTTCATTTTTTAACAATTTGGTTTTTATAAGTGTATCCAATATGGAGCAGAACATTTGATTGTGCAACAATTCTTGTGCCCTCCTTCCTACTGCCTGATCTCATCCATGGTTCTCAAACATCTGCTTTGAAAGATATCCCAAACAGTTTTGATGGTGGAGCACCTCCTTCACTACATCTGGAACAGAGGTGTGTTGCTCCTGGTTCGGCCCGGATCAGGCGAACCGGTAGTAGCAGTGGCGGGAGGCTCTGCACAAAAGTGTCACACACGCACCTGAACCGGTAGTAAAAAAATTGGCAACCCACCACTGATTCGGGAGTAAGAGTTTAGATACACATTTGTATTTCTACATAGAAACTACAATACTTTGAAGTCTTGGGCTAAACAATAAAGGAAAATCCTAAATACCACTTTATTCTGCTTAATAGTTACAGTGTTCCCTACCTCTATTTTTGCTTAGAGGCAGAGGAAAACAATCCTGTAGGTAAAACTATTGCAAGCATTTGTCAATAGTATTTTGGCTTTCTTCTGGACAGAATTAAAATGTAAAGTAAGGAGCTAATCTGAGAAACAGACATTTAGATTTGCATGAATGGAATAACATAAAAGATCAAATGTGACTGATAAGATAAATGATGGTTGAAATTGTGTCAGTCTGTAGTGTATGATACCATAGACGATGAAGATAAAATGTTGTTTTAGAAGGATTACAAATTATGATTTTAAAGCTCTCATCCTTACATAATGATGTGTATGAATTCACATATGAACCCTATGTATGTCACCTGTATCAAAAAATGAAAATGCTAACTGGAACCTTCAGTAAAATTATGTCAAGTAAAAGAGAACATTTTTTCCTTAGCAGTGTATTTGGAATAATTTCTGATTTCCTCAAAAAATCACTTGGTACAGTTTTATATTCAGCAAAGGAATGAAATAATAGAAATATATGTGGATTAAATAAAGGTAAGCATTTGTAAAGACTATTGAATTATAATGATAATTACTTGGTGATGACATTCAATCAATTTGGATTCAAAATATGCTAACCAGACTTGGGTACCCAGATTTCTTCAGTGTTGCATATATTCCAATATTTTAGACTTTATTTTTTTTATTGGTTAGGGGATTATGGAACTCAGTAACAGTTTGGGAAAGGTTGGACTATGATCCATAATGATTAACAATGACATAAAATACAACAAAACAAAATGTAATATGTTGGGGCATAAAATAGTAATGCTATACTTCTTATCTATGATCTCTGGTGAGATTACCCTTTTGATGTGATAGAGGGCTCAGTAGCTCCAATAAACTAATCACTGATGGCAACAGGAGGATGAGTTCTGATAAGATCCACTCTTGTCGATTAAGTCAAAAGAAAAGGGTCATATTTAAAAGTAATCTACAATGGAAAATGGGAGCAGATGAGTCTCTACAAATACGAAGCTATGAGAAGGAGCTATAAAATCAAACATGGAAAAAGGCAATGGCAAACCAATTCTCTATTGTTATCAGGAAATGTGTCTGAAAGATATTGTGTACTAGTGGTGAGATAATCCAGACTGAGGAAAATATTTTCTAGATGTGATGACTCCAGAATTGTAAGAAGGTCCTGTCATTGATACTGATATTGAAACAGGAATCCTTTCTTGTTCACAATTGAACAAAGAAAAATGTGTCATTGTTAAATAGAAATAAAGCACAATATGCTTCATGTCTGGAGAATAGATGAATTTAGGTGGTCTAAAACAGATTTTTTAAAAATCAGATTAGTACATGATAATTCAGAGCATGAGGCCATATGAAGGAATGGAGTGGCAATAATACTCAAAAGGGGCATTACTAAGTACATATCACTAAGTACAAGTGATATGTACTTAGTAATGTCAATGGCAGGACTTATTTATAAGAATTAATGATATTGAGTTAAATATTGTGTGTTAAATTAGTGCATGTTCCTCTATAAAGGAACGGTAAATTGCAAGGCATGCTAAATGCAATATGAAGGAAAGTTATTATTACTAAGAATAATAATTACTGGAATATGGAGAAACCTGGAATTGCACGAAAATGAAATGACTAACATCAGAGATATCTAATAGAGATTTGAGATGAAGGTTTATGTATTGCTAAAACATATTTCAAGTAGCATAAACATAGATTCTATATATGTATATCATTTGGATGTATAGCATTGGAACTGAATCAAATATGTACCATAATAGGAAACAGAAAATCAAGAATGCAGTTGAGTCAGCTAGGACCTCTCCATATGTAGTCTGGAATAGAACCTGAGTTATTGGTATCAAATATATAGGTTAAAGTTAGAGATTTGTTGTGCCAGAAAAATTTGACCTGGAGGACATACGGTTAGAATATAAAGATCAATGTAATAAGTGGGTTCAATTTGCTTAACTTTTGTAAAAGAGAATAGGATAAATTAAGGGAAGAAAACAAAGACATTGTGAAAAACAAAGTGAAAAAAATATGTCCAAAATTTCAGGAAGAAGAGAAATCCAAGTAGCTTTCAAAAGAAGCTATTAACAGAAAGAAAGGCAGGGCTGAACATCTCAGATGATAAGAATATATAAATGTTGAATGCAGACTTCCTTTAAGCAAGAAGGGTAAGAAAAGAACATCTAAGTCAAGAAGTTGGTAAACTGAAAAACTAAAAAGACAAAATGAGAGAAAGCTTTTTTTAAAAAAAATCAAGCAAATTACAGAAAAAGTTATAATACTTGAGAATCAGCATGGAAAATTTCTAACATAATCCAATGAGATTAAAGGAAGATGGAAAATTTATATATAGTGAAACTTTTTGCAAGTAGGATTATAAAATTACAGAAAGGTTTTCAGAGAGAAAATATATTCAGGAAAGGATTCTTCTAAAAAGCGGCCAGTTGCCAAATAGCAACGAGCTCAGATAAAATACTGATCAAACTGCTTAAAGTTGTAAAAGAAGATTAGCATCTTTCTCTTTCCCCCCTCCCTCTCTCATATAGCCATCATTCTAGGTATTATGCCTCACTGTAGTCCTCTGGAACAGTGTCGTTTTTAAATAATTTCCAGAAGGCCAAAACTATAAGATCCAACTTTAATTCAGAAGGTGGGTATTCCAAAGTTCACAGTTTGGAATACCTAGTAATAACCAGTAATAACCACCACTATGAGCAACATTAGGAAGCTAATTGGAAGCTAGTGTAGGGCTTGAAGCAGTGGTATAATACATTCAGGGAGGCAAATACCTGCCAATTAAATGGGCCACTTTGCTCTTGACAAATTGAAGGTACAGGTGATCTTGAAAAGCAACCACATGTCCAGGACATTGCAGAAGACCATCTGAGTGCTGATGAGGATTTGAGTTACTGATATATAAGTCCTTATATCACAGGTGAATCTGCAACTGGCTCTGGGTGAAAGCCCTCCTGACTAAGCTCTCTTCTTGTCTATGGTACAGTAAGATTTGGGGTCCAAGAGAACTCCAAATCCTGGACCTGCATTTTCAGGACAGGACCAATCCCTCAAAAGATAATACTACAGCCATAAAAATGTCTAGATTAATGAACATCTTTCCCGGGATTCAGTTTCAATTTGTTTAAATGCACCTAGACTCTGAGAACCTCGAGGCACTGGGGTGAGACATTGACAGCATCTCCTGCCTGTCTTGTTTGATGATGTAAAGTCTTGTCAGTGGATGACTTCCCTTAGAAGCTTTATGTAAGAGAGAGAACCAAACCCTGCAATACCACACAGGAGAATGTGTACCTAGTTGATCTCTCTGCTTCAATAATCACTAACTAGGATAACCCACTATAGGTAGTCCTCATTTAATGACCACTCTTTCAGTTACTGTTTGAACTTGTGAAAGTACTGAACGAGTGATAGTTACGACTGTCAAAGTTCTGGCTTTGATCACACACTGGGTGCTTGGCAATTGGTCTGGATTTTGTGCCTGTTGCGGTGTCTCCTGGTCACGTGATCACAATTTGCAGCCTTCCCTGTTGGCTTTCCACAATCAAAGCCAATGGGGA
The DNA here is from genome assembly GCF_964273705.1 of Natrix helvetica. Lineage (NCBI taxonomy): Eukaryota > Metazoa > Chordata > Lepidosauria > Squamata > Natricidae > Natrix > Natrix helvetica. The sequence goes on along the minus strand of NC_138548.1, from coordinate 153,955,626 downwards.
ACCTGGAAATCTCAGTCACATGAGGTTCTCGCTTAACAACCTGCATGGTTGTTACTTAATGATGGGAACTTGGGACTGCTGGAATGGCTGTTACTAAGTGGATCAGTCATGACATTATGCTTTATGACTCTATCACTTAGCAACAAAAATTCTGGTCCTAATTATCATTGCTAATCAGGGATTACCTGTAATAAAGGACAAAACTCCACTGTAAAGAAAGTGCATCCAAACTCCAACCCTTGCAAAGAGCCCAGGAGGATAATGTGTTCATTAGTATGGAAGGCTACCAAGAGGCCCAAGAGTGCACTACCGCCATCCAGGTCTTCATAAAAGGAATCAACCATAATACCATTTCTTTCACACACTTAGGCCCGAACCCAGAAATCTAACAAATGGAGCCAGACAATCCACTTTTTCTAGAATACTAATTGTCAAGTCTAGCTGGATCCAGGGGAAAAGGGGAACATCATTGTTTCTTTGAAGATTGTGAAACTCAACTCCCAGAATCAATCCAGTACATATTATCTACGATAGAGCCAGGAGAGATAGGATTCCAAAACTTGGAGAACCAAGGGCATGCTAGAAACAGTGGCCAGGCAATCTCCTGCCATATTATGGGATTTATTTGGGTCTACCCTGTTTCCCCAAATATAAGACCGCCCTGGATAATAAGCCAATAGGGCTTTTGAGCGCATGTGCTAAAATAAGCCCTCACCAAAAATATTGCAACACAGCAGCAGCCATGAGGTGGCCACGCTCGCCGCCTCCTGCACCTCAAAAATAATAAGATCTCCCACAAAATAAGGCCAAGCACTTATTTCAGGGGTCAACATGGTATGGAAATGGACAGCAGCCAAAGGAGAGATCTTCCTGATGCCTTTACCCCAGCAGGAAAGTGGCTACCTAAAAGAAGCCAATTGACCTGCAGTCTACCTATGCAATAAGAGGGAAAGTCAATAAATATGGGGTAAATGTGGCCTATATTTATATGTATCTCCTCCTTTATAACTTCTATTATCTAACTATTGATTGAATATGTCTTATATCAAAAAGTATTCAGTTTCTTCTTTATCCTTAATAGCAAGTGTTAGTTTATCCATCTCTGCACAGTCTAATATTTTCTCAATTACATTCCCCTCAGACGGCATCTCATCATCTTTCCATTGTTGCACAGATACAATTCTAGCTGCAGTTTAAATATGCAGGATCAAGTGTGTCGTCTTTTTATCATATGTTTCTCATTTTTTTGAGCATCTCGCCCTGAATGTTCGCCTGATGAGAACAAATCACACCCTTTTCCCCCCTTTTTGTGCCATGTGATCTCAGCTTCCTTTCCCCTTCATTGATTGTATGTTATGGGGAGCTTTTGGGCTGAGGAACAGGATCAAATATGTTAAATTAAAAATAAATTAAGGAATTCTGGTGTCGGGAATTTGGCGTGTCGTTTTGAGCAGTCTCTGTGAAAAGAGCACTTACTTTTGCCCAAACATCAATCTGTTTTCAGTTAGGGGTACTGTGTGTACATAAAAGAGTGAGGTATGGAGGAAACACCCCCCCCCCCAACTTCTTTTTTCAGGATCTCATAAGGAGCTTGGTGGATCTTTGCTAGTTCCTGTAATGTGAAAAATTACAAAATGAAATACAAGGCAGTTGTAATATTGTATTGTTTCAGACTATTGCTCAAAGAATCTGAAGCAGCTGTCACCACATGAAATAGGAATGAATATTCACTGTGGTGGAAACATGTGGTTAGTAGGGCAATGCCTCCTGTTTTGTTTCTTGAAGAGCAACATGGTTAGGGAAAAAATGGATACATGATCGGTGAGCTGTCGTTTCCAACTAGTACTTGGTTGCCCAATGAGCTCCAATTAGAGATTTCTTTTTTTTTTTTTTTTTTTTTTTTTTTTTTTTTGTAATAAAATTTTATTGGTTTTTCAAAATTTATAGGGAAAAGGGTAAATGGACAGGTATACAAATTTTGGCAGTTGCAAAGTGTGTGAGGCCCCCCTCCCTCCATACCCATAGCGTACATTTATATATAATGCATTAGTATATAATTGATTATAATCAGCATATTAGTTCTATTATTAAATTCAATCAAATTAAACATTACAATATAAAATCCAAATATAATTCCATTTTCACTTTCGGTCAATTTATAATAATATGATTTTCATATTTATTTCTGTGATCTGAGTCTTCTTGCTATTGCCCCATCTCCCTCCACTGGCAGAGCTCTGGCCCCTCCCGTGTCCTGCGTGTCCGTTGTAGTGTCTGGTGGTTTCTCTAGGAGTGTTTTATTTTTTTCCATAAAGGCCTGCGCCTCTATGGGTGAATTAATTCTGATTCTTGTCTCCTCCCAGAATATCAGCATACCTTCAGGCATCAACCATCTAAACCACACCCCTTTCTGGTATAATTTATTCGCTAATTGCGAATAATTTTTTCTTTTTTCTCTAATCTTCTTAGGGATCTGCTTCAGAATGGTTATCTCCATATCATGATATGTCAATGCTTGCCCCCTTTGTACACCCAGAATTTCATCTCTTGTGGTTTTTCTAAGGAATTTAATGTGAACCTCCCTGGGTAAATTGTGTGTTCTAGCATAAGCTGAGTTCACTCTATAAACCAGATCTATATCCCACCCCATCTGTTGTTTTTCTTTGTGTGTATAGTCAGCCAGAATGTTTGTCATGATGTCCCTTATATTTTCCCCATCTTCTTCTATAACATTTTGAAATCTAAGATAATAGGACATTCTCTCAAATTCTAATTTCATCTGTTGGATGTCAAGATCTTTGTTCCCTTTCTGCACGGCTTCCACCCCCCCCCTCACCTCCTCCACCCCCCCTTCCACAAGATTCAGTCTTTGTGAGTTCTTATATATTTGGGCTTGATTTTCTTTAATTTCATCTTTCATTTCCCTTAACTGTTTCTTGATTTCCTCCTGGCCCTGTAGAATTTGTTGAAGCATTTGTTGAAAGTCCATCTCTGTAGTCTTATGGTGCATCAGTTCTGTTATCTTTGACTGTGTGGCTGGACTGGATGTTGCGGATGTTGGAGCAGAAGTGGCAAAGCCAGGTTTTCCAGGAGGGGGTCTTTTAGATGCCATCCTTTATAACGTTAAAAGTTCAGTCCAAATATGAAGTAAGCAATTAGAAAAGAAGGGTAGCCAGGTGAATCCGGGAGCAGAATAACCAGGCAGAAGAGAATCTCTCCAATAAGTCTGGCAATAGATAGAAAATTTCCCCTAGAAGGTTAAAAAAATACCAATCCACAAGAGGTTCCTCTGGGAGACACGGAGACAAAGACCGGAAGCCTGAATTTTAAAGGTGGAGTCAGGTTTCAGAGTTCATAAAGACAACGGAAGTGTGCCATCTTGCCCTGCCAGTTTTGGGCACAGAGGCGTAACAAAGTTTTAGAAAGTTCCAAAAGTCCTCAAATCATTGTAATATGTAAAATTAAATTGAAAAGAAAATCATCTCAGCCTAAGTGAGGCTTCATTCGTTGGCTCTCCCCCCTCCTCCTTCCCCGGGGGCTGAGAGCAAAATTGTTTCTTGCCGCTTGTCCAAGGGGGGGGGGAAACCCCCCTCCCTCCAGCCGCACCTCCAAAATGCTCCGAAAGTTGTTTTAAAGTTTTAAAAGCTGAATCAAATCTTCATGCAAAGTAAGGGATGAAGAGAGAGGCAACCTCACCGCACCGCAGCTGCTTCCTTCAATTGTAGCATTCTCCAGTCGGCTTGTAGCGAGGCGCGAGGCGTGGAAACGCGATGCGCCCTCCGAGCTTGCTCCCCGGTGCCTTGGGCGCGCGAGAGAGCCCCCGCCGGCTGCCGCCGCTGCAGGAGACCTCCGCGATGCCGCCCCTCCGGCAGGACCCCTCTGCGGGGTGTCCTGTGCCCCCCAAGGAGTGGGGAAGCCCACCGGGGAGCCGGAGCGGGCAAAGAGCTGCCCGTCGCCGCCGCCGCCGGAACCGGAACCCAATTAGAGATTTCTTGAGATATTTGCAATTTGGCCCTTCTGATTACGGTAAGTACCTGACGACCACTTTGATTAAGTTTGGAGGCTTGAGCATTGCTTTGAATCATATTAATTCCTCCCGAAGTTATGGGATGGCAGGTGTAAGACAACTAACTCTAATAATTTGATTGTCTTCTTTCAGTGCAGAAACTGACATTAAGAATCATTTTCTGTTCTATGCCTGTCCTAAGAAGTAAGCTACCATAGGATGACAATATGGAGATCTATGTGTGGTACTTCACACATAATGTGGTTTTCCTAGCATCTCTGTGCATTTGGCTTAGTTGCCTGAAGTTTAGTGACAACTAGAAAACAGTCACTTATATAACTGTTTTGGTAACAATCTCTTTCTCTCTCTCTCTGCATAAAATTCTTTGTGAATTTAGTGAAGTTAAATTTATGACTAAAGAAGAAGAAAATTTCTGGCTTTGAGCTGGAACAGCCCACCAGGTTAGAAAATAGTGTATCCAATGAAGAAATAATCAAAGATTTTGGTGAATGAATGTATTGACTAAAATGATTAATTTCATTTTTCCCATTCTGTAAAGAGGATATTGGAAAAATCAGTATGGAGAAATTATAACCAAAGTTAAATAATTAGAAACAAATAGGGCTTGAAATAAATCACAAGCTTAGATTGCCATATATATATATATATATATATATATATGTGTGTGTGTGTGTGTGTGTGTGTATGTATATATATATATATATATATATATATATATATATATATATATATATATATATATATATATATATATATATATATATATAATATTATGTATGTATGTATGTGGCTGACACGGTAGCTCAGTGGCTGAGCTTGTCGATCAGAAAGGTCGGCAGTTCAGTGCTTTGAATCCCAAGCACCGCATAACGGAGTGAGCTCCCATTACTTGTCCAAGCTTCTGCCAACCTAGCAGTTCGAAAGCATGTAAAAATGCAAGTAGACTAATAGGAACCACCTTTGGTAGGAAGTAACAGCGTTCTGGGTACCTTTAAAGTTTAGTCATGCTGGCCACATGACCACAGAGACGTCTTCAGACAGCGCTGGCTCTTTGGCTTTGAAACGGAGATGAGCACTGCCCCCTAGAGTGGGGAACAACTAGCACATATGTGCGAGGGGAACCTTTACCTTATTATGTATGTATCTATCAGTGGTGGGATTCAAAAAAATGTACCACCGGTTCTTGGTGGGTGTGGCGTGCCTTGGTGGGCATGGCATGTCTTGGTGGGTGTGGCTTGGTGGGCGTGGCAGGGGAAGGATACTGTAAAATCCCTATTCCCTCCCCACTCCAGGGGAAGGTTACTGCAAAATCCCCATTCCCTCCCGATCAGCTGGAACTTGGGAGGCAGAGAATAGATGGGGTGGAGTCAGTTCAGGGGTGATATTTACTGGTTCTCTGAACTACTCAAAACTTCTGCTACCGGTTCTCCAGAACTGGTCAGAACCTGCTGAATACCACCTCCTGTATAAATGTATGTATGTATGTATGTATGTATGTATGTAGGTAGGTAGGTAGGTAGGTAGGTAGGTAGGTAGGTAGGTAGGTATGTAGATACTGTAGGTAGAACAGCTAGATAGAAGCAATTTTATTAGTCTTTTGAGGACACAGGCATTATTTCTTTAAAAAATGAATAAATGGAAATTGTTTATGACAGAATTAGACAACTTCTAGGCTGCTTCTTGCCCTTGAGCTACCTTTTGGCATTTCTCAACAAGGGATGTTTTCAGTTTTGGCAGCCCAATTTTCCATTAAAATTGGTACCATGATATATTAAATGTTCAGCCTGGGAAGCTAACTTAAATCTAATTTGTATTCTGGTTTTTTTTTTTTTTTTGCTTTTGAGAGAAGAATTAAATGGGGAAGTACTTCTACCCCCCCCCCCCGTGAGCTTACCTATTCTGGTTCTTGACTGTAGAAAATGCTGGATGCATACTTTGAATACTGAAATGTTCCTATCCATAGGTGGGTAGTAGCTGCCAACTGTATTTGCATTTTTCTGTGAGTTTAATGCCATAAGCAAGAGTTGGCCACTTTCCTTGGCAGTTATGTGACTGCACTTCACTGTAAGCCAAATGTTATATGTGTTAACTTCAGAACAGATAGCAGCATAAAAAATATTACAACATTTGGGAACAGAAATGCAGCTGTTAAGGAAAATGTATAGTCTTCTAAAAAAAAAAAGATTGAGAAATGGTAGAAATGCTATTGAAGTCTGGTAGCATCCTCCATCTCTGCTGTCCATGGTACTGAACAGAACGAATAAGATTAAGTTAAATTTTCCTGTAGTGTATAAACCCTAGGTGTACAACCTTTTGGCTGCAGTGAATGAACAGAAATTGCCTTAGGACACATATAAAATATATAATACAGTTAAGGTATATAAGTCACATAATAATGTTACAATTTTTTGATATTGTGAGATGGCATAACTAGCTGTCCAGGGCCATATGCGGCCTGCTGGCCACAGGTTGGACATATCTTATAGCCTGAAAGTAATAAAGTAATAAATAAAAAGAATTATGATTGTTTGCTGTCTTCCAAAATAAACAAATAAACCCTTCTTGCTAATTTGCTGAGTTAAACCTGTTGTGCCATGTAATCAATCAGGAAGGAATTAATTGTAAGATCTGTAAAATAACTGCTTTACCCTAATCTAAGACCATTTTTATCCTAATTGCTTTAATTCATGCTTTATTGTTTTGCAAGATCCAGTAATAGTAGATATAGTAACAAAAACAGCCCCTCCTTATATTAAGGAACTGTATCAAGAGCCTATTTTTCCCTACAGCTTTCTTTGTTTTATTGCCCCCCTATGCCCCACCTAGGCATCTTTTTTGTGTGACTGCCAGGGAAAAGAGTAAAGTGGGGGAACATCCATTTCAAGACACATTACCACCACAAGAATATTAAACACACATCCTGACAACAACATCCATCACACTGAATTATACAACCATCATCCATTTGGCATAAAAATCAAAATGTGGTAATACAGTGTTACTGGATAAATGTCACCTGCTTTGAAAATAAACATTTTAGCTTTGTTGCTTTTAACAGACCATGGCAAGTTTGGATATTCTTATCTGTTCCTGTCTGACATCTTGCTGGGATATGTCTCTAATGTTTTGTTGGGCAAAAGCTGTTTTAAGGGATTCAACGGATGTAGTTCTGAGCCTGCATGTGCAATTGAAAATAAATTGTTCTGAAATCATTGGGATGTATTCCCTTTTAAACGCTGTATGAATGGTTCCAAAACATTTTAATAATAAATGCTTTTTAGAACACAGTTGATAGTAGGGATTATTATTATTTTGGTCTTGGACTAGATTTTAGCCTTGTCAATTATTGGTTTTTGCTGCATATGGTTCCTAAAAGTTTGAATATCAATATGGATATACACTATATTTCCAAAAGTATTTGCTCACAACTGATTCTGATTATTTGGATGGGTGAGCGAATACTTTTGGCAATATAGAGAATAATTAGAGAATAATTATGGAAGCTATCAAAATAGAGAAACACCCCCATAACATGAATAAACGTGACGATACCTCCTGCCTACCAGACATCTGGAAACCACCCCTAGTCAACAAATGAGCCCCACCCACCACCCAGGCCATTACAACAGAAAACAACAACGGACGCACAGCCAGCACCAATCAGCACCAATCTACACAGCCAGCACCAATCAGCACCAATCTACCAATCATGATACAACTACACAGCCAACCAATCCACTTACTGAAACAAAGGCAGCACTCCACACACCCCCACCAAGATTTATAGAAAGACAGCAGCTCCGACCACGCTTTAGTCACACAAACACGAAGCCGAAAACACCAGCCTGAAGATGGCAAGTGAGACCTCGCCAAAACATTGCCAAGACAATCTCAATCTTACCCGGGAAAAGACCCGGATACAACAAGATATATATATATATCTACAACTATATATATAGTTCATAGATACCTGTTTTTTTTCTGTGGTCATAGAGACAAGACCCCATTTTAATCTGGAAAGAAAGAAAGATATAGTTAACACTATATGTTAATAAAAAAGAAGAAATGGGCAGGAATATCGGAAACAACTGAGTCACTGTATAATATGTTAGGCAGGAAATGTCTGCTGGTTTAGAACAGACAATATTCTGCCTTAATACACAGACTTGTATGTGTATACAAGTGAGTCTGTTTGTAATTATGGGAAATTGGTGGCCCTCCAGATGTTTCTGCACTACAACTTCTTGCAGCTCCATGACCAGTGGTGAAGGTTGCTGGGAATTACAACTGAAAGAAAAGGGAAGGGCTTAAATTTTTGGATTTGGATTGATGATTTAAGATAGCATATGGCTCTTAAAAAGATTAAACCCTGTGATGGCTATTACGACGGTAATATCAGCCATGGGTCACTGAATAGTTTATTTTACCATAATATGCTTACTATCTAGAAGCACCACACTCAATGACACTGACATGTGCCAGAGCCATTTGACTGGACTAGTTAACAAATACAATAACTAAATAAAAATATTGGATGATTAGTGTGTGTCCTGTATACAGAATAGATAGAGTGAAAATTATTCTCCATTTTCCTTCTGGTCTCATAGATTAAGGTTTTAAAGGTTTTCTCTGTCCCGTCATGACCAACTTAAGGGGATCTCTAATTTTCAGCCAAGGGAGCTGAGATACATTAGCTCTCATAAGCAGTATGCACTTCCTTGCTTCTATATTAACATATATTGAATTAGCATATGAAAAAATCCTAAGTGTGAGGGTGGGAAGGAATAAGACAAAAAAGTGATAGGGCAAAAGTTCTTTCTATTGTATAAGGAGCATTTGAAAAATACAGATTATAGCTATGAGCCCTGAATTTTGGAAATCCTAGTCCAACTATATTTTTTTCTCTTGAAAGATGAAGCTTAAAGATTGTGCCTTTCTAAAGTAAATGTAACTTTCCATTTAGTTTTATCTGTTAGTAGAACTAGTAGAGAAATGTAGTGCATTGATATTACGTTCCAGCGCTACAGATTTTAAGGCTTGGTGCATAAAGTACAAAATGCTTCAGCCAAAACTATGGTAGCGCCAGGCAAATATGAGCTACATCTGACATCTCCTATTTGGTTTTTCTCTGCAGTGCAAATATACAACTTAACAGTCAGAAGTTTACAACGAAGACCTATAGTATTAAAATTATTGCTCAAGATCACAGCTTTTAAAATTTGATGAATTTTCAACTAAATAGTCTAGCTATTCAGGTTTATCACTTATGAGTAATTTGCTGTATCTGTTATCAAAAGGAACAAATGCAAACCAATCAATGACTATTATAGCTAATTAATGATTGATTAACAATATGTTAGTGGATCAATGGACCATTGTAGGAAATTATCAAGACATACTTCTTTAAATGTTAAATGTCTTTGGAATGTATTATTTGGAAGAATGTCAAAATTATTGAATCATGATAAATGTTTTTAAATTCAACAGCCTGCGTATGGCAGATTCAAATTATCTAATTATATAACAAATAAACCTATGAAAAATGAACTTTTTGACTTTAAAAGAAAAAGAAGTTGCTACAACACAGAGGAATGGTCAGATCTTTTCACCAGGAAAGAGATTTGGTAGTTATTGCTATAAAATCCTTAAAGCTTTCCACCCAATATGCAACCATGGCAATGAAAACAAACAGGAATAGTCCCGTGATTGATACAGGAATAGATTATGAATCAAAGAAGTAATAAAATTCTAGCTGATGAGATTATGCAGGTAAGGGTTTTGATATAATAAAGTTCTACTGTCCATATACTCTGCAGATAGCCGGGAAAAAGTAATCAAACTCCTTCAATATTGCATTAAGCCTAAAATATTTTATGCATCAAAATTATGCAGGTTGAATATATATCAATAAGTGTAGTATTCACTTCTTTTTCAAGCAGTGTTTGACATGTTGGAAGCCACAAAATTAAGTAATAAAATCTAATATAGTTTCCTAATACTAAAATTAAAAATTCCACTAACAATTGACGGAAAACTATCTATTTACATTACCCAGAATACTCTGACTGTGGTAGCTGAAGCTAAAGTGGAATAAAGTGAAAAATAGATCTTAAGCTTAACTGTACTTCAAAATGAAACTGTCTTTCAGTTTAAAAACAGACCAACATTTTTTCCTATAAGCAGGCTTTTCTAGTAACTTATCTGTTTTCTGCTTTATAAAATCAATATTGTTATATTCATTTTTTTCATCATCCAAATCTGAGTTAGATTTCTCTTTGAGTGTAAAATCCTATGTTTTTTTCTTCTTGCAGAAATGTGGCAGTGAGGCACGTAAGCTTTGCAGGATTTCCTCCCTAATTCTTGATCCTAAGTATTAATTATTGACAGGATTCTGCCTTCTGTCATGCTTCAGTTAATTATTGACAAAATTAATAATAACGTATAGGGGCTGCAATGACCCATGCACCTACTAGATGTCAATAATGTGTTAAAGCATTCTGTATCACTTTTCTGCCCTCTATTGGTTAGCCTAAATTTGCAGCCTAGATACGGTGGCTTTAATAATGCAGATAGTCCTCCATTTATGACCTCAATCAGGATTAGAAAATTTGTTGTGAAACAATTCATTCATTAAGTGAGACATTATATCACTGTGACTTGTGAACTTCCTTGTTGACTTCCCCACTGATTTTATTTGTGAGAATCTAGCTGGGAAGGTCACAACTGGTGATCAATTGGTCCTGAGATGCTGCCATCATTGGATATGTAAACCAGTTGCCAGGTGCCCAAATTTTGAGCATATGGCCCTGGGATGCCACAGCTGTGGTAAGTGCAAGCGGTGATCATAAATCACTTTTTTTCAATGCCATCATAACTTCCAGTGGCCCCTAAATGAATGGTTCTAAGTCAAGAATTACCTGTAATTAAATGAAGTTGAGCATGCAGACACAAAATATTCTTTCCGTAGGCTGCATATACTTTTATGCTAAACCGTAATCTAATCTAATCTAATCTTCAGATATAATGCAATCTGTTTGGCTTTATTTACAAGTGATCTAAATGTGGTCAAATGAGACATAATTTGAAAAGCATGATTAAATAAATCATAGCCTTGCACAATATATGAAACAGATCAGACTCTTCAAAATGTTATATTAATTTCTTGCGAGACATAATTCATGGCTGTTCTCAAATAGTCAGAGTTAAATGCATCTATGTACAGTCTTTATAGGGACACGGTGGCTCAGTGGCTAAGACACTGTGTTTGTCAATCAGAAAGATTGGCAGTTCAAATCCTTAGCGCCGCGTAATGGAGTGAACTCCTGTTACTTGTCCCAGCTTCTGCCAACCTAGCAGTTCGAAAGCATGTAAAAATGCAAGTAGAAAAATAGGAACCACCTTCGATGGGAAGGTAACAGCGTTCCGTGCACCTTTGGCATTTAGTCATGCCAGCCACATGACCACAGAGATATCTTCGGACAGCACTGGCTCTTCGGCTTTGAAACGGAGACGAGCATCACCCCCTAGAGTCAGGAACGACTAGCACATATGTGCGAGGGGAACCTTTATCTTTACCTTTACAGTCTTTATGTACTTCAGAAGGCCTTTCTGTTCCATTCAACATCTCTTTAGAATTTTCTATCTATCCAAGGTTATTTACTAACAATTTAAACTGGCTGTCAATTGTAAGCAATTATGCAAATGATTCCACATCCCTCAAATGATTCCACATCCCTCCATGTTTCCTCAACTGTAATCGAAGGGGACAAAGTTTCACAAGATTGCTCTGCCCTCCCTCCCCTACTACAGGTAAGAGATACCGTATTTTTCGGAATATAAGATGCACCGGAGTATAAGACACACAATGATTTTGAAGAGGTAAATTTTTTTAAAAAAGTTTTTGCACTCTGCAGGCCTTCCAAACCCTCTGCATGCCTCATTTTTTGCAAAAGCAAAAGGTCACGCAGAGGGTTTGGGAGGCTTGTAGAGTGCTCCTGGGGGCTGGGGGGCAAAAACGAGCAAAAAGAGCCCATTTATTTTTGCTAATTTTGCCCTCCCCAGCCCCCAGGAGCACTTTGCAAGCCTCCCAAACCCTCTGCATGTCCTTTTTGCAAAGAGGCCAGGGTTTCAGTAGGCCAAAAATGCTGTATTCAGTGTATAAGACACATCCAGATTTTCACCCTCTTTCTGGGTGTAAAAAGGTTCATCTTATACTCTGAAAAATACGGTACTTTTGCTACAGGCTTTCAGAAACATGAATAGTTTTAAAGGGAAGCCAATGAAATGAGAATGGACAATTAAATAGGGAAATACGTACAATAACCTTGTTTCCTTGATTTCGGTAATCCAGGTCCATTTGATACTTTTCTGCCCTTGATTCCAAGAAGGATGATCAGTGATCCAGAGGAGAGTTGCTGAATGGCTGGAAAGCCTCCAATGGCTTTTCTTGCCAACTATCGTACTTGAAATCTCTCACTTTTTCTGATGATATTATCAGGGAGGCTCTCATCGGTTTGGTAGCTCTATTTTACATGACATCTAATAAAGGGGAATTGTTTTAGGGGAATTGTTTTTTAAATTCAATTTTATGGGATATTTGTAGGGGTTTTAAACTATTTACTTAGCTGTACAGTTCTTCTAAACCTTTTTATCCTCCTTCGTATCTACTTATCTATTTAATAATTTTTAATTGTTTAATTTTACAGTTATTTTTATGATGTATTTCTGATATGGACTGTACACCGCCCCGAGTCCCTTTTGGGAGAGGGGGCGGTCTATAAGCGCTCAGTAAATAAATAAATAAATAAATAAATAAATAAAGCAATTTCATATAAACTTCAGTGTAAGTATGGATCAAAATCTTCAGTTTACCAAGGGCACTTAACACCTCAAAAACATTTACGTACCACGTAGAACCGGTGGTGAAATCTAATTCCACCCCCCCTAGTTCTGTGGGAATGGCTTGGTGGTGGTCATGTGACTGGGTGGGCATGGCAAACCTTTTTTTTCACTTTCAGCTTTTTAAAAAGCATTTTAAAGCATTTCCCCCCTCCCCCCCGCCGGTTCGGGCAAACCGGCAGGGAAAAATACTTTAAAAAGTTTTTTTTAAAAGCGACAATAGCGCGGCTCAGCTTTGTATTTGCCCAAAATTGGAAATTAAATAAGCTACCAACAGATGAAAAGATAATTAAAAAGATATTAAATTGTGCAGAGATGAATAGGTTGACAATGAAAATAAAGGATAAAGAGGAATCGGAGTACTTCAAGACATGGAGAAGATTTTATTATTGGCTAGAAAAAGCAAGCTAGAAAAGAAAGTAGGGAAAAGATAAAGCACCCAGACGATGCACTATTAAATGAAAAAGGAGGGGAAGAAGGGGAAAACAGAAAAGAAAATATTAAATATGTAAGTATATATTCAAGAGAGAGATATAAAGGGGGGAAACATAACTAGGGTAGACTAGCGAAGGTAAGGGAATAAGAAATAATACTAAATTATATTTGGGTTGGTGGAAATACCATCCCAAGGAAATATAAACTGAGTTTTGAAATATACACCAACAAAAAGAGAAAAAGAAAGGGAGAGAGGAGGAGAGAATGAAAGGAAGATGGGAGAAAGAAGAAACAGGTAAGGAGAGGATGGAAGGGAAAGAAAGAGAAGGAGAGAGGGTAGGAAGGGGAAGAGGAAGAGTAGGGGTAGGAGAAAGGAAAGGGAAGAAGGAAGGGGAAGGAGAGGAGGAAGGAAGAAAGCAAAGAAGGGAGGGAGGGAGAAAAGGAAGGGGAAACAAAGTGGTGTTACAAAAGGAGGAAGGGATGGTAAATAAAGCAACCCAAACTGTATATTATAACCTACTAAATGAAATAATGAATGTATAAGAAGGATAAATGTAAAGAAGAATAACAATCATGTGAATGTATATTGAAAATGGTATGTAAGAGAATAAAAAATAAAAAAATTCTTTGGAAAAAGAAAGCTTTAAAAAGTAGCTTCCAATGATTGCGTGGCTTACAGCTGAGCTGTGCGATCATTGGAAGCTTTTTTTTTTAACTACTGGTTCGCAGAACCAAGGACAATCATCCCTATTGGTTCAGCTGAACTGGGCCGAACTGGGAGGATTTCACCCCTGACGTAGCCACAAGCGACTAAGTCCAACCTCCCTTGAATTCTATAGACCTTTCTCTAACTCCAAGCAGGTGCTAACGGTTAGCTAAGACCATTCCTGTGCATCGGCCCTTCAGCAATAAATCAGTTTAACTGGACCTTCCACTTGTCTACTTGGTCTTTTACACCGGATGTCCAGACATGAAACTGAAATTTAGGATCTGAGTAGAGCAACCTACTGACACGAGACTCCAGATTGCTGTCCAGAAGACAGAATAGGGTGGCTCCTCCAAAGTGTATAAAGAATTGTTTTAAACGATTACATGGGTAAGCAAAGAAAACATGAAACTGATAAGCCTATTTTTCTGATGTAATCTGTAAAGTAGTGAAAACATTTTCTCCTCTGCAATATTTGACATTTGCTGTGTCAAGGATGTACTTACTTATTGTTACAGCTGTGACACAGGTACAGAGAACAGTGACCTTTCAGTATCTTTGCACATACTGGAGATCGAATTCTTTGGGAGGTTCTGGAAGGGAAAGGAGAGGCAAACTCAGGATTTTCTATCATCCAAACTGATTATCCTAAGTGTTGCTGATTTAATTTGCGTTCTGCCATGCATATTCCAGGGTGTGGGAACTGTGGGAAGAGAAACAACCATATGGGTGCTAGAAAGTGGTAAATTTCACTGTATTACTGTAATGTTTGATGCAGTTCTGTAATGTTACTTAAGGGCAGGACTTTCTTTTATCCGGCAATATCTGGAAACCTAAGACGATTGCCCCCTAGTGGTGCTTAAGAGCAGGAAAAATTCACAGGAATGGAACATCTGCAAGGAAAGTCACACCCACCAATGTGTAGCTTTATTCTTTATGACTAATGAGCAGCTGCCTTACAAAGACTTCTGCAGCATCTTGATCGATAGCACATTCTCCTTTTTAGTACTTTTTGGCACTGAGTGATTTTCAACGGATACTGAGAAATGATGTTTTTGCAAAACACCGTATTTGGGGATTGAGTCCTATAGCCTTGCATTCTCTGTGATGGTTACTTCAAACATTGTCACCCGATTAAGTGATGAAGTAGCAAAGTGCACAGGTAAACATGCCTTACACAACTCAGATCCAGAAATCATGTCTGCTTCAATCAGTAAGATAGGCCTTGTACAGCAAGTTTGCTCTCCAAATGGACCCAGCACAACTTAAATAGGAATTTAGAATAGAATAGAGCTGGAAAGGACCTTAGAGGTCTTCTAGTCCAGCCCCCTGCTCAAGCAGGAGAACCTATACCATTTCAGACAAGTGACTATCCAGTCCGGTGGTGGGTTTCAAATTTTTTTAGAACCTCTTCTGTAGGTGTGGCCTGCTTTGTGGGAGTGGCTTGCTGGCCATGTGACCAGGTGGGAGTGGCTTGCCAGCCATGTGACCGGGTGGGAGTGGCTTGCTGGTCATGTGACTGGGTGGGCATGGCCAACTTGTAAAATGTGGTGAAACTCACTTAACAACTCTCTTGCTTAGCAACCAAAATATTGGCTCAGAAACTCTGGCATTTGAAGCACGCAATTCTTAAAGCTGTCAAGTTACAAGACCTTTGCACCCCCTAACCCTTTAGAAAAAAACCCCCAGGGGTGTTCAAACTTGACAGCTTTAAGACTTGTGGACTTCAACTCCCAGAATTCCTCCTCTCGCTCTTCCTCTTGATGATGTGCGGATGTGCGGGGGGAGGGAGCTGGAACCGGTTCTAAAAGGAACTGTAGATTTGTGGAACCTCTTCTATAGAAGAGGTCAGAACTGGCAGGAACCCACCCCTGGTCTAGTCTCTTCTTAAAAACCTCTAGTGCTGATTTCTGAAGGCAAGCTGTTCCTCTGGTTAATTATCCTCACTTATAGGAAGTTTCCCCTTAATTCCAGGTTGCTTCTCTCTTTGTGTAGTTTCCAACCATTGTTTCTTGTCCTGCCCTCCGGTGCTTTAGAGAATAATTTGACCCCCTCTTCTTTGTGACAGCCCCTCAAACACTGGAGTACTGCTATCATGTCGCCCCTAATTCTTCTTTTCTTTAGATTAGCCAGACTCAAAACCTGCAGTCGTTCTTTGTATGGTTTAGTCTCCAGGCCTTTGATCCTCTTAGTTGCTCTTCTCTGAACTTTTTCCAAAGTCTCAACATCTTTTTTGTAGTATGGTGACCAAAATTGGTTGCGGTGTTCCAGGAATGAAACTACTCGCCACAGCCAACTCACCATGGGGGAATTCACTCGGGACAATTCATAAGTTACATTAATTTCAACAGAACCATGGAGAATAATAATATAATAAAGTCAATCCAGAAATACTTGAATTACAATAATTCTGCAGAATGACCAATAATAAAAGTAACTGAACTAAACAATTAATACAGCATTGAATTGTCGCATGGTAAGTTGTCCTGCAGTGAATTTCCTGCCACAAGTTGTCCTAGACCTTCTCAAGTGGGCCCAATTAAGGGGAGATATTGGAGGTTTCAAGGAATTAAAACTTTATAAAAGGTTTAAAATCTGGGTATATTCAGGGGACTCTGGAGACCACAAGAGAAATATTGGTAGCTGTATGTAACCTAATGGCCTCATTATTGGCATTTCTGCTACATACAAATAGTGTGAAAGGGTCTTACTCTGCACACACACACACACTTTTTCCTCTCAAAAACTTCTGTCAATCAATATAGACCACACTAAGTTCAATGAATCAGTGGGCTGACTTAATTTATATAAGGCTGAAGCATATGTTCATTAATATTTCAATCTGTTTCCAGCCATACCTCACTGGTGCTTCCTTCTGCTACCACATTTACAAATATATTTATTGAGTCATGTTGGATGTAAAATTGTTAATTGGTTAATAGTTCCTAGTGTCGGTGAAGCCCTAGTTAATTAAAAAAAGGAATAGTTAATTATTGAGTGCTTTACCGTATAGGCAAAATAGCCTTGGGTGTTTTCTTTTAGCTACTGTTGGTGGGTTGTAGCAACCTTTTGATAAGTATATCATTTGGGTTAATTAAGTCTATAATGGATGCTCTTCGCCTCTTAATTTGAAGCAAAAATTAGACCTTGGAGCTGTGAAGGCATCTCCTAGAAATTAAGGAAAAAAAGCCACCAGGATAGTGGAGCAGAATTGTGAGCCATCTACAGTTGTTTGTTGAGATGGGCGGCTATAGAAGTCAATCATCAATCAAATAAATAAATAAATAGCTGATCAAAGACCTACCAGAATTAGCAGGGGACAATGAATAGGGAAATATTCAGACTATTGATGGACAGGAGCTTTCATCCGATCCTAATGGATGACAGCATAACCTGTTCAGTTTTGTTTCTCTCTGTGTTGAATGGTCTAATGCCGTGGTTCTCAACCTGTGGGTCGGGACCCCTTTGGGGGTCAAACAACCCTTTCACAGGGGTTGCCTAAGACCATCGGAAAACACATATTTTCAAAAAAATATGGAAAACATAAAATAATTTTATGGTTGGGGGTCACCACAACATGAGGAACTGTATTAAAGGGTCGCGGCATTAGGAAGGTTGAGACCCACTGGTCTAATGTTTTCTCTTTCCCCTTCTGAATAAGGGGAGTTCTTGAGAATTGCATGGAAAGTTGACAAGAAGGGGTAACCGGAAAAATTGTCATTCCTCTCTCACCAACCTGAGCTTTCTACAGATGTCTTCTCCTGCTGGCTAGAAAAAGCCTTGGATTTGGTCCTGTGATGTATCACAGACAAAAGTTGACCTAGCCAAAATTATTTACTGCAGCAATGATAAACAAAAGCTTTGGGAATTCAGTTTGTAAAATATCTGCCAGAATGGGCTCTGTGCAAATGATGTCAAAAAGTCAAGATGGCAGGCACAATCAAAGCCCTGCCACTTTTAATGTCAATCATATGCAAGGCTTTGTTTAGTCAAATCAATTTTTTTTGCCCCATTTCTCTTCTTCCCTCCTTTGTCAGCCCATCCAGGGATAGGATCCAACTTTCAGATTTTGCAATTATCAACCCATTAAGTAGACCAGGAATTCTGGTCCAACTACCTTTTTCATACATCAATAATTGACAATTCCAACATATAAGTTTTCAAGTTTTACTGTTCTTACTTTGAAATTTACTTACTTTGAAATTTTGAGAAACCTCAGTATTTCAGAAGCATCCCTCCTCCCAAATGAGCTTTGTAAAAATTCTAAAGGCAAGGGGAAATAACCCAGTGCTTGTTTGCTGCAGCATTCTGAATGTATGGAAAAGGAAAGAAGGAAAGATGGAAAATTTGTGGCAGGTTAGAATCATGAGTTATTATAGATATTACTTGTTTGCAGTTCCCCACATTATTGAAGTTGTAAACGAGACATTTCCTCACTCTGTTTCTATTTATATGTATATATTTTAGTTTCCTAAAAAATAGATGCTGTGGAAACCTGAGTTATAGAATTACAGCAAGCATTTCTGATTTTTATCTTTTTAGGCACTTTTAAAAGTTCCTCAAGCTTGGTGTGGACACCTTATTTGAGGTTATTTCTGCTTCAGATTAGACATAAAATCTGAACTTCCCTCCCTCCCTCCCTCCCTCCCTCCTGCCTCAGTCTTAACATTAGCTTGTATATTTTGGGCCTTTGAAGTTTGAGGAAGTTAAAGCCATTTTTTTAGATGGCAACTGTCAACAGTGAGAAACTTGTGAGTCACAGGGCCTAAATGTCTATATATTAGAGAGAGCTACTATACTAAAAGCATAGGCTAAACAAGGCAATGAATAAATGGATTAGGTTCTTACATTTGCTGATATGAAAATATTAATAAGAGAAGAACTACATGGCTGCTATTTGGAAAACTAACTTACCTAGAAATATATAGCTCAGAGAATGTGCTCACTCTTTTGTCATACATTTCCCTGCCACACTCTCCCGATAATGTCACACTGCTTTTCTTTCATACTGTGCTCAGCTATCTAAGTCCAAGTTGTGATGATTTGAAACAATGTGGTGGTCACAAAACCCACAGATTGAAATGATAGTTTTTCAGTAGGATAATCAGGAGGGAGGGAGGGAGGGAGAGAGGGAGAGGGATCAGATTTGCATAATATTTTCATATGCTAGTGTAGCTGCCTAGTTACAATTCAGAAATAATTCAAATAGAAATCCTGTGCATCTTGCCATAGAAATAGTGTAGAAGTAATTTTAATAAAGAAATAACATGAAAGTCTTTAGCCTGAAGTTCCTTCCCCTGCTTCAGCTGATGGGTTACTTCAAGATTCCTACTGCTGTCCCTCCTTGTGGTTTTTAATTCCTTGCAAATGATTAAATTTCGTCATTCTTGCAACAGAGTTATATAGTGAAAACATGGCCACTTTAAATATTCTACCTGAAACTTCAATTCTAAGTTTTTTTTTTAAAAAAATCATGTTTATTTTAATATTTTAAAATTGAAGACCTTCTTCGGTTCCTTAATACTGTAGTAAGACATTACCTAAATAACATCTTTAATTTCAGAGTTTATTTGCAGGGTAGGCATTCTTCTTTTATATTCTCTAGATGAGATTTTCAGAAGCATTTAGCTGTCCTCTAACATTTAGACAGTATAGCAATAGCAATATCACTTAGACTTATATACTGCTTTAGAGTGCTTTACAGCCCTCTCTAAGTGGTTTACAGAGTCAGCATATTGCCCCCATTTTACTGACCTTGGAAGGATGCAAGGCTGAGGCAACCTTGAG
The DNA here is from genome assembly GCF_964273705.1 of Natrix helvetica. NCBI lineage: Eukaryota > Metazoa > Chordata > Lepidosauria > Squamata > Natricidae > Natrix > Natrix helvetica. The sequence goes on along the minus strand of NC_138548.1, from coordinate 153,935,773 downwards.
CCTGGTGAGATTTGATCTGCCAAACTGCTGGCAGCCGGTGATCAGCAGAAGTAGCCTGCAGTATGCACTCTAACCACTGTGCCACTGCAGCTTTTATACTGGATTAATGTAGATTTCTGGAAAGACTGAGCCAGATTTTAATGGTAATGCATAAAGTGTGATTACATTTCAGGGGTCTGTTGAGTTCTATACAATATATTCATGTTTGTTTTGATTTTGATGTATTGCTTCATGTTTTATTTGTAGACGACTTTAGTTGAGTTGGCGGCAGATTCGGACGATGAGGAGGTTTGGGAAGAACCTGGGCCAGTTCTGGAGCCTGCGGAAGGCTCTGATGGATGCTCAGCATCAGACACAGAGATAGAGCAAGGGCCGTCCGACATTTCCCAGCCACTGACAGGCAGCTGCCTTTGGAGTCAGAGATGAGTGAGGAGGAGGAACAGCTGGGACCTGTTCCAGATGCCCGTATGCGCAGAGCAGATAGGAGAGGTGAACAATGGAGGACATTGAGCTGGCTTGGGAAACAAAAAAACATGGACGCTGACTGGCCCCTCCCTGGGTGTGGGCATAAATAGAAGGAAAGGAGAGTGGTTTGGTTGTCACAGCCAACTTCTGGTAATATTGTATTGCTAACTAGACCATATAAAACCTTTGCTAGACCAATTCCTGAATACAGCTCATCTGTCTGGAATCTGCACTGTTTATCGGATATAAATACAATTGAGTGAGTCCAGAAGTATTTCACGAGAAGAGTACTACACTCCTCTGCTTGCAACAGAATACCCTACACCCCCAGGCTTAAGGTTGTTCTGGAGAACTCTGGCTTAACCCCACTCTATCTATCATCTATCTATCTATCTATCTATCTATCTATCTATCTATCTATCTATCTATCTATCTATCTATCTATCTATCATCTATCTATCTATCTATCTATCTATCTATCTATCTATCTATCATCTATCTATCTATCTATCTATCTATCTATCTATCTATCTATCATCTATCTATCAATCATCTATCTATCTATCATCTATCTATCTATCTATCTATCTATCTATCTATCTATCTATCTATCTATCTATCTATCTATCTATCACATTTGTGCTGATAAATAAATAAAGGAAGACTAGTATAGATCTATTTCAAGCTTTTTAGCTCTCATCAGCTCGCCATACCCTTACTGGGATTTGAACCTGGGCTGTTTTTACATGTTAGGCAGTTGTATTAGCCACTAAGCCACAAGCTCTCCTCTCTTATCAGCTGAGACAAGGAAATAGGTAAGTGTTATGTCAAAGCACCTGGTATGCCCAAATATGGGAGGGAGCATACTGCTTCCCTTTTGCCTAGGAGCCTAGGAGCCTTCCAGGCAGGAAACCATTTTTGTGTTGCAATTGTGCTGATAAATAAATAAAGGGAGACTAGTATAGATCTATTTCAAGCTATTTAGCTCTCATCAGCTAGCCAGTAAGGGTATGCCGATGAGAGCTAAATAGCTTGAAATAGATCTATACTAGTCAAGAGCAAGAGGGAAGAGCAGGCAAGAGCCCTGCAAGAAGTTAACTGAAACCATGTCCTTATCAGCTCATTGTGAGATGTGTGTGTGTGTGTGTGTGTGTGTGTGTGTGTGTTACAACCCCTGGTATGCCCAAAGGACAGAAAGGGGGAGTAGTGAGCTCCCTCCCATATTTGGGCATACCAGGGGTTGTAACACAAATACATACCTATTTCCCTGGCTCAGCTGATAAGGAAGAGAGCCTGTGGCTTAGTGGCTAAGACTCCTGCCTAATATGTAATACAGCCCAAGTTCAAATCCCAGTAAGGGTATGGCTAGCTGATGAGAGCTAAATAGCTTGAAATAGATCTATACTAGTCTCCCTTTATTTATTTATCAGCACAAATACAACATATATATATATATATATATATATATATATATATATATATATATATATATATATATATATATATATATATATATATATATATATATATATATATATATATATATATATATATATATATATATATATATATATATATATATATATATATATATAAATTCGAATCGGTATGTGCTATCGCTGAAAGACTTCAACCACAGCCTGAAGGACTGTAGCTATGAGCAACAGGATATTCATCACCCACTGGCATTGCTTGCGGTTGCTCTAGCCTGCCAATGCTCCTGCTGCTCCTTCTGTAACAAAACTGAGAAGGATGCAGAGGAAAAAGAGCTGGTTTTGGCAGGTGGCAGACCAAGAGGTGGGCGGTAGAGAAAAAACCGCGTCATCCTCTTGTGCTTAGGATGACAAAGAGTAGCTTGCTTTGCAATGTGTTGAGAAGAACTCCTGGTTTTTCTTATTTTAATAAAAGCTATATGCATACATGTTACGTTTTGTATCGGCTAAATGCCACGCCAGCCCTCAAGCAAGTTAATAATGTACATTCTCCATATGCTGCTTAATCTAAAACTTTGGGTCGGGGTGTGTGTGTGTGTGTGTGTGTGTGTGTGTGCTTTTTAAAGGCCAATTTCATACATGGTAGATGTCGAGCACCTGCGTCAGTGGGTTTCATGCTTTCTTATTGAATGTTTGTGTAGCTAGTCTTTAGACAGTTTAAACAAGTATCTTTTGACAAAAAGGAAGTGGTTTCCCTTCCCCACCCTTTAAAATGTGCTTGGAAGCAAGTTATGTGTCGTCTTGCTAATGTAGGGTGGTGAATATTGCTAAAATAATGTAACTTAACTGAGCTTTGTGATGAGAAACAAACACTTTCCTTTAAACATTAAACAATTAAGCAATTAAAAACATAGAAGTAAAAGAAAACTGAAAACAGAAAATTACATGACAGAATATTTCGAGTGAAGCAGATCAGGAAATGATCTTGGGAAAATGAAGGGACTCCAAAGGGAGGGAAAAAAACCTGGTCCTTGTTGACTTGCAGAAATGAGAAACAATTATCCCCTATTATCTTGTATCTCTCTTTCAATTACATTTTAATTACTTAGCCATGTTGCCTTAACTCCTTGGCATTCAAAGCTTTTCTTAGCTGCCAATTCAATCTTACCATTGGTCTATGTAGGAATAATTGAGAATTATCTACATTGAAGAATGCACTTTAGCCATGACTGTTAACTTCGCGAACCCCATGTTTATGGCTTTCATTCATTTCCATAGGTGAATGCTCTGACAGAAAGTTAAATGCTGCAAAATGACCAGGAATATTGAAAGTTTATTATAGTCTAGAATAGAATAGAATAGAATAGAACCAGAACAGAACAGAATAGAATAGAACCAGAACAGAACAGAACAGAACAGAATAGAATAGAAGAGTTGGAAGGGACCTTGGAGGTCTTCTAGTCCAACCCCCTGCCTAGGCAGGAAACCCTACACCACTTCAGACAAATGGTTATCCAAACATCTTCTTTAAAACTTCCAGTGTTGGAGCATTCACAACTTCTGGCTTAGATCAATGACTTAGTCAAAGGACTCAAGATTACCAATACCAATACCAAATTATTATCCTATTGGTCATTGTCTCAAATTCTGTTAAATTCTGTTGCTCCCCCCCCCCATTCCCATGGAAGTTAAGGAAATTGTTATGATTCCCCTAGGAGAAGACAGGTGGGAGATAACTACTCGGTAGTGAGTACAATAACTTGGAGGAGAGAAAGAGAAGGAAACATCTTTTATCCACTTCTAGCTTTCAGAAACTTGAACATCCCAGATCTGACATGTGCCAATGACTTAGTCACCTTTGCTCCAGTCCTCAGTGAACAGGGGAGGACTGCAAGCTTAGGATAAGAGCTTTTTGTTGGAAATCAAAAGTCACTCCGCGGTGGCGCAGTGGTTAGAGTGCAGTACTGCAGCTACATCTGTTGATCACCGACAGCCAGCAGTTTGGCAGACTGAATCTCCCCAGGCTCAAGGTTGACTCAGCCTTCCATCCTTCCAAGGTGGGTAAAATGAGGACCCAGATTGTTGGGGGCAATAGGCTGACTCTGTAAATCTCTTAGAGAGGGCTGGAAAGCACTGTCAAGCGGTATACAAGTCTAAGTGCTATTGCTAATATTGTTTTGAATGAATGGAGAATGACACGTTGAATTTAGGAATGGGGGCAGTGGCATGCATAGAGTAGGGGAAAATGTGATTAGATGGATGAAAGAAGGTTCCAAGCACAATCCTCTTCGCTATATGCATAGCAGTGTTGCACACATGGCCATAAAGGGTGATAAGTTGTGGTGTGACAGTGTAGTTTTTAATCATTCTGATGAAAACAGAAAGATCCTGCACACATGCCTGAATTGGGTATCATTAGATACCATGTCCAGGATTCATTTCCTGCACCATTATTGAGTTGTGTAAGTCCAACAGTGGTTAACACTATAGCCTTTTCACATGACAGCCCTTTGACTTGGAGGTGCCTGTTTTTTTTGCTGGAAACACCACCCCAACCCACCCCGCTGATTTCTAGCTAAGCAAATTCAATTGGTTACTGATAACCAGTAATGTGGTAATGTTGTTGTTTTTAAAAAACACAAAGAAGCTATTTTTGCCCAATGCTTTCATCCCATATCCAAAGTGGAGAGACCTGGGTGCAAACAGCAATAAACTGAATTAACAAGAAGTAGAAATGCTAACGTCAACAGATTATGGGAGAGGTGGCTTTCCAGCTCTTGTTCCCCCCCCCCACCCCCCCAGGAACACATTCCTGCTGGAAACATTTCAGAATTAGTATTTGTAGAGACTCTTCTAGCAGGAAAGACCTATTGTTGCTCATTTTGAAGGGATGCAGGAACATGATCCAATTCTTAAGCATGGGTTGCTTATATGTCTCTTTTCTAAGGCTGATTCCCAGCACTGTGTCTGCATTGGAGGTGATTTGACTCCCAGAAAACCACATTCCAGTCTGGGAAACTTGAGGGTTCAGTGATTTCCTCAGCGGATTTATTTTATTTTATTTTATTTTATTTTATTTTACTTTATTATTTTATTATTTTATTTTATTTTATTTTATTTTATTTTATTTTATTTTATTTTATTTTATTTTATTTTATTTTATTTTATTTTATTTTATTTTATATTTTATTTTATTTTATATTTTATTTTATTTTATTATTTTATTATTTTATTATTTTATTTTTTTATTTTATTTCATTATTTTTTATTTTTTTTATTTTAGTTTTTATTTTTTTATTTTTTATTATTAATTTTATTAATTTTATTAATTTTATTATTTATTTTATTATTTTATTATTTTATTATTTTATCATTTTATCATTTTATCATTTTATCATTTTATCATTTTATCATTTTATCATTTTATCATTTTATCATTTTATCATTTTATCATTTTATCATTTTATCATTTTATCATTTTATCATTTTATTATTTTATCATTTTATCATTTTATCATTTTATCATTTTATTATTTTATTATTACTCGGGGTGGTGTACAGGCATCTCATTAAAAACCAGATACAAAAATAAATACCCTTAAATACCCTTAAAATCGAATTAAACCTAACAGCTGTACAAGATAATAAAAGTTAAAAATCAACGTAAAAGTAACCCCTAAAAATTTAAAAATGCAGACTTTATTTTATTTTATTTGTCAATAAGTACAAGGAAACAAGTATGAAAAACACATGAAAAAAATGGCACAAATAAAGGGATAAAATAAGCAAAACATAGCCATAAACACATACAGAAAGTTTACATATAAATGGGACAGTAGGCATGCTAGTGTGCTTATGCACGCCCCCTTAGGGACCTTTGAAGAAACACGTAAGGTCCACACGTAAGGTAGACAGTTTAAGGAAAAAGGCATGGGGGTTAGAGGAACTAACAACAGGATCGGGTAGGGTGTTCCACACATTTACTATTCTATTGCTGAAATAGTTTTTCCTGCAATCAAGGATTCACCCAGCAAAGTTTAGGGCTCCTTCGCGTGGCTTTAGTCGTGGCAGGAAGGAGGTTGATCCAGTGACTCACGCATCTGGGATTTTTGCACTTCTGGGTAATGCGCAAAGGGAAGGACGTATGTGTCTACTTTAAGGTAAGAGGAACAAGCTTTCCATATGCATTTGGAATGTTGCCTTTGCCTGGAGGAATGTTGAAATCCTATGTGGCTGCAATGAGGGAAGTGAAAAGATTGATTTGACTTGGGAAAAACCCACACTTTGAGCCTCGGGAGGTGCAGGATGGGGGAGTGTTAAAATTCTCTAAGGTCTTTCTAAACATCCAAAGGAATCCGTAACTGGAAGGGCAGAAAGCCTGTAGCGCTGAGAGCTGCACTTCACACAGCGATCTGAAATGACTAGTTGGCAATGAAGTCTTCCAAGTCAGATAATGGGTGACTGGAAGCAGATACATTTAGCATGAAAAAACTGGCCTGACAGAATCAATCTACAGGCGGTCCTCGAATTACAACAGTTTCTTTAGCGACAGTTACAAAGTTACAGTGGCACTGAAAAAGAGGGCATTTTTCACACTTAGTACCGTTGCAGCATCCCCATGGAAACGTGATTCGGATGCTCGACAACTGACTCATGTTTATGATGGTTGCAATGTCCCGGAGTCATGTGATCGCCTTTTGTGACCTTCTGACAAGCCAAGTCAAATGGGGGAAATCAGATTCACGGTGGTGGGTTACGGATCCCGTTCAAGCAGCATGCACATGCTTCTTAGCATCTCCGTGAGCCTCCGCGATGTTCCAGCTGCTCGGCGGAGCGTCGCTCAGGCACTGTGCCATGCGCGTGCACGGAAGTGCAGAAGCCTTAAAAGACAAGCAAGGAGCTTGGGCAGGCGGGTGGGCCCTCCGGAGCACCGTACCGGTATCCGGTGTTCCGGGCAGGTACTGGGGCGTACCGCCTGCAACCCACCACTGCACCACGGCAAGAAAAGCCGTGACATGGACCAAACTCACATAACGACATAAATTTGGGGCTCAAATTTATGTGGTTGTAAGTTGAGGACTATTACCCAAAAGACAGCAGAAAACACTTTTAGGTGAAAGTGCTCCTGTTTCTGTGCCCTTTGCCCTTGGAGGGGCTGCTGCTGGGTTAATGGCAAGAGGTCATTTGTTGGTGATGTTCTTTTTTTTTTTTTAATAATCTTGATATTAGATAACAAAAAAAAACAGATTAAAATTTATGTTTTGATCCCTCTAAACCAGTGGTTCTCAAACCTGTGGGTCGGGATCCCTTTGGGGGTCCAACGACCCTTTCACAGGGGTCGCCTAAGACCATCGGAAAACACATATTTTCGATGGTCTTAGGAATTGAGACACCAATTTTATGGTTGGGGGTCACCACAGCATGAGAAACTGTATTAAAGGGTCGCGGCATTGGGAAGGTTGAGAACCGCTGCTCTAAACAGTTTTGAGCTTTTATGCTCTACCTGCATTTATCTAGTGAACAAGTTGTTACTGAAATCAGGTAACTACTGTATGTTTTCCCAAAGCCAATCAAATCAGAGAAAGCATGTCCTGCTTACTTGCTTTGGGTGGCATTCATGCAGTTCTCTCCGGTTCGGGTGAATTTATAGTGGCGGCTGCGGGAGGCTCCCCCCCCCAATGTAATGCGCAAGCACTGTGCATGTGCAGAAGGTGGTGCACATGCACAGATGTGGCGCTTGTGCTCACATTTGCAAACCGGTAGGGAAGGTAAGTGAATTTGTGAGGAGATCTGGCTTTCCTTTTCTTGATGCACCTCTTTGAACCCACTGCATGAAAGACCATTGGGTTTCCAAATGCATTGATGACCTGCACCTTTTTGATAGGGAATGGAGATTTTCTTGGAGATTTCAGTCAGCTGAAGAACTCCCAGGGGCTAAATCCCTCGACACCACGGGAGAATTTCTCTGCCAGTATGCCTTAGGAATTCCTCCAGCAACTTACCCAAGATGACCCTACCCAGCCTTCAAAATAAGAAAGGGCCCATTGTACTGGTTTGGGTGGCTTCCAACCAGCAGCTAAACCCGGAGCGGATACTAAATGGAAAAAATCTAATCCTGTTCAGATTTTGATTGCTCAGGCCCTGAATGGCTGCATCCCACCCTGCCCCTTGTGAGAACTGCTGAATTAGCTCTTCGCTGGGAAGGATGCAATTCAAGATGTGAGATTTTTTCCCTTCTCTTGGTCCTGCACTTAATTTCTCTCCTTCTCTCTCTCTTTTCTTTTACCATTCTCTCTTCTGAAAATCAGAAGGGACAGACAGAATTAAAATTGATTTATGGAGTGCTGCTGTTTTTTTTTTTTTTTTTACATTCAGTTCACCTTTAACTCTTCTAAAGCATATTTGGATTAGAGAAATTTCCAAGATGCACTGCAGTAAAACAGAATAGGAGTATGTATATTACTGCTGTTCTGCTCGCTCCTTGCTGAAGCTAAATGCAGGGATATTGAAGGATTGCTGGCTTACAATACAAGATATCCAATACTTCCGAATCCTTTTTATTATTATTTTTAAAAGGCTTTTAAAAAGGGATTCCCTAGTTAAATGCCATTAGGCATTCAATTCCCCATGTTCCATCCTGTAAATTGTTGGGAGGTTATTAGATTTAAACTGCCACTCTTTGGAAATGCATTTGCCCTGAACAAGGTTGCTGATGTCAGTGGCAAGACTTCACATCTTGGGAGAATCTCACAATTGAAATGGAGGTGTATCTGATTCAGCCCGAAGGCAGAAAAACAGGATGAGGCAGGTTTCCCCCCCCACCATCTCCTTCCACTCCCCCCCCCTCTTCCTATGCACACACTTCTTCTTCCACTTACAAATTGTGTGGTTTTGAAATTGCAGAGCCTGACGAACAGGGAAGTGTTTTGTTGGTAAATTCAGCTTTTATACTAAGGTCACAGAAGATTCTTTTAATTCCGACATTAAAAAAAAAAATGCTTCTGGGGAGGGTAGCAACATGCACTTAGATGGTTACCTGCAAGCAGTTTGGAAAATCACAACTCTAAAGCGCTTCATTTTGCTTCTTTTAAAATGTTGATTCCAGTTTCCCAAAGAGTCTTGGAGGCTATTGAGCAACAGAATCAATTTAAGACTCAACAGAGCAAATTAACACGTGCAGTCCTTGACTTACGACTACAATTGAGCCCAAAAATTATGTTGTTAAGTGAGACATTTGTCAAGTGTGGTTTGCCGCCTTTTACGACATTTCTTGCCACAGCTGTTAAGCGAATCCCTGCAGCTGATAAGTCAATAACCCGGTTCTTAAGTAAATCTGGCTTCCCCATTGACTTTGCTTGTCAGGTCACAAAAGATGATGGCATGACACTGGGACATGGCAGCCGTCATAAATACGAACCAGTTATCAAGCATCTGAATTTTGATCACATGACCACGGGGATGCTAGAAAGGTTGTAACTTTGAAAAATGGTCGTCACATTTTTCAATGCCTTTGAATGGTCACTAAATGAATTGTTATAAGTCAAGGACTACCTGAACTGGTTTCTTCTTCCTTGATTTTGCTATTTCTGATGGATATTAGATTCATTGGTTAAGGTGGGAGGTGCCTCTTCTTAAATGCTCTTTCCTTTGTGCTTCATTTCTATACTGTAGATCTTAGGATTTGAAGTCAACAGGTGTATTAACTAGTATGTGTATACTGACACATAAACTATACTGATTTCTGAAACAATAATATTCGAATAGTGCAGTTGTCAAATTTTGAAACTAACTCTGTGACTCGTTGGGGTTTTTTTGTATATAAAGTTTTTTATTTTTCCATTTTCATAACATATAATCACATGCATACTATTACATAGCCAACATCATATTGTATTATTACATGTTTACATCAATTCATCTTACCATCAACTCCCCAAAACAATTATTGGCTCTTATGCTCTCCATATACCATATTTGTCACTTTCTTCTCCCTCTCTTCTCCCCCTCCCTACCTCCTTTCTTCCCTCTGTCATACTTCTCTTCTCTACTTCTCCTTCCTCTTTCCTTCTCCTCTCTCCCCTTTCCACTCCTCCTTTCTCTCCTCCTCTCCCACCCCACCCTCTCTCCTATCCCTCTCTTCTTCCCTTACCTCTCTCCTCTACTTCACACTCTTCATCTCATTTACTTGGTGTATTTCAGCTTCTAAGCAAGCTCTGTGCCTCATTGTGTAACACTTTTTAGAGTTTCAAAAATATCAGGCTTTGAAGGCACACAGGTGTTTTTGCAAAAGTGTTCTGCTTTACATATTTTTTCTATGTTTCTAAGCAGGTTTTGGTTTGCATTTACTGTGTTTGGTTATTAGTATGTCAATTAAAAATTAGCAGTAGAATTCTAATGTCAGAATTTCTATGTAAAATATACTCTGTGATCTGCATAATATTATGTCCTGTACCCTGCATTTTAAGATGAAAAGACTAGATCAGGGGTGTCCAAACTTGGGAACTTTAAGACTTGTGGACTTCAACTCCCAGAATTCCCCAGCCAGCATGGCTGGCTGGGGAATTCTGGGAGTTGAAGTCCACAAGTCTTAAAGTTCCCAAGTTTGGACACCCCTGGATTAGATGTTGCTCTTTTAGGTGTGTCAAATTCTCAGGTCTTTTCTTCTCATGGCTAAACATATCTAGTGACTTTAATCTCTTGTTCTCTGATGTTGCTTCCTTATCTGAGCCTGTTTCAGTTTGCTCAAATCCTACTGAAGTCCTCTGCCAAGGCTGGGCACAGTGCTCAGGGTGAGATTTGATCCATGCAGACAATAATAGGACTATTATTTCTTGTGGTCCTCAACATGCAGAATGAACCTTCTTTGGTAACTTTTTACGTGATATGCCTCACGTCTTCATCTCATCCGTAGTCTGCAGCTGGGTCAGCTTAATGTTGTCTTTAGCTGTTCACTTTTAAAGTAGTGTTTTTCTCCTTTTCCTAATGCAATTTTAGGGACCTGGTGGCTCAGTGGCTAAAGTCAGCAGTTCAGCGGTTCGAATCCTTAGTGCTGCGTAACGGAGTGAGCTCCCGTAACTTGTCCCAGCTTCTGCCAACCTAGCAGTTTGAAAGCACGTAAAAATGCAAGTCAAAAAATAGGGATCACCTTTGGTGGGAAGGTAACAGCATTCTGTGCACCTTCAGCATTTAGTCATGCTGGCAACATGACCACGGTGACGTTTTCGGACAGCTCTGGCTCTTTGACTTTGAAACAGAGATGAGCACTGCTTTCTAGAGTCAGGCATGACTAGCACATATGTGCGAGGGAAACCTTTACTTTTATCTTTAATGCAATTTTGGCCACAATGTTGTCTAGAATGCTTCATCAAAGAAGCAGTTGTTCAACATGTTCAACAAGTAGAGATCTGTTTGGTGTGGGCATGCCTGCTCCTCTCTGATCTCTAGGATTTGCTCTTAATTGCAATTTTGAACTTGGCTGTCTTTATTTTGTCATCCAAATTGGTTATAAAAACGTGGACTGAATCCTGTGGAAGTATCAAGTGATACTTCCTTCCACTGATAAGAGACAATTGATGACTGCCCTTCAAGTAAAACTCAGTTGTTTAACCTCATAACTGACCCAAGAGTTGTGCTCATCAGAATGTCACAGGACACTTTGTCAAATGCTTTGCTGGTGATATTATTATTATTATTATTATTATTATTATTATTATTATTATTATTATTATTATTATTATTATATTTGTTAATCAAATTTACATCCTTCCACAATCACAGGACTTCTACCACAGAAGAAGAAGAAAGACACAGGAACACAAGACAATCAGAATTCCAAACCAATAGATGGCATCAGGTCCTAAAAATCTTAGGAAAAAGCTGTCTTCAGCTTTTCACAATAATGTTGGAAATAAATGGACTTTCAACAGGAGCAGGTCTCATCACCAAAAAAACAACACTTCCGAGTTTCTTCCCGATTTGATTCTGACTGGCTCAGGCTTTTACCCTTCCGAGGTCAGTAAAATAAAGACCCAGTTGTTGGGGGCAATGTGCTGACTCTTTAAAACTGCTTGGAAAGAGCTGTAAAAGCACCATGAAGCGGTATAGAAGTCCAAGTGATAGTACTGTTGCTATTAACCGGGCTAGTTCAATCCAGCACATTCCAGGCCCCATTCAATTAACATTTTTTAAAAAAAAACATTTCTTGCCTTAAAAAAGAAGAAGTTATGTCCCCTTTTTATGATTTTAATGTTTTATTGTACACTGTCCAGAGTCCCTCTTTGAAGAGTGGTCCTTTAAACAGTTAAAATCTGGTTGGCCAAATTGGTTAGTTAAATAAATAACTAAGCAATTAAATAAATAAGCTCTGCTTTCTCTGTCACAGATTCTGCACCCTGGAATGAGATTCTCCTGGACGGTCCTCCTCACTCTGCTGGTATTTTGTAGGACCAGAAAGATTTGGCTGTTCTCCAAAACCATGGGCTAAGGGCAGTGATGGCTAACCTTTTTTGGGCTTATGTGTGCATGTGCGAATGTGCGCATGTGTGAATGTGTGTGTGCATGCCTGAACTCCCAAAGTGCAATGCGCCCCCTGCATGCGCCCTGCCCTCATACATGCGAGTGCCCCCTGGATGTGCTCCTCCCCACACATGCACATCAGACCCCCACACATGCGTGTGTCCCCCTTGCATGCGCCCCGCCCTGTGCATGAGCACATGATCCCTGTGCATGTGCATGCCCCCACCCCATGCCCTGCACATGCACATCAGAGACCCGAAGGCCAGTTGGCCCGTGGGAGGCACATGTGCATGTGCGTTGAAGCTGAACTGGGGTGACGGCTCGCGTGCCATCTGAGAGGGTGCTGTGTGCCACCTCTGGCACGCGTGTCATAGGTTCAACATCACGGCGCTAGGTTGTTCTGGTGTCTCCTCCACCATATGTTATTTTTTCCCCCTGCCTTCATTATTTTTTTTAGAAATGACTCAAGGTGGTGAACTTCTTTTTCCTCTGCTTTTTTCCCCCTACAATAACAACCCTGTGAGGTGGGTTGGGCTAAGAGAGAGTGACTGGCCCAAAGTCACCTAGTCAATTTTTCATGTCTAAGGCAGGACTAAAATTCACAGTCACCTGGTTTTTTGCCTAGATCTTCAACCACCAGAACAAACTAGTTTTGGTGCATCTGCTGGATCTGCCATCTTAGTTATGCTCTGCTTCTTTTATAATTTGGTTTTATTGTATGTTGTTTCATATTACATTGGGTTATCCCCCCCTCTCCCCATTTTTTGTGAACCACCCAAAGAGCCAAAGTGGCGCAGTGGTTAGAGTGCAGTACTGCAGGCTACTTCAGCTGACTGCTAGCTGCAGTTTGGCAGTTGAAATCTCACCAGGCTCAAGGTTGACTCAGCCTTCCATCCTTCCGAGGTGGGTAAAATGAGGACCCAGATTGTTGGGGTCAAATATGCTTGACTCTGTAAACTTCTTAGAGAGGGCTGTATAAAGCGGTATGTAAGTCTAAGTGCTTTTGCTATTGCTGTATTGGGATTCAGTGGCACCAAATCTAAAAAAAAATGCATCCCTAGAGAAATAAATCCTCCTTGCCAGTCACACAATTGACTTTCAGAAGACATTTTGATAGTAGTTCATCTAATAAGAACGGAAGTGGTTGATATTAGTTAGAAACAAAACCTATCCAGCAATAAGGAGGCATTTACAGACATTTAGATGTTTGTAAATGTAAAGAAAGATATCAACTGAAAGAAAAATTGGCCTGGCAAAAATTTTACATGTGCTACAAAATATTGTGGGATCAGTTAAGGAAGCGGGGAAAGATGAAAAGAAGCTTGATTTTCTTAAGGCCCTAAAATATATGGATCAGATACTGATAAAATAATAAAGGAATTTGCTCTGGATCATAGAGGTTTTTGAATTTTTCTTCAAGCAAAAGCACTTCTACCTTGGAGTATTTTTTTCCAGCTCACTCTTCTGAGTGCAATAATGCTACTGTGTGCTCTGTCCCCCATAATATAGGTTTTCATTATAGTCATAGTGGTATGCATGTGTTTATTATTATTATTATTTTTCCCCCCTGAGCCAGTTATTCCTCTTCTCTCCGTGTCCCCAACCTCCATTTTTGACTCTCCCTCTTGGTTTTATGCAAATAGTAGCCTGACAATAGAATGAAATGGTTTCCATGGTGCTGAACAAATATAGGTCACATTGTATTGGCCTCTCTTGTACCTGAGATATAAAGAGGAAGATGTATATAATTTTTCATTTAGATAGCTGGAAATAAATGTAGTGCCCTGTAGTAATTCCTTATTGCACAGTCACAGTGGGGCTTTTGGGGAAAAAAAAGAACCTTCATGTGAACTAAACTGCACTGTAGGTAATCCTTTTCCAATAGTTTGGTTGTCATATTAATAGAAACATGTATGTATGTATGTATGTATGTATGTATGTATGTATGTATGTATGTTTGTATGTAACACTGAGTTTGTCGATCAGAAACGTTGGCAGTTTGGCCGTTCGAATCACTATCTCTGCATAACCGAGTGAGTTCCCGTTACTTGTCGCAACTTCTGCCAACCTAGCAGTTCGAAAGCATGTACAAATGTACATAGAAAAATAGGAACCACCTTTGGTGGGAAAGTAACAGCGTTCCGTGTGCTTTCGGCTTTTAGTCATGACCATGGAGACATCTTCAGACAGCGCTGGCTCTTCAGCTTAGAAATGGAGATGAGCACAAGCCCCTAGAGTCAGGAACAATTCTCTCTCTCTCTCTCTCTCTCTCTCTCTCTCTCTCTCTCTCTCACTCTCACACACACATACACACACAGAGAGAGAAGAACAAGAGTTGCAGAAGGTAGTGGGATGATGCAAAATGGCCTGAGTTAGATCATACTCACACATATAATCAGGATCATGTTCTTGAGTTTGGACAAAGCATTAAACCCTTAGTTGTCAGCAAACAATTTTGGTGTGTCTTATTTTACAGTACACTCCACCATTTCCTCATTTATCCCAACTCAGACTGACAAATTTCATACAATAATTGGAGATGGGGAGTGTTAGATATTAGCATATATCGTAGTAAGTCTCCCCTCTGGTCCGCTGCTACAGGGGGAAACAGGTATCGTTCTGATTGGTCGAGGGGCGTACCCGATCCCTATAAAAGGGGAACCCTCCGACCACAGAGCAAGCTGGATCATTACTACTATTAATAAAGAGCTGTTAAGTCACTTCGTGTCCGCAGTCTGTCTCTCGTTGCCCAGATCTAACATTGGCGACGAAGGTGGGATTGAGAGGCAGATAGGACGAAGAACGCTACCTCCAGAATCTCCGGATTTGATCCAGCCCAGGAATTCGGCAGAAATTCCGGCCGCCATATCAGATCACCGCAGCGCGGCAAATTCAAACAGAGAAGATGGCGATGCATGCTCCCCCCGCTCCTTTCGACCCAGAAAACGACGAATGGGAAGCCTTCATGATTCGTTTCGAGTGTTTCCTCGAAGCGAACGAATACACGGGGATCACCGACGCAAGGAAGAAAAACATTTTCCTCGGCTACTGCGGAAAGGAAGTCTTCAATACGGCCAGAGACCTCACCGCGCCTACTCCAATACAGGCAGTATCATGGGCGACGTTGCAACAGGCCCTACAGACTCATTACGCGCCAAAACCTTCCCGCCATGTTTGCCGCCAAGCGTTCAACACAAGGAACCAGAGGGCGGGAGAATCTATCAACCAATATGTTGCAGCCCTACGTAAAGCAGCCACACATTGTGGATTCAGAGACCTGGATGAGCAGATTATGGATCGACTCGTTAGCGGGCTGAGAGACATTTCCCTACAAAAGCGGCTGTTAGCAAAAACCAATTTAAGCCTACAGATTGTACTCGAGGAGGCAAGAGCTTCAGAAGCAGCAGACAGATCAGCGGAGACAATTCAACGCGGGTTCAACACTGACCAGCCAGCGCCAAGACACACCAAAGTTCACTACGAGGACACAAGCCCCGCCTACGAGGATCCCGAGTTCGAGGACAGTCACCTGATGCGGAGCAGTCACATGAGGCCTGGGGGGGAGACCCGGATCCCGTTTGCCGCCCTGCGCAAGTTGCGGAGGGAATCACCCCAGGTCTACTTGTAGGTTCAGGAACGTTGTTTGTTCGCACTGCAACAAACTTGGGCACATCGCACAAGTGTGCCGGAGCGGAGTCCCTGCCTCATGGCAGCCACCCATGTACCGCCAACAGAAGCCCAACCCAGGGGCTTGGCGGAATCAGAAAGGGCGCCCAGAGAGAAATCCACAAGTGTATACCCAGAGAGAAAATTCCCAAAGAGCTGAGCGAGCGTATCCCCAGAGAGATTACTCACAAGGAGCTGAGCGAGCGTATCCCCAGAGAGAATACACACAAAGAGCTGAAAGAGCGCTCTATCAAGACGCTCAACGAGAGTATTTTCAGGATGTAGACGATGAGATAGAGTTGACCCAGAGAGAGGAGTTGCGAACGTATCTCACCACAATACATCAGGTCTGCCCTAAGCGGCCAAAAAGGCTGAGAGTCACAGTCCTCTTGGAGGGCTCACCCTGCGAGCTAGAAGTTGACACAGGATCGACCCTGACGATTATTTCATGGGCATCCATGAAACAGGCTATCCCTAGCCTCAGAAAGAGCCAACTACGCGCTCCAGACGTCCTGCTGCGAGACTACCAGGGGAACCAAGTCCCCATCGTGGGCCAAGGCACATTCCACATCCGTTTCAAGGACATCGAAGCCCAGCTGCCCGTGACCATCGCTAGCGCACCATTACAGAACCTTCTGGGGCTTGATTGGTTTGAAGCCCTGGGGTTACCGGAATTAACGCCGTGAGAAGCAGCAGCGCTGAACAGATTTTTAAGGAGTTCGAGGATGTGTTCAGCCCCGGTCTTGGTAAGTATGTGGGTAAACCAATATCATTCAATTTAGACCCTAAAGTGGCGCCAATCCGAATTAAACCGAGACGAGTGCCTTTTGCACTCCGCCCAAAAATAGATAAGGAAATAGATAAGTTAGTGGAGCAAGGAATCCTTGAGCCGGTAGATCACGCGCGCTGGGAAACACCCATCGTGACCCCAGTCAAACCAGACGGATCAGTCCGCATCTGCGCGGACTATAAATGCACAATTAATGTCGCGCTACAACAGAGCGCATATCCTGTGCCTGTAGTACAGCACTTATTGCACTCGTTGGGGCCAGGAAAGGTATTTGCTAAGTTAGACATGGCACAAGCTTACCAGCAACTGCCAGTTGATAGCGCCACAGCGGAGGCCCAAACTATAGTGACGCATAGAGGAGCATTCAAATGCAACCGGCTACAATTCGGTGTGAGCATTGCCCCAGGATTGTTCCAGAGCGTCATGGAACGACTTTTGCAAGGGATACCGGGAGTCGTCCCCTATTTTGACGACATCTTGGTGTCCGCTGCAAACGAGGAGCAATTAAATAAAAGAGTCAGAACTGTTTTGGCCAGAATCAGAGAAAAGGGTCTCCGCCTTAAAAAGGAAAAATGCCAAATTAACGTGCCTAGCGTAGAATTCCTGGGTTATAGAATCGATGGTCAGGGAATACACCCCACTTCAAAGAAAATTAAGGCGATCCAGGACGCCCCCACACCACGAAATCAGACCGAGTTGCAGGCCTTCCTCGGATTACTTAACTTCTACAGCGTTTTTCTGAGGCAGAAGGCGACCGTTGCTGAGCCACTACACCGTCTACTCCAGAGGAACGCACCATGGAAATGGGGACGATCCGAAGCTGCAGCTTTCGCCGGGGTAAAGTGCCTGCTCACCACTGACTCACTGCTTGTTCAATACAGCCAGACCCTACCGCTGGTATTGACCTGCGACGCATCACCCTTCGGAGTTGGAGCAGTCCTCAGCCACAGGATGCCCGACGGAAAAGAAGCACCCATCGCCTTCTACTCCAGAACTCTTTCATCGGCCAAAAGGAATTACAGCCAAATGGACAGGGAAGCGCTGGCTGCTGTAGCTGGAGTAAAGCGTTTCCACGAATACCTCTACGGCCGCGATTTTGAACTAATTACAGATCACAAACCGTTGTTGGGACTTTTGGCGGGAAACCGCCCCACCCCGGTCTCCCTTTCTCCACGCATGACCAGGTGGACTGTTTTCCTGGCTGCGTATTCATACAAATTGATTCATCGACCGGGCTCCACTCTCGGACACGCAGACGCACTCAGCCGTTGCCCATTACCTGACATTCTGCCAGACCCCACTCCAGAAGTACCGGTATTGCTCATTGACTGTTTGGACTCTGGACCGGTTTCTTCATACGACGTTGCAAGGTTCTCCTCTAAAGACAATGTAATAAAGCAAGTTCAAACTTGGGTTTGGAGGGGGTGGCCGAAAGGAAACGTGGGCCCGGAATTCAAAATGTTTTGGTCAAAACGGGACGAACTCTCAGTGTTACAAGGTTGTTTATTGTGGGGGGGATCGAGTTGTTATTCCGTATGTTTTACGTAGGAATGTATTAGATGCTTTACATGTGGGTCATCCGGGGATTGTTAGAATGAAGGCATTAGCAAGAAGTTACGTTTGGTGGCCAAACATGGACAAAGAAATAGAGGAGTGGGTGGCCACTTGCGACCCATGCCAGGAATCGAGACCAGCACCCCCGGAAGTGCCCGCCACAGAATGGGAGAAACCTAAAGCACCCTGGTCGCGAATACACATCGACTTTGCAGGGCCATTCCAAGGTCAGACTTTCCTTATAGTTGTGGATGCATACTCAAAATGGCTAGATGTAGTCCTAATGACTTCAACCACGGCAGAGGCAGTCATTAAGGTTCTACGGCGACTTTTCGCCACTCATGGACTGCCCGACCTCCTAGTCTCCGATAACGGGCCCCAATTCACGGCCATGCATTTCGAAACGTTTTTAGCAGGTCAGGGAATTCGGCATGCCCTCGTCGCGCCATTCCATCCGGCATCAAACGGACAGGCGGAGAGAATGGTGCGATTCGCAAAAGAGGCCCTCGCTAGGATGGGTCCAGGTGATTGGCAAACACGCATTGACCATTACCTCCTAATTCAGCATATTACCCCAAGCGCAACGACGGGTAGGAGTCCCGCTGAACTACTCATGGGCCGCCGTCTACGGTCTCACCTGGACCGTCTTCACCCAAATTACTCTGCCACAGCTCCCCCAGACTCCACAAGCAAAATTCGGTCTTTCAGCATAGGGGATTCAGTATACGCCCACAACTATGCAGGGGGAACATTGTGGATGCCGGCAAAGGTCATTGGCATCACGGGTCCACGATCGTATCTGCTGGAACTAGAAGATGGGCGGAACTGGAAAAGGCACATCGATCAACTTTGGGGTCGCCTAGCACACTCAGACCTTCGAAACGAAGACGAGATTTCCCTGCCTACAGAAAGTCAGCCACGCGAGAGCCCCATCATAGAAAACTACGACACCTGCGAACCAAGCTTGGAACAAGAAAACACGCACGAAGCAGAGCAAACCCCAGACAACGCAACCGAGCAGACTCCAGAACGCCTTAGCAACGAAGGCACAAAACCTCCCGAACGTGAAACAGGAAAAGCACCCGATCCTGCAACCACGTCTAACCAACCCGAACTACGACGCTCCTCCCGAGCAAGACAAACACCCACATACCTAAAAGACTATGTTACCTACCGCAACGTTCCATCTAGGAGGGGAGGGGTGTTAGATATTAGCATATATCGTAGTAAGTCTCCCCTCTGGTCCGCTGCTACAGCGGGAAACAGGTATCGTTCTGATTGGTCGAGGGGCGTACCCGATCCCTATAAAAGGGGAACCCTCCGACCACAGAGCAAGCTGGATCATTACTACTATTAATAAAGAGCTGTTAAGTCACTTCGTGTCCGCAGTCTGTCTCTCGTTGCCCAGATCTAACAGGGAGATACTGGAATCACATATTGTTCTTGGGGCTAAAACTTCTCAAAACTGCCATGTAACACTCTTTGAGATTTCAGCAATGTCGCAACATTTTGGAAACAAAGGCTGTGTTCTAATGACAGTTTTGATTAATCTACTCATTAAAGTTAACTTGACTCTTAAATCAGTGGTTCCTTTTTTTCAAGTTCATGGGGGAGCTTGAAAAAAGTATATTATGTCAATTTATATAAAGTTGCTTTAATAAAGTGCAGATAAACGTTCTTTCATGAGATCTAAAGTATATCTTCAATGCAGAGCCCTAATAATTTGCCTAATCATAATAATTTGCCCCAGGGCCATCCTGGGCAACCATGGACTCATTATATGAATAAAGCTATGGTATTTAGCTGAAATTTTAGACCATAAACACCATAATATAAATATCTTAAAAACTGCTTTACTAATATTGGTTTGATTTCCAAATAAAGATCTAGCCATTTTGTAAGCAGTCAAAAATTCAGTGTTTTAGAAGATGGCATAGAAATTTTTATAAGTAAGTAAGTAAAGTAAGAACGAAAGAAAGAAAAGAAAGAAAGAGAAAGAAAGAAAGAACATTTGTGCCAATGTATGTGCCAAGGACATTTAAGAATAAGTGCCATAATGTTCTTGAAAGAGAAAAGTAACTCTGAATTATATACATTTTAGATTTTGAATTAAGTTAAATGGTGTTAGAATGCTATCATCACCAGCGTGTAAATGCATAGTTTCTCTCTCTTATATATGTGAGAAAAAGATGTACATACAATATAATTCTCCATATAATCTTTCTTACCAACTAGTCCCATGAAACCACAAATATTGTTGTTATTGAGTTGGAAATAAATGATATTAACATTAGCTGAGCTTGTGGATTTTATTTGGATGAATTCATACAAATGGCAATCCATGAACAAGTCTCCTGTCTGGGAATAACATAAGTTACCTGCTTTGACTGGGTTGCCTTACCTGTGAAAGAGCAAAAGGTATAACCAAGGATATAGGTTTTTACAGCAGTGGTTCATCCATATATTTGCCTATTACTGGGCAAGAAAAAACACATTTCATCGATCATTTTTATCCAGAGATTAGTGCAAACTGCACAGGGCTATGCACTGCGAATCATCCTCTGTATTTTATGTTAAGTAGCTCTGCTTCCATTTCTCTTTCCTACATTCAGATACAGTAGGTGTCTGAAAAGAATGCATTCAGATTAAGAATCTGGATAAAACAAGAAAATGCCTAGGTATATAATACGTTGTTTTGGCAAAGCTTGGCAAAGGAGGGCCAGCGCAACATGTAATGGGACTGGGTGTTTGTTAATATGATTTATTGGGTTAGGGATATTTTTTTTGTCTTTACTGTGAGTTGCATTGTATCGAGGAAGGGAGTGCACTGAGGGAGCTCAACCAATCTCATTGAACATATGTTGTGCACTGACAATAAATAGTAATTATTTTATTATTATTATTATTATTATTATTATTATTATTATTATTATTATTATTATTATTATTATTATTATTATTATTATTATTATTGGTTGTCAGGTGTCCAGACTGAATCTGAATCTAAGCCAAGAAAAGAAACAACAATCATCCTTCCTTTGGTGATGTCTTCTTCTTTTTGGCTGATTCGCCACAGTGGATCCTTTAGTTCTTGGTCTGTATCTAAGCAAAGAGATTTCTGGTGTGTTTGCAAATAGCCTGGGATACGAGCACCTCGTTGAAGAAAATGTTTTTAAAATGTAGTCTAAAAGGCAGTAACTGATTGCTTTGAGCTCTACATTTGTCACTACGGTGTCTCTCTAAGGATGGCCATGTTACTCTTCCATTAAAAGGAGAAGCCTTAATTTACCTTATATTTTTAAGGCTATTTGTTCTCTTTATTTCTAAATTCCATTAAAATTAAGTTTTGATGCAAACTGCAATTCATGGCATACTTAAGATTAAAGGGGAAAAAGTGCACAGAAAATACAAAAATCAAAATCCTGATGAAGTTTTTTCCGTGTATATTAAAAAAAAAGAGAGAGGAGGAAAACAATCTCCCTGCTCTTCCTAATTTAATTATTTGACTAGTCACTGAAACAAAGTTACAATTTTCCAGATTAAGGTGATAAATGCATGCTCAAAACTGTCTTGGGGAAGGTAATGATGATTTTCAGTCTTGGTTACAAGCCACTGTTATTGCTGATAGGACTAAGCAGGCAATCAATTGGGACCACAATGCACTTGAATGGAGGGGATGGACAAATAAGCTATAAATGATAGCAAGAGGAAAATCAAACTCCACTCCTGTTATTCTGTCTTAATGGCTAATACCAACTGGGACAGAACCAGCAAAAAGAGGTTAATGAATTGCAAAGATCCTTTAGAAAGTGATTGACTGGTATTGAAGCTCAGTTAAATCAGTCATAAATATTTACTGTTATTAGCAACAGTGGGTTGCCTGTTATTTTCAATTGATTTTAAAGCTGTCGGAAATCTACCATGGCAACTATAAGCATTTTTTTTTTAAAAAAATCTATATTTTCTTGGAGCAGACAATTCCACTATAGGTAAAATCCAGTAGGTCCTGTTAAAAACCTTTCTCCTTCTCCTGAAATTCTCTTTAAAAATATAAAAAGTTAATATGAAGGTTTATTGTCCCATTCATAGAAGCTGTTCTACTTTAATTTGATTTTATCAGAGTTTGATTTTATTGCTTTAATGTGCTCAGCCATATTTTCTTTACATTAACACTCTTTGATTATCTCTTTTAAAGTGAGAAAAGTCTTTCTTGTGCTATCAGTGAGGAAGAAGCATAGCAGACATTTAACAAGATTATTTGCAATGCCTATAAGTGTTTCCAGAAACTAATACAACCCATGTTCTTACATATTATTCACACTGGACTGGGGTTTTTCATTGTGCTTCTTGCTGCTAACATGACAATTTCAGAACATTTTCTTTTCTTTTTTCTCTTGAAAAAGATTTCCAAAAGGAAAAAAAAATCATGAAAAAGTATTCCGTTTGCTAAAAGAACAATAATTTATTTGAAAGGAGCATAAAAAAAAAGATAACAACAAAGAGTTAACATTTCCCAGGGCAGACAAGTTTCCAATTCAATTAGTTTTAATGAACCTTCTGCTCACTGGTTACTGAACTAGAAAGAACAGCAATAAATGCCCAGAGGAAAGAGAAAGAGGATATTAAAAGGGTTAGTATATAGTATATAAATTTCTTAGTTGACTAAAAGACTAGCCTGGATATAGTTTCTTTTTTTAAAGAGAGGACCAGTGAAATCAACAAACCTTCTCTTTGTTATCTGAAGGATAAGCAACTCAGTGGAGCATCTTTGATAAGCATGTATAGGCCTTTGCTATACTTTATAGTTCCTGAACATTTAAAGAGTATATATTGCTAAACTAGATGGTTAGAATCTGATTTATGTAAAAATTTTGGTATGTTAAATATATTCTGATACAAACATAAGGATGAAATATAATTTATCATTACACAATAAAATAAATAAAATAAGTTTATATTAGAATAACTTTTCAGGTTGATTTCCCCAGGCTTATGATCCTGGGAGATTTCAATCTGCCTTCCATTGATGAGACATCCGAGTCAGCTTGTGAGTTCATGGCTTCCATGACGGCTATGGACCTAACTCAGTTAATTCAAGACCACACTCATAACAAGGGACACACGCTCGACCTGATTTTTGTCTCTTGACAGTGGATGAATGATCTAGATTTAGGGGATATTTCTATCTAACCCTTGTCATAGTCTGATCATTTCCTCATCAGGCTTGACTTCAATACTGCTACCCCTCGCCGCAGGAAGGCGGAACCGATTATATGGTTCTGCCCCAGGCGCCTGATGGACCCTGAAAGGTTCCTGATGGAGCTTGGGACTTTTCCTGAATCCCTTGCTCACAGTTCGACCGAAGCCCTAGCGGAAGCCTGGGATAGGGCGGCCACTCCAGGCGATTACCAACACTTCATTGAGAGAGGGGTTCTTTCCCACTTCCTTGAAGGAGGCGATGGTGAGGCCCCTCCTTAAGAAGCCTTCCCTGAACCCAGCCTCTTTAGCCAACTATCGTCCGGTCTCCAAACTTCGCTTTGTAGCAAAGGTTGTTGAGGCATGGTAGCACATCAGCTTCCCCAGTACCTGAACGAAGCTGCCTATCTGGATCTGTTTCAGTTGGGTTTCAGGCCCGGAGAAGGCATTGGTTGCATTGGTTGATGATCTCTGGCGGACCCAGGACAGGGGTTGCTCCTCTGTCCTGGTCCTATTAGACCTCTCGGCAGCTTTCAATACCATCAACCATGGTATCCTACTGCAATGACTCGGGGGGTTGGGAGTGGGGGGCACTGTTTTACAGTGGTTCTCCTCCTACCTGTCAGATCGATCACAGTTCATGTTGACTGGAGGGCAGAGATCGACCCGGAGGCACCTCACTTGTGGGGTGCCCCAGGGGTCGGTTCTCTCACCCCTCCTGTTCAACATATACATGAAACCACTGGGCGAGATCATCTGTGGTTTTGGGGTACGGTATCATCAATACGCTGATGATACCCAACTTTTCATCTCTACCCCAAACCACTCAAACGATGCCCTCAACATGATGTTCCGATGATGTTCTGATGCCTGGAGGCTGTGCGGTTCTGGATGGGGACAAACAAGCTCAAGCTCAATCCCTCCAAGACTGAGTGGTTGTGGTTCCCGTCATCCTGATTTCTGCATTTTGTACCATCTTTGATGATAGGGGGAAAAATGTTAGCTCCCTCAGAGAGGGCCCACAATTTGGGAGTCCTTCTGGATACGCGGCTTAGTTTAGAAGAACATCTGATGGCCGTGACCAGGGGGGCCTTTTACCAGGTTCGCCTGGTACGCCAGTTGTGCCCCTTCCTGGATCGGGATGCCCTGTGCACAGTCACTCACACCCTCGTCCTTTCTCGCCTGGACTACTGTAACACTATCTACATGGGGCTGCCCTTGAAGAGCACCCGGAGGCTTCAGCTGGTCCAGAATGCAGCCGCACAGTGCTCCCATGTTACACCGCTTTTAGGCGGCCTGCACTGGTTGCCGGTTGTTTTCCGGGTGCGATTCAGGGTGTTAATTATGATCTTTAAAGCGCTCCATGGCTTAGGCCCAGGGTACTTGCGAGACCACCTACTGCCACCAGTAACCTCCCACCGTCCAGTACGATCCAACAGAGTTGGCCTCCTCAGGGTGCCATTGGTCAGGCAGTGTCGGCTGGTGACCCCCAGGGGGATAGCCTTCTCTGTGGGAGTGCCTTCCCTTTGGAATGAGCTGCCCCAGGAGCTTTGCATAATTCCCAACCTCCGGTCCTTCTGGTGCACCCTAAAAAGTTGGCTTTTCCAGCAAGCCGGCCTCTCCTTTATAAAATAAATTATTAATTTTAATTGTTAATTTTAATCTAATTTCTAAATCTTATTGTTAATGTCTATTGGTTTTTTTGGATATTCTATTTAATCTTTCTTTTACCTTTTGTAATATGTGTTTTTATGTTGTACACCGCCCTGAGTCCTTTGGGAGAAGGGCAGCATATAAGTCCAATAAACCTAAACCTAAATTGCTGTTAGATTAGTTGCCAACTGGCATCCTTTTCTGAACTTCAAAATTAGGTTTTTTAGTGAACACCTGTGCATTGCACAAGCCAGTCCAAAATTAACTTTCTGTTAAAATACTAACCTAGAGACTGGTATTCTCTCGAGAATAAGGAGAAAATCTCTGTTTAGTAGATCCATTTAAAGGCCTACTATCATGTGGGTAGTAGGTAATAGAACACGGTCAATCAGAAGGTTGGCAGTTCAGCGGTTCGACTCCCTAGTGCCGCATAACGTAGTGAGCTCCCGTTACTTGTCCCAGCTTCTGCCACCTAGCAGTTCAAAAGCATGTAAAATGCATGTAGAAAAGTAGGAACCACCTTTGGTGAGAAGATAACAGCATTCTGTGCGCCTTCAGCATTTAATAATGCCAGCCACATGATCATGAAGACGTCTTCGGACAGCGCTGGCTCTTTGGCTTTGAAACTGAGATGAGCACCACCCCCTAGAGTTGGGATTGAGTAGCACACATGTGCGAGGGGAACCTTTACCTTTACCTTACTCTGTGTGTAAGCTCAGTAGCAGTGATCCTTAACCCCTAATCATATTGAGACTGGGCAGCATATATCTGGTAAATATCCAAATATGGTTGGAGAGCCACTTAGTTACCACAATATAGAATGAGCTCATACAACGTGGCTTTTGTAAGAGATAAGTTCTATCAGGTTTGTGGTTTCTTTCAAATCATTTCTTGTTTCAAGGATATGTTGGTATATTTTCTTTTATTTTCCATAGATTCTTTTAGAATTTTAAAACAACTTAAAATTATTTAAAAGTAATATTAAAAGTGTAATACTGAAGATCGAGGCCATTTAAAATTCAAGACAACAAATATTCTCATTCTCATTCAGACAATGAAGCTTTCATATGTGCAGACAGTGAAGCTTCCATGAAATATGGTTTTTAAACACTTTATTTCCTAAGAATGCCTAAGTCACAGTTGAAAAATAATTTTACACTAATAGCACTGAAAGTGGAAAATATGAATCTAAATTTTGTTTTGAAATTAGCAGCTTTCCCCCCTACTTTTGAATATAGTTTTACGACCTTTAAGTACTATCCTTTCTCATTTAAATAATCTGATTTACACTGTGCTCCTTTCACAATTTTGTAGCTGCACTATTTTCCTCTATCTGAATCAAGATAATCTGCCTAATTCATCAGAAACTGTTCAATGTTTTTTTTAAAGCACACAGGTTACAGTGAAACCTTCAGACCTCAATTTATGTAATAGGTTTTAAAGAACTTCCCCATGTATAAAATGATTATAAAGCACTTTATTTTGGAAGTGCACAGCAGGATTAAATTCTTAGCACCTACCTGGCCATGTTTCATTTTTGCATCAATTGTTCAATAGCTAGCTGAACATCTGACAAGTGAGTCTGTAACGGCAGGATGACAGGTTAGGCTAGCAGAACCATTAGATGGAGCAAGCACAAACACAAGGCTAATACTGGGCTGACTTGTTTATATAATCAACTGTTTTTAGCACAAAAAAAATTGGGGGAAATTATCTGGGACTGATATATGTACATACTTGCGCTTTTTTTTTTAAGACAGAAAACTTCAGTGCTGGGAGGGGCCACAACTGCAGAGGCATAAAGCTGAATATTTAAAATAGCATGGCCAAGAAGTTACTTAAATTATAGTGAATTACAACAAAGGATTCTGGGAAGGTGAACCTGAATGATGAAATAACTCTAGCTACACTTTCCTAAAGAGCAACTTAAATTCTAGAACTTGCCTTTAAGATATTACAAGAACTTTGTCAAGTAGCACATAAGAAAATAGAGCCCAGAGCCATATAGTAAGCAAAAAAATTCTGTTTGAGTATTGACATGACAGTTTTTGAAAGTTCAAGCAGAAAACCAATTATAATGAGCACCAAAAAGCCTGAAGCCCTGCTGTTCAATAAATAAAAAGTACAACAAACTGTTTTCCAAAAAGGTTCTGGAGAGTTTTCTTCTTGTCCCACTACTTACAATATGATTGCATAAATAGTCTCTGTTTGCTGTTGAATTGCCAGGCAGCTGTATTAAAGTACAAATCAAATCAAGTTAGGATTAGAAAGTAAAAGAGCATGGTTTAAAGTAATCTATCCCCCAGGAACTGTGCTCAGATTCATCAAACAGAGCTTAAAGTACAGTATATCTTATACCCCTGTGTTTCGATGCTGCACTGCTGTAAAACCAGTTATTATTTTTGATATCCAGAGATTGTAGCCTGTAGCTTTAGGAGGCTCACTTGCTTATTTAAAAGTGCTAGAAACCTTACCTGTCATTTATTATTATTTCCTTTGCTTAAGACTCATGAAAATGACATCAGGACGGTCTACACAGAAAGACCTTTTTTAAATAGATAATTTCATATTTGAATTATTTTGAATGTCTTTAACGGATAAATAAAATGAAGTGGGGGGGGGGCGGGAAATGGTGGAGTCAGGATTGTTGTAATCCAAGTAATTACAATTCTAAAGTCAGGTATCTTCTGATAATGGCTGCTCTCTGCAGCTAATTCTTGGGTGGAGGGAGTAGAAAGTTGTGCCTACGGAATTGTCCTGAAAAACAAACCAGATCAAATCCTGTAGATTGGTTCTCATAATTCCCACTAATATGGGTTTGTCACATGTCTGACCATATATTGGCTTATAAAATAGAAGTAGTAAAATAACTTGCTTACTTTTTGATCGAATGAGGCAATATAATATTAGTCAGAGAAATTTATTGAACTGCTATAACGAAGAACATGGTTGGGAAATTAACCAGAAAAATAGAATATTGATATTAGAGGTTAATGTAAAATTATCAGAATGGTGGATATAAAAAGTGTTTCAGCTAAGATAGCCATAGGTAGTTTTGTTGGACAAATGATATTTTGCTCCACAAAGACTTAATAAAAATATCAAATTAAGTTGTAATGAGTGTAGTTGGGTGAAAAAGTCGCTTAAATATATATTTTTAATTATTAGTTCAAACTGCAGTGTTTCTTAAGATAGGCATATGAACTTCTTAGCTCATTTCTTAGCTCAGAAAAAATAATCTTAATAATAAAGTTAATATACCCTATTCTTTTCTACTGTGGACATAACTTGTTTGGAGAAAAAGCTAAGCAAAATTTAATTATGGTTATTTCAATATGTACCATCGTTAATGGGAATATAATTATGTAAATTGTGTTTGTTGAAAAGGCAACTGAATCCAGAACATTGCTGTAGTATGGTCTGAGTTCATCACTGCTCAGTGATAGACAAAGATGGAAATTCTAACTTTTAACTGTGAACAGATTCTTCTGAATTCTTTATATCTGTAGGAAAGTAGGTTTTCTTTTTTCTTTTTTTCTTCCATTTATTTGGTTGTGCTAAATACTTATTGCATTTTTAACCATCACAGTGAAGATCTAGCCTATGTTCTTAGTAATTTAGTAATATTTTCAAATGGATGTCGCTTTTTAAAATTTGGTGTCAGTATTGACTACTAACATGTTACTTACTATACAACTATTTATCTAGGTACAAATTGAATCATTGCAAGATACCTTAAGCCACTTGTTATCAGGTAACAGAAGGTAGAGTTTAATATTCTTTGCTTTTTTATAGTACAGCTTGTATGAATGTTCTAAATCATTTAATAGTGAAGTATTTATAAATGCTTGTTTATGAAGATATCAATCAACCAAGACAGTTATAGCAGAATCAGATTAACAGATTGTTCTTTTCCCTAATTTTTGGATGTTAGTCACAGCTTTCATTCTGGGGCATAGACCCCTCCTGAGATGAGTATCATTAGTAGCTATTATTTAATTATACAAATGGTGTCAACGGAATAATTTTTCCTTTCTTAAATGCAGATAGTGTACGGATAGCTTTTACGTGAAATTCATGTATTTGAAACTTTTGTATGTTTGCAAACATGCAATGCCTTGTTTTGAAAGCTCTTAATTTATGGAATTCTTTCTAATGACATATTGATTTTTATCAGTCACACCAAACTAAAGGCAAATGTACCATCTTGCTGTTATTAAAAAAAACCCTCAATAAATTAGAGGTAAACGAAGATAAATGATTTAAGTGCTCAGTTTGTAGAGTAAATTGAACCCATACATCACCAGCTTTCATCGTTTTATATTTTAAATACAGCCAGGTGCATAGGAGTTGATTGACCAGTAATATAAAAATTAGTCAAATGTGCTGTAAGGGGAGGGGGCCAAAAGGAAGGTTGTTCTCCTAATGTAAATAACAGGAATTTAGTTTCTGTAATTTCATTCTTTCCCATTTCTTTGAATTTGATAGATAATCAGAAAATTATAGGCTGGATTTGATGTCTCTTTGCCACCACCCCGATCTAAAAAGCCATGGAGGGCTCTCTGTTAATTTTAAAGCTCCCTTTGATTGGATGAACCTGTCTCCATTTCCTGTGACATGGTTGCCACAGGTCATTGCTTGGTGCACTGTACCATGAAACAAACAAATAGAAAAAGGCACCTTCTGGCACTTTAAGTTTCACTACCATCTGACTACAGCCCCAGCGGTTCAGAATGATGAAAAACAGAACCAAAAGAATGAAATGGAAAAAAAGGAAAGGGGAAACCCCCCCCCCCATGGTTAGAATGGGAAAAATGTGTATGAGCTAGGAAGGGCAGGGTAGACAGCTGAAGTCATCTCAAAACTCAAGAGGGATGCAGCCAACGAGAGGTCACAATTATATTCTAGAATTGCCCTCTCTTTCAGTGAGATCTGATATATTCAGTTTGTTCCTGGATGGTGCTTAGGGAAGTTCTAATTAAGGGAAGAAAGAATTTTGACACATGTGAAGCAGAGATCAATATTTAACACTATAATCAGCAATTCCTGATGGTTTGACAGTGTCACTATACACATTGTAACTATCCATTATTCTCCGAGAAGGGAGCCAGGCGAAGGCTAACAGCTTGCTGCAAGCTATCATGAATCACATAAAGCAGTGTCTCATTCACTTCTATTTGCCTTTCTTTTCATCTTCATTCATCCTTATAGAGAAGGTTTGTAGTGACTGACACCAACCCAGAAAGCCATCATGTTTTTGAACTGTCACACAATCACCGATTAAGTGTCAGGTTTTATGAAGCACCAAGGATTGCGTCCAAGCAAGAATATTAATATTTTCTTTGTCTTTCTGTGCAGTGTATTTCTATCCTGGAAAAAAAAATCTGTGTGTGTGTGTGTGTGTGTGTGTGTGTATCTATACATATATATATGTGTCTCTATATATATGTGTATGTATGTATGTATGTATGTATGTATCTATCTATCTATCTATCTATCTATCTATCTATCTATCATCTATCTATCTATCTATCTATCTATCTATCTATCTATCTATCTATCTATCTATCTATCTATCTATCTATCTATCTATCTATCTATCCACACCCACACACCCACACATATACATACATATATACATATACACACATATATATGTTGATACATGTGTGGTACAAGAGGTAAAATTGCACTGATACTGCATTGCATACAAAAATTGGAAAAATATATATTCTATATTTTTATACAGGAAATGTGTTACTTGAAAGGTCTTACAGTCAGCAAGATTTTGTTATTGTTATTTGCTTTGTGATTTTATTATCAATGGCTATGTTGTATAAAGGTGGGGTATACATTTCAATACATAAACTATAGGAACACTAATTAAACATGATGCACAGACCAAATGTACCACATAGGATGTATTCTGGTGTGGTCATTTTTCTTTTTCCTTCCCTCTTTATGAATGAACTATATTATATTAGGTTTCTGTTCAATATAGTTATATGTTGTGGCAAGAAATCAGCACGAATGGAGTTAGTTGCAATTAACTTTACTCTTCTGAGTTCAATATGTCATAATGAAGCTTGTATTTCTTTAGATTGAACATAGTTTCTTAAATGAAAAAGATTCTGTCAGCATAAGATTCTGTTAATATATACAGTAGGTAGGTGTAAAACTTTCATTTTCTAAATGAAAAATGAAATGAAAAAATCTGCCCATTGCTTTTTACTCCTACCCTCAAAATGACACTATAGAGTACTGCATACCAAGACAACTAGACACAAGAACAGTTTTCCCCCGAACTCCATGCTAAACAAATAATGCCGGTCCTACCACCCATCTCCTCCCACTTATGACTGCAGGATGGTAACTTTGTTGTTTCTATCCTTACAATTTATATTGATTGTTTCCTGATTGCTTACTTGTACCCTTTGACTATCATTAAGTGTTGTACCTTATGATTCGTGACAAATGTATCTTGTCTTTTTATGTACACTGAGAGCATAGGCACCAAAGATGAGTTCCTTGTGTGTCCAATCATACTTGCGCAATAACAAATTCTATTCTATCTATTAATATATACAAATGGAGAAAATGCACACATATTTTAGAAACTATAATAGTTTACTCTTTCCACTATTTAAAAAATTGTTTCTCCATCCCTGGTTGGAGTTTCTACGCATATATGAATTTAACAAATGAATACATAAGGACTGGGAACTGCCTACACATATTTCTGGGTTGGTTGTCTCCATGCCATCACAGGTTATAGTAATTAATCCACGCATGCTTAAAAATGATGTGCTGGTGGGGAGCAAAGAATCTTTTCTTTAAGAAGATGGTCTTCAGGTTTAGGGTAAATGCCCACCTGGATATTCAACCCTCAGTACCCCTCTGACTAAGTGTCAGGGCCAGAGAGAATACCAATACCTGTCTGAGAAAGTTTTGTGAGAATCTGTCATGTGTGAGGGGCTTTCTCTGTAGATGATATGTGCCTCACTACAGTATCTCACCCCTACTTTGTACCAATTAAAATTGATATGTTTCTGAGGGCATATATCATCTCTCCTTCTCTCTCCCTCTCCCCCCTCTTATCTATCTCTCTATCTCTCTGTCTCTCTGTCTCTCTGTCTCTCTGTCTCTCTGTCTCTCTGTCTCTCTGTCTCTCTCTCTGTCTCTCTCTCTGTCTCTCTGTCTCTCTCTCTCTCTCTCTCTCTCTCTCTCTCTCTCTATCTCTATCTCTATCTCTCTATCTCTCTATCTCTCTATCATATCTATCTATCTATCTATCTATCTATCTATCTATCTATCTATCTATCATCTATCTATCTATCTATCTATCTATCTATCTATCTATCTATCTATCATCTATCCATCCTATCTATCTATCTATCTATCTATCTATCTATCTATCTATCTATCATCTATCTATCTATCATCTATCTATCTATCTATCTATCTATCTATCTATCTATCTATCATCTATCTACTTTTTAAAAATATTTGACTATGTCTTACATTGGACGGTTGGAACTAAATGATCCCAAATAAAGGGTTTTTGTGGCTATAGGTTTATGTGTTTCTTCAAAGAAATCGGCAATTTGCCAAAAGGATAATGATACAATTTGACTCCCTTTAATTAGGAGAACATAATCTCAAACGCTTCTCCTAGCATCCCCACAATTTATGGATGGCAGGTATAACTGCTGGAGGATGTGAAAAAGATCAGGCTTCCTGCCGAGCACCTCGGCTGGTACCAGGGAGGGACCTGTCCTGCGAGGTGCTGAGTCTGCTGGAGTGCTCTGGATACCTTTTGATTTCCGTCAGGAGCCAGGATAGCTCAGCACCTTGAAGGATTGAGCTGTAACTGAGATGCTGACACAGGCTTAGATACTGACGATCCCAAGTAGCACTAATTAAAGGCTGTCCGGCTGTGCTTTCTGTTGAGCCGTTGGCTCTCGTGGGTGACAAGAAACAGCCTGGGATCTGTCTGCAGAATGACATAACAAAGAGGGGAGGAGGAAGAGGTGGGAGACAACGGTTGGTATAAAGAGATCTAAACTAGATTAAGCTTGCTCGATCTTGTGAATATGTAATTTGAGATTTAAAGCGGGGACTTTATTTTCCCTTTGCGTTCATTGTGCTTGTTGATTTTGGCTCTTCTGGTTACATCTGCTCTTGTGTGATAATGTAAAATTGGTATGCTTCAGTTATCCCTATTTAACAGGGGATAGTCCTGATTTTCTGGTTTCTGATAAATCACTGTACCTACGTTTGTCTTTTTCTTAGTAAGAGGTGCCAGGTTAGGGCCATTTTTTCCAGACTGTTGCACCCTTCTTCACTTTTCTGAAACTTAACCTCTTTAAGATGCTTGTAAATGAAAGCCTATTGTTCCTATCATGTTTCCTGGGAGTAAAACCCAGAGCCTTCCTGGCACCTATTTTGGGATTCACTTATAAAGGAATGTGCTGCAAAACACTACAGAATGCACACACTGTTGTTTCGAAAGCTACCACTGGTAAGCTTTTACTCTGAACATATTCTAGGACAACTGTGTTTTCCTAGCTTATCTTTATTCAAAAGAACAAACACCCTTCTTGCTTTTCAATCAGTTTGAGACAGGCTATTGTTGAGTAAATTAACATAGCACTGTACAGAGAGGAGCTTTCAGCCACGGTGTTAAGGGGGAGAATGGGGTCTCATCATCAGCAGACAATTCTTGGTGTGAGAATGTGTGGAACATCAATAGCTCAGGACTGTTTATTCCCATTTGGGAAATCTTAGAAGATAGCTCTGCCAGATCCAGTGCCTTACAAATATACTGGCTTTCAACTTTCATAATACTAATTAGCATATGCGGGAATTATGGTGGCTCAATGTATTTGGCGGGTGCAAAATCTGGGAAGGATATCTAAAAGTATTTACATTCCTCAAAAATTCAGGGTAGCCAAGATAGAATACATACGTGTGCATATGGTATCATTGTTAGAAATTAAATTATTTTCTGATTTTTAATGAACGGAGCTGCATTGGAATAAATCATTTTCACAATTTCACCAAATCAAATTGGCTTCATGAGTTAACCTGGTATTAGTAGAAGCTGCTTTCCCAATATATATTTGAAGTTTACTTTGGACTGAAGAGAGAATGCTTGTCTTCTTGTAGTGGTCATATACACTGAAGAATGTTGCCTGGAAAACTATGTGAATGTCTTCCTAAAGATGCAGGAGAGTGCTCTTTACTTTTGAGTAAAAACCCAAATAACAAAAAAGCAAATAGAAACAAAAAAACCACAGCACTTTTGGCAAGTGTATAAATTACTCAGAGTGCTCCCTAAACTGTTTTTTTTAAATATCCTGCCTTGTTCATGGAATTTCACAGGGAATGTAGATCTCATCAACTTCCATATATAAACAGAAAATATTAGAATGTGTGGAAATGAATAGGTTAACACTTGAAATTAAAGAGAAGGAACAATCTGATTATTATTAACATATGGGAATTATTTTATCAATGGTTAGAGACTAAATATGAAAAGGGGAAAAACAGAGGAGTAAAATAGAAAAAAATGTTTTAGCAAAGTTAAATAAGTTAAGAAGAAGATTGTTATAGTATTAGGTATGGTATATATTAGTATTAGTATTAAGAATAGATAAAATAATAAATATGGCTGTAAATTGAAATTGTTATTGTATAAAATGTTTGCCCAAAATATTTGTGCCCTGATGACACACTGTTTAATGGAAGATGATGTTTGAATCAAAATGAAATATGGTTTAAAAAACTCCCAAACTTCCATATATAAACTATTTCTGTTTTCTCACCACTTTTAATGGAAAAAAAATACATTAAAAATATGCAATAACTGCTTTACACTGACTGAACGGGAGCTCCAGGAACCTTCTACCAGCTTTCTCCAGTAGGTAGACAACTTTTGGTTTCAAATAAATGTTAGCCCAATAGCGCAGAGGCATCTGGGTGGGTGGGCGGAGCCTCCCGCGTTGCCAATATTGGTCTGGGTCGAACCGGCAGAAATCCACCTCTGACTTTTGTGTCTTGTGGCAATGCAATGCCTCTAAACTGATGATGCATTTAAGTCTGTCCCCCCCCCACCAGTTCTGCCTACTCTTCTCCCACAGCCAATTGTACAAGTGCACAATCACAGACAGCAGAATTTGAGATTATAACGAGAGAAGACCTAACAAGAAAAAAAAAAGCCTTCTCTTCACCCGTGTGACTGGTAAAGGGAGTGAAATGAACTGAGTAGAAATGGAGAAATATGCCTTTTGCAGTTTCTCTCACTTTCTCATTTTGGCAAACCCCTCCTGTCTAGTTCGCTGAGTTTGATATTTGTTTTTTTTTAAAGTTGAAATGAAATTTTAAATAGATTTTAGTGTCGATTTCTTTAAACAGTAGCATTTTGGGGGCATATTGTTTTTTAAACAAAGTACACTCCGTGAGAAACTATGTCTTAATGCAATGCATTTTTGTACCTTGCTTTCCTGAATGTATGCATTTTGAACTTTCATGTATGTTGTAAATGGGTAAACTGTAAAATATGTAACTGTAAATTTGGAAAGTTAATTATGTTTTGAATTGTGCATTTGGGTTTTTAAAAGTGAAATTATATAAGTTTACAAGCATCTATCTCAATGTTTCTCAACCTTGGCAACTTGAAGATGTCCGGACTTCAACTCCCAGAATTCCCCAGCCAGCTGGCTGGGGAATTCTGGGAGTTGAAGTCTGGACATCTCCAAGTTGCCAAGGTTGAGAAACACTGTCTATCTGATCCTGAAGTTCTAGCATACATTTGAGTCAGTCCTCTGGCAAAGTAAATGTCTGAACAATCACATAACTGCCACTGACAAGCCACCCTTAACTCCTCTGCTATCATCACTCCTTCCTCTCTGGATTCCGCACAGACTAATGGTGGCAGTTGTAGAAGAACTTTGCACACCCCTTCCTACATAAATGAAATACAAGCACACTGCCACTAATATGCTAAGTCCCATGGAAACTGTTGGCAATAATTTTTAAAGCCTGCCATTACTTGACATTGAATTGTTTGACAGACTCCTTGGAACAACATGATTCCGTCCTGCTTCTAAGATTGGTAGTAAAAACCTTTGAGGGCTGTCTATGGAAGGGCACCAGCTTGAGAAAAGCTGATCTATGCTGATCTTCTTGATACTTGGGGGGGGGGGAGGGGGAGGGGGGGAGGAATGCTATAAATTGTATGCAATCTAATCTCATTCATCCTGAGATTCAAGGCAGCACGATGGAAAAAGCCAAAGATGGTTGAGCATACAGCAGTAATGCCTCCTGGTTGTTATTGTGCCTCTCAAATGCTGTCTAGCTCATAGCAGCTCCATCCTTCCTACAGTGATATCATTTAATTGTAAGGCAAAGATCAGAGGTCTTTAACTCTTTAACCGAATCCCAATGTCTGCCAAATTCAATAGCTGTCATTCCTCTAGAAAAAAGACAGTGCAAGATGTGTTTTCTGATCTAATTTTACAGAAAAGAGGCCCAATTTACATACCATTTATTTAGTTATGTCCCCAAAATCAATACCTTTGTCTGTAGCTCTTTTATTTAAAATACATCACGACATGGCATACCACTATATAAATGAATGTTGCTCAACCCACACGTGGCTAATGTTTTCATCTGGCAAGCATTTTTCCTTAGAAGAAAAGTTGCAGAATTTAATAGAAAAACCCAAATGTGTATTAATATTGGATTCTTAGAAAATAGGCTTTTAAAAAGATATAGAAAAACAACATTTCTAAAATTATAAATATTGTTTGAAAAGGTCAGTCATTTACCCAGGCCCTATTTTCCAAATGGAGAACATATTTCAAGGAGAAATAATAGACGGGATATTTTTAAGAGTTAAAAAAAAAAAAACCAAAGAAAAATGTTGTTCAACAGAAATGTTGATCGTCATAAGAAAAAGCATGACAAGCAGCTTCCCATCCCTCCTTCCCCCAAGATCCCCCTCAGCATCTTTTAAGTAGACCTCAAATGTTTCAATAATTATAGGATAAAGATAACGTCTATGGTATAAGCATGTCCTGTTTTACACCATTGGTGTCAGAAGAGCTGCTCTTTTGTGAGTCAATGCTTGTGAACATGGCCCACGAAATAAATTCCTTCTGTGTAAGCAAAGGGTTGGATTGTGATGAGATGGTCCTTTGCAGTCCAGCTGGTGTCCAATGATTGTATTAAGAGTTGAAGTGAATGTGACTCCCCCCCCTCTTTCTATTGCTTATGCTGGCACAAGCAAATGCAGCCCAACACTGCAGAAGGTGTCATTAAAGCTCTGGTTTTGAAATGTCATAATATTTGGAGACATGGAAGTTAATAATGATTTTGGATGATTTAATTTGACATTATTATTATTAGCTTTTGAAGTTGCCGGTTAGAGCTCTATCTGTCGGAGGATATTCCATAAGCTGTTTTATCTTCAGGAGTGAATGTTAAAAACTGTGCCAGCTCTATAGGCACTCCTTTGCCACTCCTTTTTTCTGCTCCCATTCAGTCAGATGTGTAAGTCCACCTGCATTATCACAAGGGCGCTTACACCTGTCTTGGCCTCGTGGTGCATACAAGCTCTCACATACCAGCAGACCTGGCCTTAGCATCCTGACTATGACAGAACAAAATGATGCATTGCAAGTCATTTAATTCTATTTCCATGCTGTACTTTCAGTATTTTAAATATTTCTAGTGTGGCTGGTGGTGTTTTTTAAAAAAATATTATTTTATTTTAATCAATACAAATGGCATAATGGTAAAAACAAGTGTAGCAACTGTGACATTCAAACGTACAGTACATTATCAGAGTCTGATTAAAAACAGTTCTAAGAGCAATCCTATATACATTTGCCTGAGAGTCAGCTCAATTGAAAATAATATAACATTCCTCTGAATAGGCACAATTAGGGGAGTTTTTAGGAGAGCAACTTTTATCGTCCCTCTAAATTCCTTCTAACTTCTGGAAAGGACTGGGGTTTCTGTTTTATTCCTAACGCTCAAAAATGAATCGGAAATCTCTGCTTTGGCTCATGCCTACCTCTCAGGGTGTCCTCTGTGTCCAGGGGCTGCCAGTCAGAATGAGTGAATAGAGTTAAATTGAATTTCTTTTTTCCTTGTGGTGATCTAAACCTTCTATTCCTCCAGAGGAGAAGAGTTCATAACATTGTAGTGATCCTTTCCAAAACTATGACAAAGTTTTAATTTCATTTTATCTGTATAAAATAATAATTGGTATACAGTATATATTCCCACGCATGTATCATTGAGGCTGCTCTCTTCTGAATACTGAAATACTACAGGAAGAAGCTCTTAAAGACACTGAACTTCGCAAATATGCAGCTATTTCTTTTCTTTTTAAAATTTTAATTATGGCCAAAGCAGCTTAAATTAAAATTTTCTTTTTTTTTTTGCTTTTCCTTTGGTTATCCGAACAAGAAACTGTGTTCATGGGGGATACCTACTAATGCAGTGATGGTGAACCCTTTTCTTATGGCGTGCCAAAATTATGCGTGCCCACACCAATTTAATCCTCCCCGCCCACTTGCGCATGCACACGTGACACCCCCCTATGCATGTGTGCATGACCTCCCAGGTTCTGGCGGCTTTCCTGAAGTCTGGGGAGGGTGAAAACGGCCTCCCCCGGCCCTCCGGAAGGCCAAAAAACAGCTGGCCGGCATGCGCATGCACGCTGGAGCTGACGACTGACATGCCAGCAAATATGGCTCCTGCCACATGTGGCACGTCACTGCACTAATGGCTAAATAAACAGTCTTCTACCTGAAATAACTCAAGTGCCTGAGTTCATACAACAGTATAATCATACATTAATTATATGAACTAGACAACCATAACCATCAGATTATGTGACCCTTTTTCTAGTGATTAGGTACAGTGTGTTGGGCCCATTTAGAAAACAGTGTTTGTTCTGATCTATGACCGTAATGAAGTGCTAAAGTGAATAAAACATGGTTCACCATTCAACCTGGCCCCCAAACATAACCAGTGTCTGAGCTTTATAGTTCCATAGGTTCTTCTGTAGAGAACACATTCCATTGGTTCAAGTATTAAATGCATGTTAAAGTTGGAAAGATGTAGCTATTTCTCAGCTCTATGTTCTGAATGTCAACTCGCAAAGCATCACTGGCCTTGCTCCCGAGTAGTTCAGAACAGTAGGCAGTTTCACAAATCCTATTTGTTCTACAAACCTGTGCCCTTTTCAACTAAGTAGAAGCCAAAAAGATTGTGTTTGATTCTCTGTACATACTGGTTAAGCCATAAAACTGTTGGATTAAGCAGAGACAAAACAGTTCAGAAACTAATCATATATGCTCTGAGTCAAGGGTTTTTATAGATCCAGGAGGATCCCCATTGGTCATTTTTGTCACCTGACACGCTATTTCCTATACTGCCCTCTGGCCATCCACAGTAGGGACGGAGCAGGATGAGCAGATCAGCAGCGCCCTCTTCTGGCAAGATGTGCACAGAAAGCATAACAATGATGTAAAAGTCTAAAGATTCTCAGTCATCCAGGTCATGGTTGTCTCAAAGGTGCTTTTTCAGGAGGCAACTGGACTTTCTTGCTTTTTCTTTTGAAGACGTTTTGCTTCTCATCCAAGAAGCTTCTTCAGCTCCTTCCATTCCCCACTTATCCTATCAGAGCTTGGATGAGAAGCGAAACGCCTTCAAATGAAAAAGCAAAAAAGTCCAGTTGCCTCCTGAAAAAGCACCTTTGGGACATAACAATGACTTTTGGAGTGTCTTGTTCAAAACCCCCCAATGCCTTTGCTTAGCACAGTGGGAAACGTGTAGGAAGAGGCCCCTGCTAGACAGATATGCTGAGCGTAAACTTACAAATTTATGTGGAATTGTGTGGCATCTTGCAATGTTCCCTGGGATATGTGTAGTGTGGGTAACTTCAACAATTGTACCCGGTGCTTTGCTGAGTCAGGTGACTTAGCATTAATGAAGCATTTGGGGTGGGGGATTATTAAGTGTCTTAACACCCCCTCTCCAAGTTCTACAATATTTTAAAAGCAGAATTCCATTAATTAGTTTTCAGTTAAGTTTCTATTCTGTTATTTGTTCTAAAATTCTTTCTGCCATTGGTGAGCAATATAAGCAAGATAATAAAGCACTATGAAATGCTTCTGCATTTGCTACATGCAACACATATGCTATGAGCTGATTGTTTGATGGACTGAGCTTGTGTGGCAGAGATCTGCTCAGATAAGGGCATTCCTTCAGTGTATCTCTTTAAGATCTAGAGAGCTGCTGCAGAAGAGGGCATCCTACAGCAGTGGACACTTCATTTATCTTTCCCCTAGATATTTTCATGTAGGTTTTCTTCATTCCATTTGATCAGGGGTGAAATTCAGCAGGTTCTGGAGAACCGGTAGAGGAAATGTTGAGTAGTTCGGAGAACCGGCAAATACCACCTCTGGCTGGCATCAGGAGTGGGGTGAGAATGGAGATTTTGCAGTATCCTTCCCCCGCCTGTCCGCCAAGCCATCCAGATCTGGTAGTAAAATTTTTGAATTTCACCACTGCATTTGACTTTTTATACATGGATGTTTAGTATATGTGTCATTCGGAATAGAGGTACTAAATCTGCCCTCAAAAATCTAGATGACTACAGGAATGAAATAAAAACAGTGTTCTCTCATGGTCATCCAGATTTTTGAAGCCCAGATTTGGTAGTTCAAGTTGAAAATGATTCAAGATTTCACAAGATCAATGTCTGGACTGGACTCTTGAAAAGATCTTGTTTTACTCTTTCCTTATCTGGCTGGAAAGTGTGCCTTTTTATGATAAGCCTATCACGCCTGAATATGTTGGAGGTGATACCTTATTTTTTAAAAATAATATAAGGTACTTTATAGAGATGAAAGTGTGTGAACATAAAGTGGAATGATGTTATTTGGACTTTAAAAAAAAGGCTTTGGATGAAGTTGGGCCTACTGATCGAAATATCCCAGTCCTGTCCTTAACTGTTAACAGGGAATGCTGGGCATGGTATGGTTGCAACCTCAACTGACCAACACCAAGACAGATGGCAGAAGTCAATATTCACGGGCTCATCTACTGATAGCCATAGCATCTGGAATATGAGAAAATTAAAAAATATATGAATTAATGAATGGAAAAGGAGGAATGAAAGAAAGAGTGGGCTTATACGTCATTTGTGAAACAGATAGAAAGAAGAAAATGTAATTGATGTGAAGCTGGTCTGATTCTGCAATAATAGAACTGATGAATATATGCAGGAAAGTGAAGATGTAGGCTATTTATTTATTTTTTAAAATAAAAAAAATATTTTTAATTTTCAAAACGAACACAACACATCCTTCTTTACATACTGCAGAAAGTGTATCAGTTGGTTACAAAAAGGCTCTCGTGCATCTCTTCCACAGTCAACAAACATAATTCATATTAACTCAAGTATTTTAACTCAGATATTTATACATGTTACCATCATCATACCTCCATTTTCATTTGACTATAATTGTTTAAACATCCATCATAAAATAGATCAAGATTTAATACATAACCACATATTGGCATTTCATTTACTATTTCTAAAATCCTCCAATAACACTGAATCCTTATGTCCTATTCTAGCTAAACATCCATAATATTTACTAACGAAATTTTCTAATCCTCCTTTCCAAATTACTGTTTACAATTTACATCCAGTTTCCTTATGTTGTACTCATACCTATATATACGTTGTTATCATTATCCCTCCTTTATTTAACTATATCCTCTATCATAACATTTCCCCCTAATAATCAAGACTTAACTGTATCTAACTTAGTTCTTTTTTTATTAAGCTTTATATATAATCAAAAAGATTTCTAATCTTCCTTTCATGGGTACCATTCAATATTCATATCCAATTATTACTTATCATAACACTACACATTGTATACATTATTATCATTATCAATTATTTATTTAACTACATCTATTGTCACTAAATTTCACTAAGTTTAACTAGTTTTAAATTATATTCTTCCATCTATCAACCTGTATCATTCCAGTAGCAAAACAGTCTCATATCTTCTGCCATTTGTGGTGTCAGTCCTCTAATCATCTCCTTAATCAACTTTGTATGGACTCCTCTTAGCAACTCCTTGCTTATAAAATCTCTCATGTAATTTCGATGCCCTTCTTCTATTTCCTTAATCAGCTTATCTTTGATTGTAGTGTTATCAATGATGTTGCTAATAAAGTTTCTCTCTTTAAATCCATAAATTCTTTTGTTTCTTCTTCTTCTGTATCTTGCCATCTGGGGTAGATTTCCCCTCCATTTAATTCTCTTTCAGTATTCCACTCTTTCCATTTTCAGAGACAAACCAATCACCATAAATATCAGCAATTTTAATTTCGTTATATTCATTTTTCTCTTCGATTTTTAGGATTTTAACCAACACTTTTTCGACTTGATAAACATGTCCAACTTCATCATATTTTACTGTTAGATGTTTTAAGTCTTCCAACTTCTTCTCTATCCTCTCATATGTGTTTGATAATTTCTGTATTTCTGAGAATATCTTTTGCAGACTTAAAGTTTCTTTCTGCTGTTGAAATTGTGCCATTATCTCCAGCTAACAAACACTGCTGCTCTAGCTTGGATGGTTTTAACAAGATTAAGCATAGATTCACAATAAAGTTTTATTTTCACTTTTCTCTGGTTAAAGATATACTTCAAAGGGACATCTGTATGCTTTTCTTCTTATCACTCTCTATAAACAAGCAGTGAGATCTTGGAGTGCCAAGCCAGGATAATCAGTGAGAAAAGTAAGAGTGTTTTCGTTTCCAATACACAAACCTCCAGCCTCTGAGTAGCGGTGTTATTGTTGCAATTTTCTTTGTTCTTTTTGTATCTTTTTTGTATTTCAAGTTTAAAAAAAGTCAGATTCTTGAATGAGCTAGAAGAACACCCACAGTAATGAAAGAGGAGAATTTTAGTCCATAGGTTACAAAGAATAATAAAAGAAAAAAATAGAAGAAGAAAACATAATCCATTTGTTTTAAAAGGCTTGCATAAATTCCATCCATGAAGATAGCATTTAAAAAGTAAGATAACCCACTGTCCAAAACCATTCCAAACTTAATTCCGCTGCTTATTTCTTCTGTTCTCCAATTTAAATTAATTTTAAGTTTTTTATAGGCAGTCTCTTTTAAAATGGTAAAAATTCCTCACCAGCGGAAACACTTTCTCTTTTCCTTATCCTTCCATTTTGGAGCCGTCCCGATTTCATTAGCCTAATGGCTGGATTTTTTGTTGCTGGCTTGAAGAACTTCTCTTGGATTGATCAGGGACTTTGCGATGTCCCTGAGATCAGCAAGACATATTCTTCCTGTTCACCATCTCTGCGCGACAGTTTAGGTCCGATTGGACCATCCAGTGGCAAAAGTATTAGCTGCGGTCTCTAAGCATCGAGACCACAAGTCCGTATCGTCACAACATTGGATCCTCCTCTCCAGGCTACTTATTTATTGAATTGAAATGGCACCCAGTTTGAAACAGCTCTGGGTGGCTTACAACAAACGTATACCCACAAACTTCAAAAACAAAAGAAACAAGGACCAAGACAATCATCCGTTAAACAACTCCGTACAACTCTGAGCTGAATTCACTCAATACCTTGGCATAATGCCCAGGGAACAGCCAGGACTTCAGTGGCTTTT
Organism: Natrix helvetica; assembly: GCF_964273705.1. NCBI lineage: Eukaryota > Metazoa > Chordata > Lepidosauria > Squamata > Natricidae > Natrix > Natrix helvetica. The sequence goes on along the minus strand of NC_138548.1, from coordinate 153,891,763 downwards.
GAAAGGACAACAGGTCAGGTCTATCCGAATTTCAGGAAATAAGGGCAGATGCCACGACAGAGAAGGCATATTTCTTGGATCCTGTCAAATAATATTAATAGAAAGGACCCAGAGCAATTATGAATGGGGGACCTGAAGCATATATCCAAAAGTATGAAGTGTCATCTGGACTGTTGTTGGTGCAAATGAAAATAAGAATTCATAGGTTAATGTTACCAGTAATTACATCCTGGGGATGCTGGTAATGGAAAACCGAGGGAAAGTTTGGGGGAAAATATTTGAATGAAATCAATTTTTGGAGACACCCCCTGCCCTATTTTGTTAAATGACATACATTTGATGGGTGGGAATAAGAAGAAATTATACAGAAAAAGTAATTGGGACATTTGAAGACCTGAGAATGAATGAGACGAGTGATAGAAAAGTATTCAATTAGCAAATATATATATATATATATATATATATATATATATATATATATATATATATATATATATATATATATATATATATATATATATATATATATATATATATATATATATATATATATATATATATATATATATATTTCATTTAAGCATAAATCTATTCATGAGTATACATTCATTTTATTCCACAAAAGAGTGGGGAATTATACTAATGGAAATCATAACAAAGACTTTTTGGGGGATGCTTGGTGATTCTATGACTATGAACTGTAGAACAAGTTGCAATGGTAGGTACAAAACCCTTACTTTCCAGATTTTCTTCTTGACACTCCAAAGACCTTACAAATCGCTTTCAGTCCTCTTGACACCTTTTGCCTGTCGCCAGCTTGGATTTCATGTTTTGTGTCTATAGAAGAACAAAATCCCTGTTCAAGAGAAAATATGTCATTTTTCATTGCATTTCATTATTTGCATCATGAGTTTTCCTTTCTATGTGAATTTGTGTGGCAAGTGTCCAGCCTGAACTTGATATGGGAGAAACTTTATCAGCATAATCTTTCTGGTAATCATGAAATGTTATTATTTCTGTCCGACTAGAAAACACAAAACAGAATCTTATTGATTTGTATGTTATTGCTTTAATTGCATCAAATGACATAATTGGTGTAAATAGGGGTAATGATGTCATTAGCATGTATGATTGTGACATTTAACAATGTAATTAAAATGTGTAATGACATGATAAATGTCCTTATTAAACTATGTGAGAAATGCACTGCAGGTGGATAGGCCATGATTTTTGAAGAAAGAATTTAAGCATGCTGTCATTTTTTAAAATGTTCCTTTAAGAAGTGTTATTGATAATAGTAATAATCTTAGATAATAATGGATAATAATAACTGTTCGTGATAGTGACATTGATTTTTAAACAGAAGTTAACTATGTTTGTAATTTTAACCTGTATTAATGCAGGGTAGGAAAAAAAAACATTCAATTCACCGTTCCCAAAGTGAAATATCTGCTTGCCATTTTCTTGCATTCCTACATTTTCCCATCCCCCAAAATAAAAATGCTATTATTATAAAACAATATTTGGGTTAAGGCACATTCCAGTGTTAGTGGGATAATCATGCATATGCAGATATCTAGACATTGGTATCTGAATATAGATCTTTGTAACGTTCATATTTTATTGTGTTTTTTAAAATCTAGGTGAAATGATAATATATACGGTATTTTTTGGAGTATAAGATGCACCGGAGTATAAGATGCACCAATATTTTGAAAAGTTTTTGCACTCTGCAGACCTCCCCAAAACAGCCCATTTTTCGCAAAAATGGCCCCGTTTTTCATCACAAAAAGGGCATGCATAGCTTTTAGGAAGCTTATAGAGTGCTCCTGGGGGCTGGGGGCAGGACAAAAATGAGCAAAAAAATTTGGCTTGTTTTCCACTTATTTCAGCCCTCCCCAGCCTCCAGGAGCACTCTGGGAGCCTCCTAAAGACTATGCATAGCCATTTTGGTGAAGTGGGCGGGGTTTTGGGAGGCCAAAAATGCTGTATTCAGTATATAACATGCACCCAGTTTTTCACCCTCTTTTTGAGGGGGAAAAGGTGTGTCTTACATTCCAAAAAATACAGTATATTGCAAGGGGCAGCTAATGGGAGCTCACCTGTCGCATGTCACTTGGGCCTTACTTTCCTGCTGACAAGCTCAGCATCTTTAACTTGTGAGCCGTTGTGCCCCCTTTCCCAAGTTATAAGAGAAAGGAAATGAAAATGCATTAAGCTTTCAAGCTCCTGTTTCTTTTTCCTATATCTATAAATTGACTAAACCAATAAGTTTCTTAGTTTGGCCCACTTTGAAGGGCTGGGAGACTCGGACAGTTGATTTTGGAGAATGTGTTTCTTGGGATGCCTTTCAAAGGCCAGATGATACCTCCTGCCTCAAAAAACATGTGCTATTGCTTTGATTATTTATGTGACATCGAGTCAATCTTGACTAGATGGACCTTCTCCAGGATGACCTTTCCTCAAACTGACTGTTCACGTCTCTCAGTGATGCACCCATTGTCAGTGTAATGGAATTCATCCTCCCTGCTGCTAATGCTCTTTCTCTTCTCTTTCTTTCCACCTTTCCCACCATTATGGACTTCCCAAGGAACCTGGTCTTTACATAATGTCTATGGATTGATTCTATGGTCTTTGTTTTCTTGGCTATGCATAGTATTCTATGGAGTCTTCTACAAGATCAAGGTTCAGAAGAGATACTGTTTCTATTCTACTTCTTTAAGGTTCAGCTTTCGCTTCCACAGTGTGTCACATGAAAAAGAGAATGTGCATGATTCTATTGTTTGTAGGTATAGACACACCACACAATCGGAATACCTTTATTGTACCTGTTGTGGCCCGCTGGCTGCCAGCAGAGCTGGCAGCAGAGTCGGACAGTGAGGAGGTTGGGGAGGAACATGGGCCAGTCCTGAGGGCTGAGGAAAGCTCAGACAAGGGCTGTGCATCAGAGGCAGAGAGGGAGCTAGACAGCAGTGAGGCAGAAGAACAGCTGGAGTCTGTTCCCAGTGTGTGCATGCACAGAGCTGCCAGAAGACAAGAACAACTAAGGAAGCAGGGTTGACTTAAAAGTAAAGCCACACATTGGAGGTGATTGGTCCCTCCCATAGGAAACAAAAGAGGAGCAAACAGGGAGTGGGCTTTTGCAGGAAACAATTCATTCATTCGGTCATGTGAATAGTGGAAATTTCTGTTTGTAACTATAAGAGACTCTGTGGCAAGTTTGGCCTTGCCCTGTGTTTGGAAACTAATTATTTGGCAGCTCACCAAACAAGGTAAGGTTCGTATTTGATAAACATTCATCTGAAAGACTGTTTGCTAAGCCTTGCGGACTGTGAATGAAAGGAACTCACAGTCATGTAAAAGCGGCTTGGCAAGGACCAAGACTTTGCTTCTTGCTGTTTAAGGAAGCTTGGGTCAGAACAGTACCCAAATATTATCTTTACTATAGCCTTCCTGATTATGAAAGCAATGCCAGTCCTTCATTTTTGTGTCCAGAGCAACTGTAAACAGCACAATCTTTGGATTGAAAGTGTTTGATTCCAGTCTATTTCAATTCACTGAGCCTAAGAAATGAAATGCTACTTCATCTTTCACTCTGTTGATAATTCCCATGTCAGCAACTAGAACGTCCAAAGGCTTTAATCTAGCCATATTGCAAACCCTATTAGTCCTCTGAAAGATCCTCAGTTCTTCCTCAGTAGCATGACAAATGCCATTTGACCTGAGTGGCACTATATTGACAATCACTTTATCATTTTTATCCATGTGGAATACAAGAATGGTCTAGCACGGTCTTCTACTTTGCTGCATGAAATGATGGCTTTACCATTATCAATAAAGTGAGCATGTGCTTCTAGCATCTTTCTCTATTACTGCAAGCCATGGTTGCCTGCTTGCTTTAACTGGGCAGCTGAGATGACTTTCACACCTTGGGTGATCCTGCTGTGAGTACCTATTCTTGGCACACAATCTTAGCATTTTTCACTCATCCCTTCCACTATGAGTCAGCATAGCAGAAATTGTGGAGGGATGGAGAATGTTGCCACTTTAGATATTGCCAAACTATAACTCATATTATTGAAGCCAACATGGCCAATGACAAAGAATCGTAGAATAAAATAGAATAGAATTCTTTATTGGCCAAGTGTGATTGGACACACAAGGAGTTTGTCTTTGGTGCATATGCTATTAGTGTACATAACAAGACAAGATGCATTCATCAAGAATCATAAGGTACAACACTTAATGATAGTCACAGGGTACAAATAAGCAATCAGGAAACAATCAATATCAATATAAATCGTAAGGATACAAGCAACAAAGTTTTAGTCCTGTGGGAGGAGATGGGTGAAATGAACGATGAGAAGATTAATCATAGTGCAAACTTAGTAAACAGTATGACAGTGGTGGGGGAATTATTTGTTTAGCAGAATGATGGCGTTCAGGAAAAAAACCTGTTCTTGTGTCTTGTCTTGGTGTTCAGTGCTCTAGAGCATCGTTTTGAGGGTAGAAGTTGAAACAATTTATGTCCAGGATGTGATGGGTCTGTAAATATTTTCACGTCCCTCTTTTTGACTCGTGCATTGTACAGGTCCTCAATGGAAGGCAGTTTTTTTCTGCAGTTCTGATTATCCTCTGAAATCTGTGTCTGTCTTGTTGGGTTGCAGAACCAAACCAAACAATTACAGAGGTGCAGATGACAGACTCAATAGCATAGACATAGTTCAGAGCATAGACACCAAGTTGCCATCTTCCAGACCACAATTTCTTAACAAAGAATAGGTCTCAGCGTAGGACCTATTCTTGAGTAATCATATGCAGGATTGTGCTGAATGTCCTGTTGAAACTGTGAACAGTTTCTACCGAGTTTAGTAGAGTACACACATAGCCATACCGTGCAAGCTTCACAACCAAACTGGATCCAAATGGGTTCATTTTAAGCAAGATAAAATGTAATAATGCTTATTCAGTCAAGATTTGAAAACATGCAAAAATAAAATCAAATGATTGAGATAAAGTACTAGCATAACAAGGAATCTCTGTAATAAAAATGTAACATATGCTACTATAATGGTATGATAATTACTTGTGCAAGTGTAAATCTAAAATACTACAGTCTATGAGGTAAGAATACATTTCACTGGAAGCAAGATAACTAACCTGTAATAAACTTTGAAGTGATGAATAAAGCAGAATTGGTTATTCCTGCAACTAGTTATGCATTATTTTTATTGAGGCAACATAGAATTTGGATGTCTGGCCTTCTGGGAATTACATAAAAGGGATAGAATATAAGCAGACCTAATCAATATCTTTGTAACAAAAGGAATTCCAGATCATATAAGTCCTGCTCCCAGCTTAAGAAGAGTTTCTTAAAAATGGAAATAGTTCTAAAGATTATGTCTATACATTTTTTTTTACTTCCTACAGGTAGTCCTTGGCTTACAACCAGGGGTGGGTTCTGTCAATAACTACTGCCTGTTCACTTGTGGGCGTTTCGCGGGCGTGCTTCGCATGCATGCACAGTGCAATAAAAAATATTCAGCGCATGTGCAGAAGCAAAAAAACAAGATGGCACTGCCTATGCCACCTACTAATGGCGCCGCCTATGGCGCCGCCTGGACAACCAGTTTGGGGGCATGGCAGGCCTGGGTCTCTGCAGGTTCCAGAAACCCAGGCTGCCAAACCACTACCGGTTCGTCTGAACCGGTCCGAACCGGTTGGAACCCACCACTGCTTACAATCAGTTGTTTAGTAACTGTTTGAAGTTCTGATGAAGTTTGCCAGGCAGAACTACAACATTGTTCAAAGTTACCCTCACTAAAGATAATGTTAGCTTTGATTCAAACTTGTTCCTAGTAAAACACTATTGGTCAACTTTTCTTTTATTCCTGTTTCATTTTATCCCCTTCAGTGGCTTCTTTTTAATCTTCCATGGTGCCGAATGTTGGAAGATTACTATGGGTAATTTCTAGTTTAGTTTGCTCTCAAGACAGTCCCATTCAGAGAGAGTAAATTTTACTCAATTCTGTAACAACATAATAAATGATAGCTTGATGTATATTTAGCAAACATTAGAAAAAACAATTTTCTTCTTTTGTCACAGTTAACTGATAAAAGGAGACAAAGCACAGGCAAAAATAGAGGGAAAGATGAGAACAGGTAACAAATAAAAATATAGAGGACTTAATATTAACCATATACACACAGTTTGTTTTCCCTTTTTTTGCTGGACTTAAAAAAAAAATCTAAGGTAGCCTACAGTCCTAGGATTTTCTAATGGTTTCCCATTTGAGTACGAACCATACTCAAACCAACTAATAGGACAGCTTCATTGTCATTTTTAAATCCTGGTCGTTTGCCTCCAAAATTATTTTCCTGATTATGATACATTAAAGCCTATTCATTCTTGTAGCCAGAGCGCCATAGTATACCAAAGTGTGAATGATTTTTCCTGGAACACACTGGCTTAAATCCAGTGATGTATTTATTCTTCAGAATTATCCAGGGGTGGACTTCAAAATTTTTAGTAAGGGGTTCTCTGCCTGGTTGCTGGGTGGGCATAGCCATGGTGGGTGTGGCCTAATTGGCCTCCTGCACCATGGCGGTGGTGGGAGGGTGAAAAATGCCTCCCCTGGCTCTGGAGGCCCTCTGGAGTCCCCATGTGGCTGGTTTTGGATGCAGGGCCTGCGCAGAGGCTCAGGGAGGGTGGAAAGCTCGCCTACTGGAAATTCAGGAAGGATGGAAATGGGCCTGAGAGGGGTGGGTGGGATGGGCAGGGCTAGCAAGGAGTGGGATGTGGGAGTTCTCTGAACTGCACAGAATCTTAGCTAGAGCTTCTCCCAAACTCCTGCGAAGGCTCAGCTGCCCAGCCCTGGAATTATCCCATTTCTCCTCCACTGCAGCCATCAGAAGGTCCTGCTTAGAAAAATGTGTTTTTTATCACAGGGTTCCAAGCAGAGGTGGGTTCCTACCGGTTCAGATTGGTTCGGCCGAGTAGGTATTAACTCAGCCGGACACACGCCCGAACTGGTTCTATCGGTGGTGCCGTCTTGTTTTTTGCTTCTGCGCATATGCAGAAGTATTTTTTTTACTTCTGTGTATGCGTCAAGCACGTGTGCGCCTGAAGTGCGTCCCTAAGCGAACCGGCAGTAAAAGAAGCCGGAACCCACCCCTGGTTCCAAGGCATTGGATTTAAGACTTAAACTTCAAGGTGACAGGATAATTTCTGCCACTGAGAGAGCAGCTTCAGGGATAGAAATGATTGCTTGATGTCATCTTCATTGAATGTAGCTGTTTGCAAAACTGCGGTTTAATTCCACATTGATTCCATTGATGAGATGGGATGCTTATAAGATACCCAGGATTTATTTAAGAGCTACACCACCGCAATGGTTTTCTGAACTGTGAATGGGAAAGTTCTCCATTTTATGGCAGGTGCTGGGAAAACTGACCTTCCTTGATCTTCCCTGACAATTCCTGACTAAATATTTAGCCTTACTCTTTAAATCTAATCATCTGCATAGATAGATTGAAGTCAATGCATCCGTTGCAAAAAAATTGGGCACATTGAAGAAACTCTATGAGCTGAATATAGCACTCAAACAAAATTCTACCTTCAGCCTTTGAATAGGTTTTGAATGAAAAAATATTGCGTGTGCTTTTCTCTCTCTTCTTGGTGAACGTAGTTAATTCAGTCACAGGAGTATTTACTATTCATAAATTACGAGGCAGCCTTTGACTATATTGTGAATTATATTGTCGCTAATTTAATCAGAGGAAACCTTTTTTCCCCTCGCCTAATGTGTTAATAATAGACTGTGTTGACACCACGTGGATAATTTTTTTAGATGGCTTTTTCTCTCTCACAAGGAGCTGTTGTTGAAAGGTTTTACTATTATATTAATCTCTATTTAGGCTAAAGCTGTTATATAGGTGCCATTTAGATGATTATCTAAAACTGTGTGTTTCTGGAGAACGTTTTGTTTGTTAGACTGTTCAGAAAAATGTCGCAGTTCAGAAAGCTGATGCCAATTGTCATGATAAATAGGATTACTCCATTTTCATCAACGAGAAAGAGATAATTTCAAAAAGTGGACTGATGTTTTCAGTTTGAGTTAGATATAAATAGTCTTTCAAAGTTACTTTCCAGATTTTTGGACAACAAAGAAACAGTCTCTCTAAATTTCTCCAAGGGATGAAGATATTGTCAAGAGCAGTAGCCCTCTCCCTGCCCCTAAAAACCCCATGGGAGGTGTCATTTCATGATGTTTTCCTTTGGCATGAAATGAGGAGGAGATATCAGCAGACTGTAGACCAGTGGGGAGAAGTTTATATAATAAAAAACAAGGAAGTTCACACACATGCATGCATGCTGTTTGGTGACCATCTAAGGGCAAGAATGCCACATTCCATCAATGAGAATTTCTCCACTGTTTCCTTTGACTTGAGAAGAAATTTCGGAAGCAAATTCTTCCCTCAAATTCAACAGCAAAACAACAATATAATGGTAGAAAAAGATTCAAAAAATTACATTACGTCCAGCATAAAGTAATCTGTGATGCCTTCACTGAACCTTCAAACAGATGAGATATGAGTACTAATTCTTGGGACAATTTCTGCCCTTATTTCATATGGTAATTAAAACCATATCATAAATTTAAGCTTTGCCCAAAATACTGCTTAAGGTAAAATACACACTATTCCCAGTTCCAAATTTCAGAGGCCAATTAGATGAGTAATAGTAGCATTTGCTATCACATTCAAATGTGGCAGACTTTAGAGGTCACACGGTGGTTTTAAATAGCCTGACCCTATTTTGTTTTTCAGCATCTGCTGGTTTATTTGGCTTATAGCTTCTGGATCACACCTGGATCCCAAAGGCATTATTAAAAAGTACACATGATGGATGGCTGTGTTTCAGTGCTTCATTTGGGAATATTAAAATAATAGAATAACAGAGTTGGAAGGGACCTTGAAAGTCTTCTAGTCCAACCCCCTGCTTAGGCAGGAAACCCTACACCACTTCAGACAAACACAAACTGACTTGCTTCCCCACAAAACATAAAGATAACCTGTATCCAAAAATATTATGGCATTTATTTATTTGTATCCTGCCTTTATTATTTATTACAAATAACTCAAAACAGCAAACATACCTTCCACCTCCTATTTTCCCCACAACAACCATCCTGTGAGGTGGGTTGTTGGCCCCAAATAATCCAATTTAGGCTTTCATGGCTAAGATGGGACTTTGATTCACAATTTCCTGCTTTCTAGCTTGATGTCTTAACCACTAGTCCAAACTTGGCTCTTCTTCCACGTACTGGCAGAAAAAAATCCCACTGCCTTTCTTTCAATAAATGTGTGCTTTGTGACCAGCCGACTTCACCACAGTAGCTTTTCATGGTGGGGATCACACTTTCACAGTTCCTCAGCATACTTTCAAAAGGCAGAATAGCCTCACTTTCCCCCTGCCGGCTGCACATGATGTACAGTTTACAGGTGCCTTTTCAAAGGGTTGCTGTTAAAAATAATAATTGAACATGGAGTAATGAAAGAGCAAAGGACCTCTTGGGTATCTGTGGGCAGGAATGTCTGCAAATGGAGCATTCTGGCTTTTACACCATTATACAGTCTTGTGCCAAACCAAAGACCCATGTACCTTGAGTTTGGGGTTTGGATGCTTGGTGGAGCCCCCTATTTATCAGGGCATGCACTGCTTCCATCAGCAATAACCAGCTACTCTAGTTTCTAATATATTGGTAAAAGACTGGGCCTGTTCAGTCAACATCTGAGGCAAACTGTCAAAAGTCACCCATGCAGTAGGTGGTCACATCTTGATGATGTGTCTGTCATGCTAAAACAGTCGTGTACTGACATACTTTATGAGCATGGACATGTTTTAGAGAGGAACAAAAAGGGTTGGCCTTTACGAAGGAACAAGAAGAGCAATTCCTTTCGGAGAAGACATATAATTTGAAATAATAGGGCATCAATAGTGCATATAGGAAATTGCTGTAAAATGAGAATTTTATATTCAGCTTTTCATACTACAGCTCTGCTCCTTCCAAAATGGGCGACTGTGCTATCTCTGAAAATATATGTTGCACAAAGTGTACATTGTTCTCACTGGTTTTGAGTTAAGAAGACAGGGTGGAAATTTGGAAAGAATTATACGCTCTGCATTATCCCTATACTGTGCTGCATCTAAATGGCATCGGCTTCAGGGGAAATAGTAAATTGTTTTGTGTAGCCACTGGCTGAATAACCTCAATGGTTTTCTCAGCTGAGACATGAAGATGTGTGATTTTGATTATGTAGAACTCATGTATTAATTTTGCACTTTTGTGTACTGTGTATACCCATGCTGTTTGCTAATATTTGCTCAGGCATAGGGGTGCCATCTGAATTGACCCAATATGGTCCAACAAGTCAACCAGAATGCTGCAGTAATGCAGGCAAAGAATACTAATAATGGATATGCTCTAATAAGATTACTATTAGCTCAGCAACCTCTGGAAGCTACAGTGCATAGCAAAGTGTTCCAGTCCTGTGTTGAGGCCATTATATAAACTACATGCCCTTGAGATCACCTTGCCAGATTACAGTTCTTTTCATATCTGATACACAGCCATGCTTGTTGGAATGCCTGGGAATTGTAATCCAAAAATATTTAGCAATAGCACTTAGACTTATATACTTCTCCATAGTGCTTTACAGCAGTCTCTGGGTGGTTTACAATGTCATCCTTATTTTGTCCCCAATAATCTGGGTCCTCATTTAGTGGCTTCGGAAAAACGGAAGACTGAGTCAACCTTGAGTCCCATCAGGATTGAACTCCAGGCAGGCTGTGGGTAGAGTTTGCCTGCAATACTGCATTCTAACCACTGCACCATCAGGAATTTTTAGACAGAAACGGGGAGGGAATCTGGAATAATGAATAACAGGCACTCGATTAAGATTGCAGATTTCTCAATAAATATAAGAATAGTCAAATCAGCTGCAGAGAAGAAGGCACAGAAGAAGCAGTGGGTTCTTTCATTCATGAAATTCAAATTTCGAAAGCTATTTTATTTCTCACTTTTCAGGTTATTACAGCCAGTTTTCAATGCTGAACTGCAATTGATAGGACACTAAAATTACATTTTATTTCACCCTCTCCTTTGAAAAACTGCTTTAATTCTTAGAATGCTAGGTTGAGGAATCATGCTAAGCCAGGATTTTTAAATTACAGTTGGTTGAAGATATAGTGGCCTTTTTTAATGCATGATGTTTAGCCATAAAAAATAGGTTCACATATGAGACTATATACAAAAAAACCAACCCCAAAACTAAACCAGTCACATTTTGGTGCAATGCACTGTGTAAAATCCTGGCTACAGTAGAGAAGAAATATATTGTTTTCTTAGATGATGAGCAGATAAGAGCACAATAATATTCTGATTACAAAAAACCCCCAACACATTCCCAATGCAGAGAGGCTTCGATTTCATTAATTTCTTTAAAAAGAGGAAAAAGATAATTCGGATCCAGATCAAGATACTGAACTTTGTTTTATAATGTGTAGATTGGAGTTATGCTGAGCATGTGCATGAATCTAAGTGATAGATGATAATATTCTGCAGGGGAATATTGGTGAAAAATTGGAATGGGTGGAGCAAGAGTTTGCCTTTTAATAAGATTTTAATTCCTGCCTTTTGATAAGATTTTTGTTCTGCCCCTTGCCTCTTGCAGTACATTATCTGTAAGTTAGCAAAGAAGGCTGCAAGGTGTTTGTATTCAGGAGGCAACGATGAGCCCCTCTTTATTTCACTTTTACTGCTTGCTTTGTTCATTAAGCTAATTATAGCCTCCTGCATGACTCCTTTTCATTTGCCTTGTTTCTCCAGCTTGATCCTTTCCCCAACCCTACAATCGACTGTTACTGAACAGTTGAAGCTGAACAGGAAGGAATTGCAGGTGTCAACTCACAGTTTACAAATATGACATCTCCTCTGGCATAGCTGGAAATATGAAATATTGATTTATGTGCAGTAAAAGGTCTTATAAAAATGATCACATACACATGAGAGATTAATGCGCTGGAGATCAATAGAAATTTCATTCTTGACGCTAGACTGTCACCTATGGTGAAATGCTAAAATACAGAAATCAATATTATCTATGAAATGTCAAATTTATTATAATTATGAGGATGAAAGCTGGCCAAGTGGCTCCCAAGAGAGAAAGAAGGATAGGTTACTGTGCTGAAGCATCCTTCATGTCCCTTGTTCACTTGCTGCCAATTTGAGAACAATATTGGTGCTGGGGGTTTTCAGGCATTATGTATCACCATGTAGTAACAAATTCCTCCTGGAATATTTAACTCTTGAAACTGACAATAACACCCGTGTTTTCGTAGCCAAAAGGTTCAGAACTTTGGAGTAGTGGGGGCAGGGTGGGGGTGGGGGTGGAGGGAGTCTGGATAGGGGTGGGGGGTGGGGGGCAGCCAAGGCAGAGAAAGGAAAAGAAAAAAGAAAAATGCATTCCTAGAACAAGCAGTTTAACACATGCAGAGGTTACCTTATACTGGGTGGGAAATGGTACCGTTTCGTAAGCGTTTACACAGCACGAAATTCTTAGCTTGCGCTAAGCTTATTTCAATACTGAACAGGTAGAATGGCTGCTGGATCTGGGAAGAAGCAAAAGAAATGACTTCTTGAAGCTCTGTTGTCTCCCATTGAGAAGCAAGATTCTTAAAAATGGCCTTTTAGTGACAATTTGCTGCGCCTGGCTCTTTTTTCAGAAGCATTTTTTTAAAAAATCTGGTGGCCTCCTTGCTTCATGTATCACATTTAGCGAAGCCTTCTGAAAAAACACAACAAAGCTAAAATGTTATGGGCTGGTAAGAAAACAATGAAACTGTTTTCCTTGTGGCTTTCAAGCTTTTTTAAAAAAATGCTTTTGTTTATTAAAAAAAAATACACTCCTTTTCTCAGAGGCCTGCACCTGTCCATGTTCTTCATTTGAAGTCCTATTAATGAAATGTTAATACTGTTAATGGCCAAGTGTGATTTTGAGACTTCACAGTCACTTCCCATCCAGTTGTAATTTGCCTCTCTTGTTTTCTAGATTCAGCAAAGCACCAAAGCAGGAGAATTCAGATCCCATTGATTCAATCTCATGATTTAAGTGCCCGATAATCTAACTGAAGTGATACTATAGGTATGATTTGGAGGAGCATCTTGTGTGTGTGTAAAAGATGTCTTGGCATTTCTTGCAAAAGAAGTGAAAGATAATTTTAGTTTCTTAGCTACTAATATATTATTGCCAACAATACTATCTTCTGCTTTCGCCTACAAGAGCATCAGAGGTAGGTTCCTATCGGTTCGGCTCGGTTCGGCTGAATAGCTAGTAACTTGGCGGCCTGGGTCACTGGAACTGTTAGTGACCCAGGCCTGCCACGCCCCAAACTGGTTCTCCTACGGTGGCGCCATCTTGTTTTTCAGTTCTGTGCATGTGCAGAACAATTTTCATTGCAAAAATTCATTTTTTTGTTTTAAAGGTTTTGCACATGCGCAGACCTTTTTATTTGCAAATGCGCATGCATGTGGAGGACGCATCTGGCGTGCGCACACAAAATTTTTGGGCACACCAAACCAGCAGTAATGCCGGCAGCAACCCACCCCTGAAGAGCATGTATGTTTGTGTGTGTGTATCATCCCAATAAATTTGCAAATATTAAAGTGCAAATCGCTTAGAAATCTTTCTCCCTGAAAATTTCGAGATATACTTGTTTTATAAGAGCATTTAAAAATGCCGGATAAAGTGAAATGTCTTTAAATATTTGCAGTATCATCTTCTTTTGAACAGCTATCATGTTCTTCAGCTTAACTCTCTCTCCTTGCTTTCTGTTCTATGTTCTTATATATGAAATAACCTTTGGATGATGATATGGCCAGAGTTATATTAAGTTGCTGTAATGCAGATTTATCATATCTAATATCTAATAACTCTTTGCTTAGTCTTTAACTTCACTTCCTTACCGTTTCTATTAAGGCGTTTCTGACAGTGATGATCCTCAAGTTTTATTGGAGAGATTTTGCCTCCATAATTCACTTATACTGAATTCTTTTGGTTTTTCTGAAATTCATGTATGAGGTGCCTGAAGTCTTTGATTATTGGGATGGAATATTTTTTTTTAAATAAATACATTATTTTTCTATTATTGTTAGACCTTTCCTTTAAATAGTTGTTGTTATTTCCCTATTCCTTTCCACTGTAATGCATTGGTTTACCTAATTCATAGGCAATGAATGGGTGATGTAATGAAGGGGATTGTTTTCTAACTAGTTTGTTGCAGAGGCTGGTGCTAATTTGGGCTGGGAGGGATTGACTGACCTACATCATGTTCACATTCTCACTCTCCCTACCCCCCCCCCCGGCTCTCTCTGATCAATATCAGCCCAAATGTCTATGGAGATTCTCAGTCATCCAGGACATGGTTGTTCCAAAGGTGCTTTTTCAAGAGGCAACTGAAGAAGCTACTTGGATGAGAAGCGAAACATCTTCAAAGAAAAACCAGAAAGTCCAGTTGCCTCTGGAAAAAGCATCTTTGGGACATCAAATCAATCCACTGCAGGATCAAGACCACTGAATGTTATGGACTATACTGATCCAGTGTGGTTTGCTAGATTGATAGATAGATAGTTTTCAACATCTTAGTCTGAGAGAGAGTGATTGGTCCAAAGTCATCCAGTTGGCTTCTTTACCTAAGGAAGATTAGACCTCTGCTTTCCATTCTATGCAACAGTGTGGTAACAGAGTTCGAAGGGACCTTGGAGGTCAGCCCCCTGCTCTTGTAGGAGACCTATACTATTTCTAACAGATGGCTGTCCAGTCTCTTCTTAAAAGCCTCCAGTTTTGGGGTACCCACAATTTCAGAAGGCAATTTGTTCCACTGGTTAATTGTTCTCAATTTTAGGAATTTTCTCGTTAGTTTTAGGTTGCTTCTCTCCTTGGTTAGTTTCAATCCATTGCGTCTTGTCCTGCTTACTGGTGCTTTGTGAAAAGAAGTAAGCACTATTACACACATTGGTGTATTATTTTATATATCTCTCTCTCTCTCCCTCCCTTCCCTTTTAGAAAAGATTTTATAAAATATTATAGTAGCGAACTGTAGAGTTTGTGGTTTAATGCACGAGTTTGTTAACCTGATGAGTAAGACTCTGCCCTGGATATATTTGTATGTATTTATTTCACAGATTTATTTTCTCTGTCTCCTTTTTTAAAATGATGGTTTTTAATAATATGACATATAATAATACGGTAATAATAAAAATAAAATCAAGGGGCAGCGTTTGAAAATGAATTGAGATAAACAGTCCCACTTAAAATGACTAGGAAAATTAATGTTGGTTCTCCTTGTGCTGAAATGCCAAGAAATTAGGCTCTAGGTCATAGAGTAGAGTAGAAAATATAGCTTGCATTATAAGCGTATAAAGGTAGACCAGGCTGCTATTGTGGAACAGTTTAAGTTGGCAATAATGGGTGAATGGGAACACTGAGAATGGGAAGTCTCAGAATTGCCTTTTTTATCCTTAACAGTGTCACATTAGGTCAATGATACCTGTGGAGAGAAAGGTTTACCAATGCTGCTGAATTGCAACTGGTTCCTAGCAAGTAAACATCCCTTAAGAAGTAATCTTGGAAACTTCAATTCAGTATATCAGAGGGACGGAGGGACAGATCTCCCAAATATGAGCAGGGTTGCAGAGAGTCCTCTTTTTTTTAAAGAAGGCTGTTCAGGTGTGTCTAAGGAAGATGGGAACACTGCCCAATGCTTTGTCCCGGTTTGAACTGTGAAAGTTGCCTCTGGGTTTGCTCAAATACAATAGAATAGAATTCTTTATTGGCCAAGTGTGATTGGATACACAAGGAATTTGTCTTGGTGCATATGCTCTCAGGGTACATAAAAGAAAAGATACATTTGTCAAGAATCGTAAGATACAACACTTAATGATAGTCATAGGGTACAAATAAGCAATCAGGAAACAATCAATATAAATCATAAGAATACAAGCGACAAAGTTACAGTCCTGCAGTCATAAGTGGGAGGAGATGGGCAATAGGAACAATGAGAAGATTAATAGTAGTGCAAACTTAGTAAATAGTTTGACAGTGGTGAGGGATTTGTTAAGCAGAGTGATGGCGTTCAGGAAAAAAACTGTTCTTGTATGTAGTTGTTCTGGTGTGTAGTGCTCTATAGCATCATTTTGAGGGTAGAAGTTGAAACAATTTATGTCCAGGATGCGAGTGGTCTGTAGATATTTTCACAGCCCTCTTTTTGACTCGTGCAGTGTACAGGTCCTCAATGGAAGGCAGGTTGGCAGTCATTGTTTTTTCTGCAGTTCTGATTACCCTCTGAAGTCTGTGTCTGTCTTGTTGGGTTGCAGAACCAAACCAGTTATGATGCACAGGTGCAGATGGCAGAAATGAAAATGGAAATGAATTTGTACAGTACTCTTAGTTCCCCTGCAATAGACATATATTGTTTCCCGTGACCCTTGGGTTAAAATATCATTCATTCATTCATAAATAGCCCACCTTTATTATTTTTGCAAACCACTCAAGAAGGAGAACATATCGAACACACCTTCCTCCTCCTCCCATTTCCCCCCCAACAACCATCCTGTGAGGTGAGTTGGGCTAAGAGAGAATGGCTGGCCCCAAGGTCACCCAGTTGGGCTTCATGAAATCACAATTCCCTGCTTTCTGGCCTGCTGACTTAACCACTACACCAAGTTGGCTCTCTCTCTATTCATTTCATAAAGTATAATGAATACAAGTAAACAAACTGTTTATTTCTTGCCCAATCCCAATACTGACACTTCACATTATTCAAGGGACAGGGGGAATGACTCACAAATTTACTTAACATTTTATGAGCTTAAAGTACTGCAAAGTTTGCAAACCTCTGCTGTAGCTTAGCAGTATCAAATAACTGCAATATACAGTATATATAAAAAAGATAATAAGTCCCAATAAATTTAGAGATGGTTTACAGACTTTCAGGCTTATGGTCCTTTCATTTAGATCCTTTGAATAACAACTGTTTAGCTACAATCAGCCATCAATACTCTCTGTGTGGTAAAATTGAATTGTTAAGAAAGCAGATAAACTAGCGGCATGCAGGTTGTTTTCTGCTAAGACCTTTTTCTTGTAGAATGATTGCTTTAGCAGAAATACTCTGTATTTTCAGTGAAACATGAAAATATTCAGTGAAATAGAAAACATATATAGAAAGAAAATGAAAAGGGCCGGCTCATTCTATGCTGAGTATTTCTCTCTCTCTCTCCCTCTCTCCCTCTCCCCCCTCTCTCTCTCCCCCTCCCTCCCTCCCTCAGCCCCCCCTCTCTCATATAAAAGTAAAGGTTCCCCTCGCACATATATGCTAGTTGTTCCTGACTCTAGGGGGCAGTGCTCATCTCCGTTTCAAAGCCAAAGAGCCAGTGCTGCCCTAAGATGTCTCGGTGGTCATGTGGCTGGCATGACTAAACACCGAAGTCGCATGGAGCACTGTTACCTTCCCACCAAAGATGGTTTCTACTTTTCTACTTGCATTTTTACATGCTTTCGAATTGCTAGTTTGGCAAAAGCTGGGACAAGTAACGGGAGCTCACTCTGTTATGCAGCATTAGGGATTCGACCAGCCGAAGTGCCAACCTTTCTGATTGACAAGCTCAGAGTCTTAGCCACCGAGCCACCATGTCCCTTTATACACTCACACCCACATCCATCCTCACATCCACACCCACACCTTGTTTCCCCGAAAATAAGACAGGGTCTTATTTTCTTTTGACCCCTGAAATAAGCGCTTGGCCTTATTTTCAGGGAGGTCTTATTACTTTTGAGGTGCAGGAGGTGGTGAGCATGGTCACCTCATAGCAGCTGCTATGTTGCAATATTTTTGAGGAGGGCTTATTTTAGTACTTGAACTCAAAAGCCTGATTGGGCTTATTATTTGGGGAGGTCTTATTTTCAAGGCAACAGGATATACGTATGTTTTTGAAGTATCTCATGCTTGATAACATAAATATAAGAAAGAAAAGTAGGATAATGCTTAAAGGTAAATTAGTATGATAAGAACCAGGGACTATGCAGGGGTCTAATGGGATCTTTTCCTACAAGTGATAATGCCAACATTAGCATTTTCTGCTATCATAGCTAGATAGCCCTATTACAGTCAAGCAACTACGTCCCTGGACTAGTTAGTAGCATTGTTTTTCTATGCTGGTTTTACTTTCCAGCTTTCCTGCTGGGCAGATAGTGTTGACTTCTGACATTGAGTTTTAGATAACCTAATGTGGCGAGCTGGTTCAGTTCGACTTCAATTTAAGAAACTGGTCATCCCTTGGAGAGTCTGTCAGAAATGAGGCGGTACTGACAGCATTGAAAGGAGGTTGCAATGGCGATGGGAGCAGCAGCATCGATAATAGTCTCAACAGGATCTGGGAAGTTCCTTTGGCAGTTGCCCAGCTTTGCTCACTCTTGAAATTAGGTCTGCTGAGAATTCGTTTTGTGGTAACTTGGTTCTCTTATCAATACTTTTATTGCTGTAGCCTTAGCAAGCGATGCATGAGAGGGATTAATTTTCAATATTCTACAGAGGAAACATGGAAACACAGAAAGGTATGGCGGCTTGGCGTCACAGAAAGCTGAGAGAACAGCAGTCGGAAAGCTGGAGGAGTAATTCTCATCTCTTCCAAACCAGACTAGAAAGTAATAGAAAACTCCGGACTCCCTCCAGATGTAACCTAAATGTTGCCTTGACAATATCCAAAATGTTTGGAATGCTATTCACAGATTTGGTGGATAGGAAGAGAAAGGAAAAGAAGGCGGGAGGAAGGTATCGTTTAGAATCAAATGATTCCTTTCCTCCTTATTTCGCTTTGCTTCTCTTACAAATGAAAAGGAGAGTAATCCTTCGGACTAGCCATTCTTGTTTTTGGTTCTTTATTTTATTTCAGGTGTCACTGAGGTGATGGTATTTCTATTAAATCATTAGCAATAGCACTTAGATTTATATACTGCTTTACAGTGCTTTACAGCCCCCCTCTAAACTGTTTACAGAGTCAGAATATCGCCCCCAACAATCTGGGTCCTCATTTTATCCATCTTAGAAAGATGGAAGGTTGAGTCAACCTTCAGCCTGGTGGGATTTGAACTGCCAAATTGCAGTCAGCTGGCGGGCAGCAGAAGTAGCCTGCAGTGCTGTGCTCTACCCACTGTGCCACCGAGGCTTATTATGGTTTTCTTAACAAGTTGAGTAAAGTAAATCTTCAGGCCCCCCCCTCTCCTCCGGGTTCAGGCTATAAAACTTCAAAGATCTTTGCTTCTGAACAAATCCAGTTAATGGTATTAGAATTAAAGAATTAAAATAACTAACCCTGTAAAGCTGGCTCTACTGCTAAAAATAGGCTTTATTTTAACTATGGATGTATAGAGGCACAGTCATATCATACAATATTGTTTTTAATGTTAGTGTGTCTTGGGGTTAATATTTGTTTGCTGTTGGGCTTTATAATCAACTAATTTTAGAGGATGTATTTTTTTAATTTCTGTTTTTTTAAAATTTGGTAAAGGCATACAATAAATTATTTATTAGCAGTATTGTTAGTACTAATTGTAGCTTTGAAATAAAGTGTAATAATTACTTTTTGGATGTGATATGAATGTGGCTAGAAATGCTTATGCATAAATAGCCCGGCTTAATGGTCATAATAGGCTATAAATGCTGATAAAGAAGTTTCTCTAAATATATTCACTAAGTAAGGAAAATTCAGTTTTGGTCAATAGCCCTTTTGTGGGATTAATTCTTAAATCTAGTCTTGTCGGGTTTATCTTTTTTTTTCTTTGATTATATATTAAAAGCATAAAATGCACACTTAGATATTATAAATGTACTTCAAAATATATTTTTTTCACAAAATGCACATTCCTGGACATATTTTATTTCAACATAGCCAGACATTTTGCCATTACTTTAATACTAAATTTACAGAACTGGGAAATCTAAAGAATAATAATATACCAAGTACATTTTGGCCTCACAGGTTTGGACTCAGTTCTTAAAGAGTTCTCAAAACTTGTTCTGACCCAGGCTTAACAGAATGACGAAACAGACTCCTTGTCCCACCCCCACCCCTCTTTTAAAATTTGGTTAATGTGAATTCCTGGCATTCACATCCAGAAAAGCCTTTCAAGGGTGAATTGCAACAACAGACCTTATCAGTCCTTACCTGGCAAGGAGTCTCTGTGAGGCACGGACTCAGATAAGCAAATCTTCACAATAATAAGCGAACTAATTGTCTCCTGCAAACACCACTCCCCTTTTGCTCCTCTTTATTCCCTATGGGAGGGGCCATTCAGAGTCTACTTGTGCCTTTACTTCTGAGCCGACCCCAGTTCCTTGGTTGTTCCCTTCTCCTGACAGCTCTGCACATGCGCACATCTGGAACAGGCTCCAGCTGTTCTTCTCCCCCACTTATCTCTAACTCTGAAGGCAGCTGATAAATGTCAAACGGCCCTGGCCCCATCTCTGCTTCTGACACAGAGCACCCATCAGAGCCTTCCCCAGACTCCGGGACTGGCCTCCCCAGCCTCGTCATTATCCGAGTCTGCCGTCAACTCCGCCGGCAGCTGGTGGGCCACAACAAAACTATAGTTGGTCAAGCTTCCTCAAACACTAGGATTGCTTCTAAACAAAGTTATTCTTTATTTAAAATATTAATGCCATGGCTACAGTAGTGCAAATTGCATTGGTTATTCTTGCAATGACTTTCATATTGCACTTGTGTTTGTGTGGAGATGTTATTGCCAAACCTCATGATAATCATATTATGACTGATGATTTTTCCTTCAAAATTTTTATGTTAACATTCAACATTTGATATGATATATTCCACAGGATGTGGAATTCCATGGGATGTGAGGTCTAAAATGTTGGACGGACATCTGGTGTGGAAGATTAACCTACAAACAACGTCTTCAGCAATCATTTCCTTGCTAGCATAAGAGAGGTCAGGTCAAGTAGGACGGATATTTTCTTATTTATTTACATCATTTACCATATTCTGTCAAAAAGAGTGCTTTAAAAAAAGGTGACAATAAAATGCAAATAAAGAAACAAGTTTTTTTTAAAAAAATCATTAAAATCCAGCTTTTAAAAAGCCAAAAACAAACCCCACAACAATAAATGCAATCATTGGTGAGGTTTTTGGGGGTGTATGTGTTTAATTAAGAGATAATTTATATATTTTAAAAAGAAACAGGCAAACAAACAAATACCAACACCAATCCCCCTTGCCTATGTCTGTGCTCATTCTGGTTTCTGCAATATCAGAATAATTAATGAAATTAGGGGAGGTTATTCTCTCTTTTTTTCATAATTTTTTTTTGTCATAAACAATAAAACATCTACAGAATAAATCTATTTATAAGCAGCATTCACATATGAATGAACTAACGGACCATTGCTACAAAATAAATGAGGAATTCTCTATCACCTTTAATTACAAAATAATTTCCCTGCTTGCGCTCTGTTGATTTCCTAACACCGTATCTCTCTTATTTTCCCAAAGTCATTGTATAGCAATTTATTATCAGAAAGGATGCTGCGTATAAAAGTTTTTAACTCTGTTTTTAACCGTCTTTTGGGATTGCTGAGAGGAAAAAAAAAAGAGGGACACTTTTTTTAATTACATTGCAGCATTTACACGTTTCCTCCCTCCCTTTTCTAAATAGAGATTGAGAAAGATTTTTCCACCTCTCTCCAGCAGCCTTTCTTAAGGCTTTCTGTCCCTCAAGTAGCCTTAAAGTTAATACGTAATGCAACACACTTTAAGAGATAGGCTTTTCTTGCAGTCGGGTCTCAATTAAGAGATAAAAGACAAAAAAGTGCAAAGCACTTGATAAAGCTAAGAATACAAGGACTGGCATGGAAGTGCTTGAAGCTGTCCGTTGCGATAACTGGATAGCCAGCTGGAATCTTCTTGAAATAAAGTGGGTGCTCTAACTTATCAAAATCCACATATGGGAAATTATTGGTGCCTACAGGGGTGATTAACACTAACTCAGTGGGTCAGAAACAAGCTGGGATAAAGGTGAAAGCTGTATCTGACTATCAACACCACATACATCCATTTAGAGAAAGATAGCGGCATTTTCCCCTCCTTTCACCCACCCCTTCTGCCTATATCTTCCGATTTGCAGGTTGTTGCACAGTAGAAGAAGCTGCATGCCTTGTACACACTTTATGCTATAATGTGTAAATTGCATCGCCCATTTATAATGTAATCTGTTTTTAATAACTCACATTAAGATTACATTTTAGATAATTGTGTGCTCCTCTT
This sequence comes from Natrix helvetica, assembly GCF_964273705.1. Taxonomy (NCBI): domain Eukaryota; kingdom Metazoa; phylum Chordata; class Lepidosauria; order Squamata; family Natricidae; genus Natrix; species Natrix helvetica. The sequence continues at coordinate 153,869,369 of NC_138548.1, read as the reverse complement.
TCACAATAAGCATTTGCTCAGTCCGTATCTAGTCTGAGGCAGTCTTCAAAATTACAAGTACAATCAATCAACCTTCTCTATCTGTTCTTTACTGTATGTTATTGCCATATTTTACCTGGAAATTTAACTTAATAGACATCTAATAGTATGTTGTTGAATGTATTACTTAGAAGTAAAGGGAAGACGTTTGACCATGTATAGCCAATGCTGCCTATTTCAATTGGGTAATATCAATGGCAGCTTTTGTGGTTCTAGGAAGGGGACATAGACTTGATTGTACGTGATGCTACTCATTCCCTTAATCCCTATCCTTCAAGTCTAGCTCTTCAGGGTAAAAATCAACATATTTTGCCTGGAAGGGATGAGAGATCTCTTTAAAAAGTGGTGAGGATCCTATTTCCCAAGGTACCTAATGAACCCTATAATTTTTATTATCTGTGCTGTCACAAACACTCTTTATTAAGGCTTCCGAACCGGAATTGGAATTCCCCAGCAATTCCCTCTGCCAACATCAGCTCAACCCCATTGAGTTCTACAGACTACTCAATGAAGCCAACACTAGTCCTCAACGCAAAGGCAAGTTCCAAGACAAAAGCAAGGCAAAGGCAACACAAAGGTGAAGGTGAAGGTGAAGGCAAAGGCGAGGCGAGGCGAGGCGAGGCAAGGCAACGCAAGGGCAATTCCACAAAATAAGGCAAGTTCACAGGCAAAGACAAAGACAAAGGCAAGGCAAGGGCAAGGGCAAGGGCAAGGGCAAGGGCAAGGGCAAGGCAAGGGAAAATCCACAAAATAAGGTAAGTCCAAAGGCAAAGGCAAAGGCGAGGCAAGGCGAGGCAAGGCAAGGCAAGGCAAGGCAAGGCAAGGGCAAGGGCAAGGGCAAGGGCAAGGGCAAGGCAAGGCAAGGGCAAGGGCAAGGGCAAGGGCAAGGGCAAGGGCAAGGGCAAGGGGAGGGCAAATCCACAAAATAAGGTAAGTCCAAAGGCAAAGGCAAAGGCAAAGGCAAAGGCAAAGGCAAGGCAAAGGCAAAGGCAAAGGCGAGGCGAGGCGAGGCGAGGCGAGGCGAGGCAAGGTGAGGCGAGGCGAGGCAAGGCAAGGCAAGGCAAGGCAAGGCAAGGCAAGGGCAATTCCACAAAATAAGGCAAGTTCACAGGCAAAGACAAAGACAAAGGCAAGGCAAGGCAAGGCAAGGCAAGGCAAGGCAAGGCAAGGGCAAGGGCAAGGGCAAGGGCAAGGGCAAGGGGAGGGCAAATCCACAAAATAAGGTAAGTCCAAAGGCAAAGGCAAAGGCAAAGGCAAAGGCAAAGGCAAGGCAAAGGCAAAGGCAAAGGCGAGGCGAGGCGAGGCGAGGCGAGGCAAGGCAAGGCAAGGCAAGGCAAGGCAAGGGCAATTCCACAAAATAAGGCAAGTTCACAGGCAAAGACAAAGACAAAGGCAAGGCAAGGCAAGGGCAAGGGCAAGGGCAAGGGCAAGGGCAAGGGCAAGGGGAGGGCAAATCCACAAAATAAGGTAAGTCCAAAGGCAAAGGCAAAGGCAAAGGCAAGGCAAGGCAAGGCAAGGCAAGGCAAGGCAAGGCAAGGGCAATTCCACAAAATAAGGCAAGTTCACAGGCAAAGACAAAGACAAAGGCAAGGCAAGGCAAGGGCAAGGGCAAGGCAAGGGCAAATCCACAAAATAAGGTAAGTCCAAAGGCAAAGGCAAAGGCAAAGGCAAAGGCAAAGGCAAAGGCAAAGGCGAGGCGAGGCGAGGCAAGGCAAGGCAAGGCAAGGCAAGGCAAAGGTGAGGCAAAGCAAAGCAAGGCAAGGCAAGGCAAAGGCAAAGGCAAAGGCAAAGGCAAATCCACAAAATAAGGCAAGACAAGGCAAGGGCAAAGCCAAAGCCAAAGCCAAGGCCAAGGCCAAGGCAAAGGCAAAGGCAAAGGCAAAGGTAACAATTGAAGAGACACAATCTGCCATTCAAGGCAGGAACACACAGCAAGGAAATTTTGTTCCCAGCATTGTCTCTATCTGTCTGTTGTGCTAAATAGCCAGCTTCTGATGCAGCCCATCAAGATGGGTGAGGCTGCCTCCTCACATTTAATCAGGATGACCTTCACTGCTCCTGCCTTTTCTTTGCTCTATGTCTTCTTAGATCAGATACAGAATGCAGTTCCTCTTCCTCCTCACTGACTGGCTGCAGCTGCATGCATTCCCTATCTGAGTTCTCAGAGCTATCCTGCTGCAGCTGTGCTTCAGCCAAATCCCTTTCAGATGGCTGCTTAGAGCCATTGACCAACTCCCCTCCTGACATGCCTGGAACTGGTTCATCCTCCTCTGAGCTGACATCTGGAGAGGTTTCTGGGGAAGCATCTGGGGAAGTCATCACACCAACTGGCCATCAATGCAGAGTTTCCAGAAGACAACATTGTAATTGACAATAGTACTTCTTTTCTAAACCTTGACAATAAACTTAGTCCAAGAAAAGTTAGGTGTTGATGTAAAACTTCTAATGGATTCTTCTTTGATGGTAAATAAACATAAAGTAAGGGATCGGCAGCTTGCTGAATTCTAATAATACTTTCCCTAAAGTCTTAGATCCCTTGAGCAAGTTGGTGTACCTTTCTATTTCATGCACACGAACCAACTGGATTTCCAGCTGAACCCTGTAATGTTTTAGGGACCTCTACTGTAGTGTAATGTTGAAACTGTGAAGCACAACAATGACCCTAAGACCGTGATAGCGAACCTACGCAGTGCCCTCTCTGTGGGCACACAAGCTGTCTCCCCAGTTCAGCTCCTCCGCGCATGTGCGTGCACCTCCTACCAGCCAGCTGATCTTCAGGTCCCTGCTGCGTATGTGTGTGGGGTGGGAGGCATGTGGGGAGGCCGTGTGTGCATGCACGGAGGGCGACAGGGCACATGTGGGAACGCACTTGGCTAGGGGTGGGACATATGCATGGGGGCTGCACGCACATTGCATTTTGGGGGTTCGGGGGGCATGTGTGCACATTCATGTACTTTGGGCACACGGTCCGGAAAAGGGTTCTAAGAGGAAAAAAAAAACGGTTCAGAGACTGCTTCCCCATTGCATTGGCTGCCTGTTACCTCAGTTGTGCTAGGCCTAGTGGAGAGCTGGCATAACAGCTTTCAATGATCTTCCCATTGTCTGTGCAACTTCATCCTACCTCCTCCACAAAAAGATCTTAGAAAGATGACACTTATCAACCATCTTTCTAGTTTGGGTAACTGATGATTAAAAATCAGGTCTAATCATCTTCACATGGAGACAAGCGACCTTATGATTTCAGTCAGACAATATGGGCTGACACTTTAACTTGACAGTTGATATAACAGGCATTTCTAAAGGCGCAGGGTCGAAAGACGTAGGCCAAAACGCTCCTGTGTCTTTCTATAAGGATATTATTCCTGTCCTTCCTTACCAATTTTTAACTCAATTATGACCACGACGATTATCGATTTTATAACTGAAACCTTCATTTGCAGCAGCTGGGGGTGGGATGGGGGTGGGGGTGGGGGGATGGAAGGAATGAAATAAAGTCAAGCCATCCCTTTCATTTAGAAAAGGAAAATTATCCAATAGGTGCCATAGCAGCATAAAACTGTTGTGTGTTTCTATCGCGCCAAGTAGAAGCACCAAACAATTCTGTGCTGCTATGGCATTTATTGTGTAATTTTCCTTTTCAAAGGGAAAGGGAAAATCCATAACAAGGGAAGAGATATTGCTGATGATAGAGCACATGCCTGCACACCAGGAATCCTTACTTCAGCTCCTATCCCAAATCCTGGAAAAATGTTGAAAGAGAGCTAGATGTAACCGGTAAGACAATGGTCTGATTTGGTGATATGCAAATTGAACAACCACTGGGGGGGGGGGATATACGGATCTCCTTTTTTAGATGGGGACCATAGAATGGGAAGTTTGCTGAAAATAATTATTTATTTGAAAGAACTGAGAATTCCGGAAAATTGCGGTCCCAACGTATCTATCTAGCGATTGAGGAAAGCAGAAGGCCGATGCCACTAGTTGACAAACAAATCTGTGCTTTCTAACTAGCAAATGGAGACAAGCAGCCTTACGATTTAAGTCAGACAATATGGACTGACACTTTTAACTTGACAGCTGACATGACAGGCATTTTTTTTAATGTATAGGGCAGAAAGGCAGTATTGATTCAGCAACCCTGTTTGATGTCTTGCCATAACTTCAGTTAAGCAGGTGGCAGGGTGAAATATAAATGGATTGCTAAACAAAGATTTTTATTTATTTATTTCCTGGTTCTGTCTGCGGGGGGAAAATTATGAAGTCAAAGGGAAAATCTGATAGCCAACAACCATCCAGGACTTTTTTTTTTTTAGTGAAGCAGTTTATTGTTATCTTTAAAGATACGCAAATTTGATTATAACTTGCAAGTAAAAAAAACAAAAAATGAGCTTCTAAATATAATTAGTAACTATTAAAAAACTATTAAAATTACTAATATTGCAGGAAGTTGTACTTTGTTACATTTCAAGTTTAAGGCTGCCATTGTTAAAAACAGGTAAAATTTTGAGGATAATTTTGTTTATTATTTATATCTTGCCTTTAAAAAAATTAACAAGGAAGCAAACATATCTAATACTCTTTCTTCCTTTTATTTTCCCCACAACAATAACCCTGTGAGGTGAGTTGGGATGAAGGAGAATGACTGGCCCAAAGTCATGAAAGGCTTTTATGGCTGAGGCAGGACTAGAACTCAGGGTCAGCTGCTTTCTACACTGGTACCTTCATAGACTAGACTAGACTAGACTAGAATAGAATAGAATCATAGAATAGAATAGAATAGAATCATAGAATAGAACAGAATAGAATAGAATAGAATAGAATAGAATAGTGGAATGAAGAATAGAATAGAAAAGAATAGAATAGAACAGAACAGACTAGAATAAAGGAATGAAGAATAGAATAGAATCATAGAATAGAATAGAATCATAGAATAGAATAGTATAGTATAGAGGAATGAAGAATAGAATAGAATAGAGGAATGAAGAATAGAATAGATTAATTTTACTAATTTTTTTTGTTTAGATTTTGTTATAAAGGTGTAATCTCTCCTGGGTACTTATAAATTCTAGTAATAATTTTTTGTCTAGATTTATTATAATATAAATATAAATGATTCTAGACAAAAGCACGTTTAAACAAATATAGTTAAATGAGAATGATGGTATATTGATGGTATAAAGATTTTTGATTTAAAATGTACAATTCAATATGAATGAAATATAAAGAATGATTGTAGTAACGCATGAAATTTATTTGTAACCAATTGACATGCTTTCTGGAAGATGTATTGAAGAATGTTAAAAAAAAAGAAAAAAGAAGAAGAATAGAATAGAATAGAGGAATGAAGAATAGAATAGAATAGAGGAATGTAGAATAGAATAGAATAGGATAGGATAGGATAGGATAGGATAGGATAGGATAGGATAGGATAGGATAGGATAGGATAGGATAGGATAGGATAGAATAGAATAGTGGAATGAAGAATTGAATAGAACAGAGCAGAATAGAACAGAATTTTTTATTGGCCAAGTGTGATTGGACACACAAGGAATTTGTCTTTGGTGCATGTGCTCTCAGTGTACATAAAGAAAAATAAAATAGAATACATTCATCAAGAATCATAAGGTACAACACTTAGTGATAGTCAAAGGTTACTAATAAGCTCTCATTATTTTCCATGCAGCCCCCAAACCGGAAGTATGAAATGAATAAAAATTATCTTCATAAACTGTTGGGAAAGATTTTTCTTTCTTTTATTTTTAATAGTATAAATGGAGGAATAGCAAGCAAAAGAGAGCCTGGTTTGCTTTTAAACTTCTGAAGTTTCTAATGCCACAATATGGGACACACACACACACACACACACACACTCTCTCTCTCTCTCTCTCTCTCTCTCTCCCCCTCTTTTTAACATACTTCATAAGCAGGTACATAGGTTTTTAACTTCACAGCAGATTCCTGTTTGGGAGGGGCACAACTTAAGTAATATGCAACTCTTGCCTTTCTGAAATGAGTAAAGTTGGAAATCTCAAATGTCAACTATTTTCATACGTGGTTTTGCTAAGGAGAAGCCCTTGCTAATCCTGCACTCGCATAGATAGAAGGTCAAAGTTGGCCAGTGAGCCAAGAAATTCCCTATCAGGGGTTCCTTCCTCTCCAATTGAAAGAGGCATAAATTGTGGAATTAGTGTATTGATTGAAGGCTACAACTTCAAGCAATCGTTTTTTTCCTGGCTTGACAAGATTATTTTATCCTACTTTTCTTTTATTATTATGTGTTGTATTTGAGTCATCCTTCAGGCAGATGAAGTGACAGCTTGATTTAACTCAATAAAATCCACCAGTTAGGAAACCTACTGAGCCGAACAAAAGAAGAAAACGATTGCACGGGGAAGGTGCCCATTTAGTGTAAGCAAGCATAACCCTCAAGAAAAGAGAAAATATTAAGTGAAATTATGGCTCTAATCAATGCATTTCTATGGAAACCTGGGAGGAATTCGTAAGAATTCTCGTGGAACATGCTTCCTTCTTTCCGTCCTCTTTCTTGGAAAACCCCACCAACTCTTTTAATGTTTAAAAGGAAGAGGAAACAAATATTTTCCCGAATAGTACAGTATATTTTGGAATAATTGCAAACTAAGTTGCATTGCTTGTGGGAAAGAATCTTTTGCTACTCTGAATACTTAAAACAACTGATTTATAAATACCGGTAAATATTTATATTTATTTCCGAGGTGAGTAAAATGAGGACCTAGATTGTTGGGGGCAATAAGTTGACATTTGTAAACCGCTTAGAGAGGGTTAGAAAGCAGAGGTGGGTTGTCCCCGGTTTGGTCCTGTTCAGCCGAACCAGTAGTGGTATTTTGGCCGGGGTCGCAAAACCAGCAGCGACCCAGGCTGGTCGCCCCCCCTCCGATACAGTTCCCTAGTCACTGCTGCCGTTGCCGGCATGTTGTTTAGTAGTGCGTGTGCATGCGCAGTTCACTGTAAATTGTTCTGCGCATGCATGAAGAACAATTTATATTGAACTGTGCATGTGTGCTAAGTGCACGCAAAGCGAATTGGTAGTAGTAAAACCGGGAGCATCCCACCTCTGCTGTAAAGCCCTGTGAAGCGGTATGTAGGTCTAAGTGCTATTGCTATAGGTTTGACATTTATGAACCTCTGAAACTTTGCTGGATTTAGTCAAATAAACATTTTGTGGTGTGTTGTCCTCTTACGCCCCTTGACTAAATAGCATTGACCAAAATACAGGTAGTCCTCAACTTACAACAGTTCATTTAGTGACCATTCAAAGTTACCACCGCACTGAATAAAGTGACTTAAGGGTGTTTTTCACAGTTATGACCTTTGTGGCATCCCCACAATCATGTGATCAAAATTCAGACGCTTGACAGCTGACTCACACTTATGACCGTTGCTGTGCCCCAAGGTCACACGATCCCCTTTGGCAACCTTTTGACCAGCAAAATCAACAGAGAAGACAGATTCACTTAACAGCTGTGTTGCTAACTTATCAACTTGGTGATTCACTTAACAACTGTGGCAAGAAAAGTCATAAAACGAGGCAAAGCCCACTTAACTGCCTCACCTAACAACCAAAATCATGGGCTCAGTTGTGGTCGTAAGTCGAGGACTACCGGTTGTATTGCCCACTTTTGAGAAGACAAGTGAAAATGTGCAATACTGGTTGATAGGGGGAATATGGAGCCATTGAGAGTCAGAAGGTTCACATTCAGAGGTGGGTTCTTACCGGTTTGGACCAGTTCGGCTGAGTAGGTAGTAACTCGGCTGCCCATGCCCCCAAACCGGTTCTATCTTGCCGCCATCTTGCTTTTTACTTCTATGCATGCACAGAAGGATTTTATTTTTTTTATCTACTGCGTTGATGCGCTTTGGTGCATCAAGTGCATGCACACCCGAAATGTGTCCCTGAGCGAACCGGCAGTAGAAGAAACCAGAACCCACCCATCTTTACATTCCCAATGGTAAAACCCCCCAGATGAAACCCCCCTTTTCCTTACAATTGATTAATCCATGAAACAGAGGTTACGTAAGACAAAGAGTCACATTCATATATATCCATAGCTGTTGAAGAACAAATTAAAAATAATAAAGACAGAAATGAAAAACAAAAAAAATCTTACCTAGGATAATTTAATTAGGATTTTAATATTTGCACAGTAAGAATAACAAATCGTCATATCTTTTCTTCTGGTATAATTTTTGCTCTAGCTATGTTCTCACATGCTTCACTGACAAAATGGTTGCTGATATGGTCAGCAATTGGGATTGGCCATCTTTGGCTGCCGGTCTATCTTCCCTGGTTGCCCAAGGAAATTCTTTTCCATTTGAACAAGTTTCAAAAAGAAGGTTGGGCCATTGATGAGAAACTTCGGGGTGGGCTATTAATTTTGCTCAATAAATTCATATTTACATTCGAAGAGTATGATCTACCAAGCTTCATCAAGAACTCATGTTTTATGGAAATAAGTGGCAGATTTGATGTCACCGCCAGTGTTTAGGAAAGTGGTTACGGTTAAGGTTACTGGATGGGCAGTAACAGACTCAAGCTCAACCCCTCCAAGACGGAGTGGCTGTGGTTACCGGCGCCCCGGTTCAACCAGTGGGTTCCATCACTGGCCATCGGGGGCGAACAGCTGGCCTCCGTGGAGCGGGCACGCAATTTGGGCGTCCTCCTGGATGCCCGGCTGTCAATGGATGACCATGTGACGGCCGTGGCAAGGGGGGCGTTCCACCAGGTTCGCCTGGTGCGCCAATTGCACCCCCTATTGGACCGGAGTGCCCTGCACACAGTCACCCATGCGCTAGTGACGTCCCGACTAGACTATTGCAATGCTCTCTACATGGGGCTTCCCTTGAGATGCACCCGGAGGCTGCAGTTAGTCCAGAATACGGCCGCGCGGGCCACGCGGGCAATTATGGGAGGTACTAGATACTCTCATGTAACACCTCTCCTGCGCGGCCTGCACTGGCTACCAGTGACTTTTCGGGTGCGTTTCAAGGTGTTGATTATCACCTTTAAAGCGCTCCATGGCACAGGACCTAGCTACTTGCGGGATCGCATCCTGCCCCATACATCCCTGCGGCCGATTCGCTCTCACAGAGAGGGACTCCTCCGGGTGCTGTCCACTAGGCAATGCCAGCGGGCAACGCCCAGGAGTAGGGCCTTCTCTGTGATGGGCCCGACCCTCTGGAATGACCTCCCCCCCCGATATTAGAATAACTACCGATCTCCGCTCCTTCCGTAAGAAACTTAAGACCCACCTGTTTAACTTAGCTGGCCTGGCCTAACTGTAGTTTTGTGTCCCTCTAGCCTGTATTTTAAATTTTTAGGGGTAGGTTTTTTAGGTTGTTTTAAATTTTTAACTATAATGTACAGCCTATTATTTAATCTGTTTTTATGGGTATCTAAAAATATCTAATTTTTGTATATTGTTTTTATTTGTGGTCTGTACACCGCCCCGAGTCCCTTCGGGGAGAGGGGGCGGTCTATAAATTTAATAAAATTAAAATTAAATTAAATTAAGGTTGCTTACCACTTTCCTAAAACATGATGCTCAGCAGCAACTCAGCTCTCAGTTTTTAGTAATGTTTAGGGGTGAGATTTTAGATTTGTTACACAAAAACTCATGTTGGAACTTTGCCATTTTTTTCATCCTGTTTGAAACAGATGTGTTTCCATGCTTTCAGTGAAAGCTGTTCAATATCTTTTGGCTAATATTAAGCTAACACAATCATTTGGTTGCCACGATGTAGAAAAGATGTGGAGACACTAGAAAGAGTGCAGAGAAGAGCAACAAAGATGATTAGGGGACTGGAGGCTAAAACATATGAAGAACGGTTGCAGCAACTGGGTATGTCTAGTTTAATGAAAAGAAGGACTAGGGGAGACATGACAGCAGTGTTCCAATATCTCACAAAGATATTCTTTGTTGCCACAAAGAAGAGGGAGTCAAGTATTCTCCAAAGCACCTGAGGGCAGACAAGAAGCAATGACAGTTAGAACAATTAATCAGTGGAACAACTTGCCTCCAGAAGTTGTGAATGCTCCAACACTGTAAGTTTTTAAGAAGATGTTGGATAACCATTTGTCTTAAGTGGTGTAGGGTCTCCTGCTTAAGCAGGGGGTTGGACTAGAAAACCTCCAAGGTCCCATCCAACTCTGGTATTCTATTCTATTTTCTTCTTTTCCCTCTTACCTGTTATCTTTCCATTATCAGCAAGTTGATCTGATTCCTCTGCATTTTAGGTTGACAGTGGTTACGTGCTGTTCCTTTTTTGTTTCTTCCTAGAAATTCAGGTAATTTTGCTCAGTTATTTGCATGGGAAATGAGAACTAACAATTACTGCACAGGACAGTGTACAGTGTTAATATGGCTGTCTTCATATTCCCATCCACTACCTATTAGTAAGATAAATATTCCTCAACAAAACACAACTGGAGTGCCATATCACATAATATGTAATCCAGATTTCCATGACATGTATTTCTGTTTTTATTCTTTTTAAAATTGCTCCCTTTTTAACTTACTGTAAGTGTAGACGTTTTGTTTATTCTGAATTATTTCCTTTTTACCAGAGGGAAAATAATATTTAGTAAGATATTTGATCTCCCTCTCTTTGTCTTTCATGCATGTACACAAGCACATGCACTTCCTCACTGAATTGAAGGAGCAGAATTAAAACTATATTGGGAATTGTTGCATCTTGTTAGATCTAATACTATAGGGATGCATCTCAGAAATTTTGTATAAGTAACCATTTGGTGATGTATGCTGAGTGATTAATACAAATGTCAGAATGGAGTTTTTGTTTTTCCTTGTGTCTGAAATTGATGCTTGAAGCACACATTCCAATACTTTATTCTACAAAGTTAACTGTCTCACTGATATTGATTTATCGTCTAGGCACAGAAGCATAGGTAATAAAGGGTGAAGAAAAGGAATGTATTTTTACCCCTGTCTCCTCTGATTGTACTAATGTCCGTGTACAGGTGCTTCTATAATACTCAACCACAACCTGATGTGCTCCAGATGTTTTAAGATTGCATCTCCTGGAATTCCCTCACATAAACATGAAATTCTGCAAATTCTGCAAACGATGCAGTTGTTAAGTGACCACGATGGTTGTTAAATGAACCCATTTGCTGGAAAACAGAGATAAACATCAGTTTCCAGCAAAATCAATCAATAAATAAATATTGTAAACAAATGGTCCTCTGACTGTGGGATGCTGCAAACGGCTGCAAATGGGATTTTGCAAAACTCTCAAAATGCAATCACATGACCATGATGGATGGTGGTAGGGATGGTTGAGGTTATCAGAACATTGAATCCAGAACCTTTGAACCTTTTGGGGGATCCGTTGTAACTTCAAATGGTCAATAAGCAACCAGTGGTAAGTAGAAGACTACCTTTAACCTTCCTCAGAAAATCCAGGAGATGTTCATTTGGATAGTGGATTTGAGATACCGTGTTTCCCCCAAAATAAGTCAGGGACCCCCAAAATAAGCACTTGGCCTTATTTTTGAGGAGGTCTTATTCTTTTTGAGGTGTATTAGGTGGCAAGTGTGGCCACCTCATGGCTGCTGCTGTGTTGCAATATTTTCGGGGAGGGCTTATTTTTTTGGGAGGGCTTATTTTAGCACATGGGCGCAAAAGCCCGATTGGGCTTATTATCCAGGGAGGTCTTATTTTCGGGGAAACAGGATATTCCAATCTAGATTATTTCGATATAGTTCAATTATTTTAATCTAGATTATTTCAATATATTTCATGATTCCAAAATCAGAAGAAATTTTAAAAAGAAAAGCTTATATTAGCTGTTTCCAATTTTATCTCAGATCTTTGCCATGTTCCCCAGTGATTTAAAGCAGACTCTTAAGCATAGGGGTTAGAAAGGGTGAAGGTGCATTGTAGAATGGGATTGCAATTTGTATTCCAGTACAATACATTGTTCTATTTTTCTTCTAGACACGCTTTCTTGGTTAATGTTATACTCAAGGCAAAAACAGAATTAATAGGGTAGTGGATATTTGGTGGCAACATCACCTGTTTAATATACATTTGATAGCTTTGTATGATTTGTTCAAGAAAAGGGACTTGCATTTCAGAGCAGGAATGTCTTATTCCATCAGATCTGGCCTAGTACTTACAATAGTTCAGTACTATTGACTTTGATTGGCAGCAGCTGTCAAACGTTTCAAGATGGATTCTTTCCCAGATGTGATGGGAGTGACCAGGGACTAATGTGGGATTCTTCTTTATGTGGGACTAATGGGGGAACTTCTTCATGCAAGCAGAACACTTTCACTGATGTGAAAATATTCTGCTTTGCATGCACTTTCACTTTCGTCTTGGAAAACTTGATGAAGAGTTCTGCATTTAGTACTAGGGGAGAAAATCTGACATAATAGGGATGGGCACAGTTGGACAAATTGGATCAAGATTAAGAATTCAGTTTACCTTTTCATTGATAATATGCTACTTTTTAATTATACATACATACATTCATATCAGTGGTGGGATTCAAACATTTTACTACCGGTTCTGTGGGCTTGGCTTGGCGGGCATGGCATGGTGGACGTGGCAGGGGAAGGATACTGTAAAATCTCCATTCCCTCCCCACTCCAGGGGAAAGTTACTGCAAAATCCCCATTTCCTCCCCATCAGCTGGGACTGGGGAGGCAGAGAATAGATGGGGCGGGGCCAGTCAGAGATGATATTTACTGGTATTTATTGGTTCTCCAAACTACTCAAAATGTCCGCTACGGGTTCTCCAGAACTCATAAGCAGAATTCCACCTCTGATACGTATATAGTGTGTGTGTGTGTGTGTGTGTGTGTGTGTGTGTGTGTGTGAGAGAGAGAGAGAGAGAGAGAGAGAGAGAGAGAGAGAGAGAGAGAGAGAGAGATGTGAGAGCTATGTGATACATACAAACACGAACACACACACACACACTTTACCTTTTACCTTTATATATATCCAGCAAGCTCTTCCTTTTCATGGTAAGTAACCATATGCAAAATTTAAAAAAAAGCTAAGAATTAGTTACGCAAATCAATTTGGAGACAGTAAAAGAAAGAAAAAAGAAAGAAAGTCTAACCAGTTTATGCCAACCTTGCTCACTGTATTGCAATAGGAAAGTTGGGACAATGGCTTTGGCCGTAGCTAATGAAACAGAGACAAAAACATTCCTGCAATGGCTGTGAATCAAATGCCCTATCTTTAATGCAACCAAGGGATCAATCCTAATACCTCCCCCCCCCCCTCCCACTTGTATGGTATAAATGGGCTTGAAGCCACTGTATCTTTGGTAATGTTCCCACCTGTCTCCGTTTCAATTAATGGTGTCAGGCTTTTCTGTTTCTGACTGACTCTTACACTATATTAGTAACAGGGGTGGGTTCCAGCTGCTGCCACGGCCGGTTCTCTCAGGGTTGCGCCACATGTGCGCGTGCTTGATGGGTGATGTGCTTGCGCAGTACTGAAAAAAAAAAGATAGAACTGGTTCATGGGCATGGCAGGCTGAGTTACTACCTACTTGTCTTAACTGGTCAAAATCAGTGGGAACCCACCTCTGATTAATAAACTAACTTAGCATCCTTCTTTCATACTGGTCCCTTGCTTGTGTATTGTATTCAGTCCGCACCCATTTAGAATCCTTACAGCATGGGGATCCTCTCTCAACAGGCTTTGCCGGCTGCAGTTTTAAATACCCCATCCCCACTGAATTCCACTAAAAGTAAAACCCTGATTTTGCAGACTAGCTGAAAGTCTGCTAGCCAAATGCCCACGACATCTAAATCTATGTATTATTGTGTATAAATATAGGTACATTATGTAATGATTTGGTGCATAATTGTTTTAAAAGCTATGCAATGTACATACATTTTACGTAATTTACATAACGTTGATATAATTTACCGAAAATTACAGGAGCTCGTATTGCGTTCATTGCATTTGAAGCTTGCTCAATGGGGGAACCACGAGACGTATGATGAAGAAATGCCAGCTTGCAAGACAGGGTGGCAGCTGGGCAGCCAGAAGGGTTCTCACAATGCATGGAGTGAGCACCCTCCTACTTCAGCCAAGAAACACTCCCCTGTCTGAGCTGTTTGTCTGCCAGGGAGATCAAGGGTGTATTTAGGCATGAGCTAAGCAAGCCACAGTTTACAGCCTCATAGTCTGAAGGGGACTCTTACAATTTCAGATTTTTTAAAAAAGGTTTAACTATAGTTTCATGCATGACCTCCTATAAGCTCTCCTATATGGCTCACACAATCTTCATTTACTGATTAAGACAGTGGTGAAATTCTTTTTTTTTTTACTACCGGTTCTGTGGCTTGGTGGGCATGGCAGGGAAAGGATACTGCAAAATCTCCATTTCCACCCCACTCCAGGAGAAGGATACTGCAAAATCTCCATTCCCATCCCACTCCAGGGGAAGGATACTGCAAAATCTCCCTCCCCACCCTACTCTGGGGTCAACCAGAGGTGGCATTTGCCAGTTCTCCATACTACTCAAAATTTCTGCTACCGGTTCTCCAGAACCTGCTGGATTTCACTCCTGGATTAAGATCTGCTTTGTTTCTGTGTGCATTTGCACTTCCTGTTCAGAGGAGGCCTTTCCCATCTGTAGGGCTCAGGAGCTGCTCCTTCCTCCCATTTTCCATTGCCAAGCAATGCAATAGTAAAGTCTGATTGTCATATGATCACATTGCTTGGCAATGGCACTCCCATTGTCCTTGTTGTTGCTGTAACTCCAGGATCACACAGGTTGTCAAGCAGGAAAAAGTGGGAGTCCCAAGCAAGGAGCACAAAGTGGGGGGAGATGATGCCTTGGGCAGACACCGGAGAGTGTATGTGGGTCGGTGGAGGCTGCAGGCATGTTGGGGGGAGGCTTCAGGTGGGGGCTGGGGGAGCATAGGCAAAGGGGCACAACTGGGCAAGGTGGTGCTGTGCGTGAACATGTGCTATGGAGTGCTGGCAGGAGATGCTGTGGAGTACAAGATTTATAGCAGGAGAAAAAGCAACAACCTTCCCCTTTGACTTCCCATTGACCTTGTTTGTGGGAAGTGTTAGAATATTCATGACTGGGAGAGACATGATAACAAGGTCAACCAATGAATAGGCATAGGAACTAAGTCAGCCAATGGGTGCTTAAACAGATCTGAGTCTGTGCTGAGAATCTAAACTGAAACTCTGTCTGCTCTGAACTCTGAACTGAAAACTCCTCTCGGCTGTACTGTGGCCTGTGTTTGCTTGTAACTTCTACCATGTTGAAATAATCTACTATTGGTATTGTACATTTATTCATCTGTTATTATGTATATAAAGAGGTTAATGAATCCAGCTGAATCAGTTATCTGTGTGTGCTTTCTGGATTTGATTTTTCTGCAACAAACTCTGACAGGAAGTTGGCAAGGAAGGTTGCAAAATATAGTGATCACATGACTGCAAATGCTACAACAGTTGTATGCGTGAGTTGGTTGCCAAGTGCCAGAATTGCGATCATGTGACTATGGAGTTGTTGCGACTGCTGGAATTTCAAGGCTAGGTTGTATGTACCACTCATTCAGCACCGTCACAGCTTTGAACTATCAACAAAGGAGCTTTGAACTGTCTAACTTGAAGACTACCTCAATTTAAAATAATAATATTTAAATCAGCAAACGAATTTGTGAGAAGCTAAAAGTTGTAATGTTAATTTGGTTTAAATTTTTGAATCAGAAATCTACAAGAGAGGTGGCAAGTAAAGGCTTGGGCGTTGGCCAACGTCCATTGTTGACTTCTTGCTGATTTGGGCCCTGTTGCAATAAATGGTCTTCTTGCTTCTTAATATAATGCAGCTTGGGAACAAATTTCTTGACTTCTAACAACTGTTTAACAAATATCTTAAAGCATTTTAGGCCATCGTTCTCTACATACCAGTCGTGGGTTCCGGATTCCGTTCCAACCGGTACAGTTGCGGTGCGTGCATGTGTTGTAGCATCAAATGATGTTTCTGCAAGCCTCCGCGATGCTCCAGCTGCTCAGTGGAGCATCACGCAGGTGCTGTATGTGCCATGCGCATGCGTGGAAGCGCCAACAGCTTTAAAATATGGTAAGTAGAGCGGGCGGGCAGGAGGGTCCTCCGGAGCACCGTACCGGAATGGTACCCGGTGCTCTGGGCAGGATCCGGTACGTTCGTACCGGGGCATACTGCCTGCAACCCATCACTGCTACATACCTATCTCCAAATAAGTCTTTCAGAATTGAAATGGGATTTATTTCTCAGGACATGCATTGGTGCCCTCTATTAGCAGAGCAAACTGAAGGGACCTGTCTAAAGTTGGAAATATCAGCACAGGTAAATTCAGTCAGATTTAGCAAGCACATTGGTCCTTGAGCCCCAGTGCAGTGCCATTAATAGTAAATCATTTCTCTTACAGGAAATTAAACTAAGGACTTTGTGAGGCATGCATTTGTTTCATCATCTTCTGTGGCAGCTGACATTCAGACTCCAGGTTAATTCACACATTTCTTTTTGCATCTAGAGATTAGTGCTTGTGTGTGACAAAATTAACAGAGCCTGACTGCACGTATAGATGTTGTAACCCCACTAAACCCTCAAACATGCTTGGATTTTCTATTCTATGTGATATAATGAAAATATTGCTTTATAGTCTTTTCTGTTCAAATCTAACCATTTAGATTTCTTTACTGAATCTAAGGAATTACAACCAAAACATACCAGAGAGACACTAATGTATGCAATTGAAATCAGTTGCATAATTTCTTTCATTACTGTGTCTTTTATTTTTGTCTGAATATTGCTCTTTCATCATTACTATTGCACTAAATAAATTAGAATCAGATTGTCTCCACTTCTTACATCCCTCAAGTGAATAGATTTTAGAGTGATTTGTGGAGACTTAACACCTGCTGTCCCAATATAATGCAGAGTTTTTTGGGCAAGTGCTATTTTGGTTATTCCATTTTAGGACTTTTCTTGTTCTCTTTGAACTGAAGCAGTGGATAGGGCCAGAATAAAAAGTAAAAGTTTAAGTAACTTTTTTTTAACATAAAGTACAACTGAATTCAGTTAATTAATGTAAGCAATTGATAGTAGCACTTGCATTTAATAAAGTCTCACTGTTATCATATGCAAACTAAAGGTTGGTAGTTCATTGGGGAGAGTTGGTGTCATGGTTTAAGTAACATCCACATCGAAAGAAGACTCCGAGGCTTGAGTTTCCTCAAAGTTCAATTTTATTAGAGATGTCATATTGGCACATCTGGGGAAAAACCGAATCTGAAAGTTTCCAGGTTTTCCCCACCCAAAAGAAAGTTCAAGTCCCTGCACAGGTCCATCACATGGTCCAATCAGGCACTGTCCCAACTGGAGATGCCTTCCAGTCATACCCCTCCAGGTGCAGGGCAAGTTGTCCTTGACTCTCTGAGAAAGGAATGTTATTTTGACTATATCTCTCACACTCCATATAATCCCCCTTCCCAATTTCCCACAGCATTAAATGTGGCAGGCCTGAAGGCCCAATGCAAAAGATGGCTTCCAGGCCTGACAGTTGGACTGACACCAAATAATTTCTAGTGATTACAATCTTGGAGCCACAAACTGTACACCTTCAGGCTTGCTGTAATATGTAGTATAATTTGTATGCATGCCAAACCCAATTTACTTGAGTTGGGTGGCTATAGATATTAAAGAAACAAACAAACAAACAAATGATGCCATCATGTCCCCATCCCAATGGAGCTCCAAGTCAAATAAGGGGAGGGAGAACTACTATCTTTCTAAATGGGTTTTCCAGATAGTAGTATGTTCTCCATAATTTATGCTGCCTTCACCCATGTGCTAACAAAAGCTAAATTAATATCATAGATATAATCTAATTTTTTAAAATTCTGACGTACTTATTTACATACATGATGGAGAAGGTAAGGAAAGGAAATAAATAATCCTAGAGCTGATACAATGAAAGAATTTGATTCTTGATTGTATACTGGTAATTCTCAATTTACAACCATTACTTTAGTGAACTTTTGAAGTTACAATAGCACTGAAAAAGTGACATGACTGTTTTTCACACATGACTGTTGCAAAATCCTTGAGATTAAATAATCAAAATTCAAATGCTTGGCAACGGATATATATATATATATATATATATATATATATATATATATATATATATACATACATACATACATACATACATACATACATACATACATACATACATATATATATATGAGCATATGGGAGGAAGCTCATTACTCCCTCTTTCTGTCCTTCGGCTCATTACAGAAAACCATCCAGGCAGAAAACCATGTTTTTATTTTTAATGTTGCCTTTTTATATTTGTGTTGTATTTGTGCTGATAAATAAATAAATGGAGAGTAGTATAGATCTATTTCGAGCTATTTAGCTCTCATCAGCTAGCCATACCCTTACTGGGATTTGAACATTATATATATATATATATATATATATATATATATATATATATATATATATATATATATATATATATATATATATATATATATATATATATATATACACACACATACATACATACATACATACATACATACATACATACATACACACACACACACACACACACACACACACACACACACACACACATGTATTTGTGTTACAACCCCTGGTATGCCCAAATATGGGAGGGAGCTCCCATATATATATGCTGGTTGCAGTGTCCCGGGGTCATGCATTCATCTTTTGCGACCTTCTGACAAGCAAAGCCAATGGAGAAGTCAGATCCGCTTAACAACCATGTGGCTAACTTATCAATTGCAGTGATTCATTTAACGATTGTGTCAAGAAAACTCCTAAAGTGGGGCAAAGTTCACTTAACAGGTGTCTCACTTAGCAACATAGATTTTGGGCTCAATTGTGGTCATAGGTTGGAGACCACTTGGTTCCTGTACCAGATTATCTTAGTGAAGTTAAATTGTAGACTTGTGGATTTTTTGCCTCTTCCACCCTAAACAATTATAAAAAGGAAAATCAGTTGATGTCTCACTTTCCACTTGACTTCTACAAATTTCATATTGTTTAGCACAATACGGAAACTACAAAGGGCCTTACTGCATGAAAGTGTGTTGAAGTGGAAGGAGAGCTCCTGTTTAACTGTTTATTTACTGTTGTGAGAAATCTGCGGGTCAGATTTTTTCTTGAAGCGCTTAATACAGAGTGTGATACGTATAGAGCTTGTCCAATGTTGCATCTCTGTCCTTCACTGAAGCGTGTGTGCAGAAGGGTTCAAATCCTGGGTCATTTGAAGCTGACCTTGTGCTGCGTCCAGTTGCTGGCATATGTGACCAAGTAGATAGAACTGACTGTGCTTATTTTTATTATATTAACTATAAATAAAATTAATAATGATGATTTTCATTAACTGATTCACCTAGCTACTTGACTCTGCACCCGATTAATATTTTATTCGGCTTCTGATTACCTGTGGACTAAGCCACCTATTTTATAATGAGCAAAAGTTCATACTAGCACAGTTGGGAAGAAGGCCTTTTTTCATGGATGTTGCTTCCTTTGTTCTTTATTGTGCCCACTTGAGGGGCTTTCATTTGGAGAGTTGCAATAATTATTCAGGGGACATTTGTGGAAAACAGTTTTTATTTCTGTGTTTACCTGAACGGGTGCTAAAATAATGCATTTGTTAGAGATTAGTAAGATTGCTATTTATAACATTCAGAAGCCGAAGTTATGATAGAAGTCTGTCTCGGTTTCTGTACAACACTGCAGACTTTTGGTAACTTCGTAAGTATTTTTGATACTTGTGGTAACTTAAATGTGGAGCAACTCATGGAGACAGAAGTTGATTTCGGGAAGAAACACTTTGATCAGTTTTAGTTGGCTGAATATTCTCTATGTTATTCTTTTTTTCAGGGTTTCACTGAAATGCTAAGCTTTATTTGGTACTAAAATAGTTTTCATGTATGCCAGTGTTTATTGTCACAGTAATAGTTCCTTTGTAAAGAAAGGCTCTACATAAGTTGGAAGGATAGATCCCCCACCACCACATGTACTGCCAGGGGCTACAGTACACCAATACAATACAATAGCAGAGTTGGAAGGGACTTTAGAGGTCTTCTAGTCCAACCCCCTGCTTAGGCAGGAAACCCTATACCGTTTCAGACAAATGGCTATCCACCATCTTCTTAAAGACTTCCAGTGTTGGGGCATTCACAACTTCTAGAGGCAAGCTGTTCCACTGATTAATTGTTCTCACTGTCAGGAAATTTCTCCTCAGTTCTAAGTTGCTTCTCTCCTTGATTAGTTTCCACCATTGCTTCTTGTTCTATCCTCAGGTGCCTTGGAGAATTGTTTGACTCCCTCTTCTTTGTGGCAACCCCTGAGATATTGGAACACTGCTATCATGTCTCCCCTAGTCCTTCTTTTCATTAAACTAGACATACCCAGTTCCTGCAACCGTGTTTGTTGCTCTTCTCTGCACTCTTTCTAGAGTCTCCACATCTTTTCTACATCATGGCGACCAAAACTGAATGCAGTAAAGATTTCAAATTTCCGTCACTTTACATAGATTGCAGATTTCAATGAACTCCTTCCTCCCTTCTTCCCTCCCTCCCTCCCAAAAAGGAATCTTCTACATTTCATTGGATTTTAACAATCTTAAAGTAGGAATACAATTCAACCTGTTTATTTATTTATTTATAAAATTGATATGCCACCCATTTCACTATCCAACTTGACGCTGGGTGGCTTAAAATGGCATAAAAACATATATATTAAAAACATTAAAAACTAGCAATGAAATAAAGCTTAAGAACCAAGAATACTGATAGTGCAGGGGTGGACTTTTCTCTCATTTACTGGGTTAAAATCAAACACCCTACTTAATTATCAGTTGCAGTTAGAATCATTAATAAACAAACTAACAGGAATATTGATTGAAAATCATGATTAAAAATTCTGTGTCCACAGGGTCAATATACCATCGAATCAGATATGTACGGCAGTATCAGACAGAAACAAAGCAAAACCTTAAATTGCTAGGTACTCATATGCTTAAGCTGTTAAAACTCGGTGCTTTCTATAACAAGATAGTCATTCCATTCCCAGAGCTGTTGGTTTAAGAGTTACTGGCATGTCTATCAACTTTAAGAAGGCATCTCAGCCTTTCATCCCTCCGAGGTGGGTAAAATGAGGAGTCAGATTGTTGGGAGCAATATGCTGACTCTGTAAACCCCTTAGAGAGGGCTGTAGAAGCACTATGAAGCGGTATAGAAGTCTAAGCGCTATGACTATTGCTACCTTCACTAGGCCTTAATTGTTTGGCAGTTACTTAACACATGAGAAGCTTTGCCAGTTTGATTTTAGATAACTTCATTTGTTCCTATATAGTTTATTTCCATTTTATATCTCTATTTTCTTAAGTGTTTCAATTTTGGTTAATGACAACATAAATAATGGATGAGATGGATTTTGTAGATGAATGCCTAGAAAGACTGACCCAAAGAGGGACACACCGTATACAATATTTCACTTGATCATACTTTTAAAAATTTTCTATTGAATATTCCATCTTTTTTTAAAGTGCTGTTATTTTGGATTTGCCCAGCTCCTACAAATGGATGGGATATTTTTGTTTCAGTTTAAATACGAATGGTCTAATCATATTTCTGAAACTAATTTCTGAACTGGTATGCACATTTTTATTGGTTTCCATCCATGTAGTGGTGGATACTTTTAATTTAATGAGGGAGACAAGTTCCAGTTCCCTTGGGAGAAGATCATTGGATGACTTTGGGCCAGTGACAATGTGTTGTAGAATTGATATTGTGGGAATAAACTTGAATAAACTCCTTCATTTCAGTTATTTTGAGAAGGTAGAATCTAAATGAACAAACTAGATGTTTATATTGGGAAACCTGTTTTACATTGGAAAAACTAATAGCAAATAAGTAACTACTTGTAAAAAGCTTGTAAATTTGTTCTTGAATTTGTGATATCAGAAAGTTTATGTATATGTTCCGATTGCAATTACGTGTTAGCTATTCCATTAATATCATCCTTCTTCCTATTTGAAAGAAGACATGGTGAGTGTACTTTTTAATGTTCACTAGAGACTACATACATACATACATACATACATACATCTACGTATGTATGTATGTATGTATGTATATGTATATATATGTGTGTGTGTGTGTGTGTTTAAAACAGGAAGAATTAAAATGGTTGGAAATGAGGAATTGAAAGTAATGTTACACAGGTGTTCACAGAAAGTTACAGTTAGTGAAGTTGTGAAACATGTATGTGGTTAGAAGAACAGTATAAAGGATAGGATTCAAGATCGGCTCGGGGCCCTTTGATTTATAGCAGTCCTTGTAGGACTTGCTATATCTCATTGGCCCTCTTCATTAATACGTTAATGCAGCGTATTACTGCTATTATATCTTTTATATCTATTCATTTCTAATGTTCCAAATTATTAGAAACAATAAACCTCTGATCTTAAAGTAAGAATTTTTGCTTGTGTTGTTGCCTTCGTTTCCTATTGGAATTTTCCTATGACAGTTTGATGCGTTGGCTGGGAAAGGACAGTTGCTGGAAGAGATCTGGGGTCCATCTGGGATTTTTACAACTTCCTGGCCTTTGGCCTCCAGATAACTAGAGACTGCTACTTTCCGGACACAATCTACTTTGGATCAGAGGTAAGCTGGAAGGTCCCTCTTTGGGGACATAGAGTAGTTAGATAGGGAAATTGCTGTGGTTTAGTTAGCTAGCTAAAGCCTGTCTCACAATTTGGCTGCAAGGGAAGGGTCACACCCGGACTTGCTTTAAGGACAGATTTCTTTTTCTTTCCCCCTTACCTGTCGTGCCTTCTGGACAAAACAGTCAGGGCTGGTCCCGTGGTTGGGACCTCAGAAGGAGCTGACTCCCCTGAGAACTGATCACTCCCTTGTATTGGTAGTTGTGGTTGGGGTCGTGCCCCTGTGCGTTTTACTATATTTTGCCTTTCTTGAAAGATGAATACTTTCTTATGCCTCCTCTTCATTGAGGAAGCATAAGGTGTAATCTTTTTGATATTTTATACATTTAATTGATATATGTATTTTCTGAGATTGTGTTTTTTCCCCTGATGTTGCTATTATCATTGCCTCTTCATTGGGTTAGACACTGTACGTATGTGTTTGCACTGATATTGTGAAGTGTTTCTTGAATCCCTTTAGACCAGATCTTTCCTATAGCCTTATTGTATGAGCTGGGTGGATTGTTATTCATCCTGCCTTTTTCCTTAGTGGTCCTGTATGGGTTTTTTCATTGTTGATTATGCCGAGGGTGTTTCTTTTAATGACTCCTGTGATAAGATTTTTGAACATATGACTCTTGATTATTTTGCTACTGCTTTTCTCCTGATTAAGGTTATCCCTCAATGTAACTGGAGCATGCCTACGTTACAGACATACCAGGCTCAAAGCAGGATGCCTAAAAATTCCAATATGTAGAAGTTGGAAAGATTCTCTATACCTTATCCCCAACAGGATATGATTAAGAAGATCATGTCATTTGTGAGTTGTATTTTTCTACTTTTGTCAGTTTATGTCATAACCCTAGCATTATTAAAAAGTATTTTTTAAATCCAATATTCACACTCAGGTGTTCACACTGTAATTTCTGTTAGTAAAACTGACATTTCTTAAAGTTCATTATTTTTTTTCACACTGAAATTGTAGTCTTTTTTAAAAAAAATAGTCATTAAATAATAGAACGGAAGTATCTTCAGGCTAACGGGCACCCCAGTGCTTTGTCATTTCAGTGCTTGAGTAGTTGGCATGAAGGGTTTGATAATATCTGGGTCATGTAACCCAACTGCTGAAGAATTACAACCAGCAGAATATTTGTCCTTCAGTAAATTCTTATAGAGTGGCATCCAGTGGAAAAGCTTTGAACTATTGTATGCCTCTACCATTTTGTGTAGGCTTTTTCTAAGCATGGCATCCATTATTAAACCTGGAGGATACCAAAATGTGAATTTGATTATTTTCAAGCATAGTAATGGAAACAAGATTTACAGATTCTACTAGTCTCTGACTCTTGATGCTTAAAGGTTTCACCCTGGATAATTACAATGAAGAATTTGCATTTTCTGCTGTTATGGAAAATAGGCTGTGCAACCCATGCCTGCCATGCACCCAAACCGGTTCTCCCAGCAGCGTCATAGGTGCCACCATCTTGTTCTTTGCTTCTGCGCAAATTTTTATTGCACTGGCTGGCCACGCCCCCAAACTGGCCTGCTCCGATGCTTGCTCTGCCTTGCCTTTGCCATGTGGATCCACAGAACTGCCTCTTTCTGCCTACACACAGGTAAGCAGCATTCGTGATAGCCTAGCCCCCCTCCCTGCCGGCTGCAACCCAGACCCTACCTGGTTAACTGGGCAGCCATCAGGGAAAGTGGCGAGCGAGCGGTTGGGCGGGTGAGCGGGCAGACGGTATCGGCCTGGCCTCCAAAGCTCCATCCTGCAGGGGTAGCAGAGGCAAACGGTAAGGGAAGCAAGTCACAGGCTGGCATCCTTGCCTCTTTCTTCTGAGAGCCGGCTTGGGGGATGGCCAGCCTCCCAAGCGCGGGGTAAAAACAAAGCCACAAAGCCATGCCCACAGAACCAGTAGTAAAAAACTTTTAATCCCACCACTGGTCTGTCAGCACATCCCAATTTATAGGTTATCACAGATTTAAAATGCCCAGTGGTGAAGTGGGGAGAACTTATTTGGAAATTTTTGGAGGAATGACAGGATATAATTTTAATTAAAGGCAGAGCTTAACATTCTACTTGTACTGTGCTTTGGTATAAATATATACTAAATGAAAAGACTACTACTTAATGCTAATTCTGGTACATAGCAAATAGATCACAATGAACTTGCATTTCTCTTATCAAATTTGATACTTTAATTTTTTTAAATAATTTCTTAGCAACCTGAAAAATAGCTGTATCACACATAACTCGTTCTGTCCGTCCATCCATCCATCCATCCATCCATCCATCCATCCATCCATCCATCCATCCTCTCTAAAAACCATCTTCTTGATAGCTCTTTTGGCATGTTTTCCCTTCCATACCTAAATTAATAAAATTGCCACTGAACCAGTAACCATTTTCAGGTATGATCAAAATCTCTGAACAAAGATACAGGGAGGGGGGTGGGATATAGTAAAGCCAAGTGCAGAATTAACTGTTGGACAACATGATTTTTCACTAAATCATTTCCCAGGTAGGTTTTAGTTCAGGAAATGGTGCGGTTTCTAAGATGAAAAACTGCATTGCAAGATATTAGCATTGAGGCATAAAGTACTGTTCTCGGGTTTCAAGCTTTTTTTAAATGTTCTTTGCTTTTTGCCTCCTCCATAGCTTACTTATTGGATAAATCAACCCAGGAGTCCGAGATTTAACTCAATTTTGTGTGGCAGTCATCCTTAAACTACTGCTGTTTTAACCAGTGTTGCAGAGACAGAGCTGAAGACTAGGAGGAGATAACTATATAATTACGTTATTTTGGAAAATATATATATATAATGGCAAACAGGTTTTGCACTTGCTTCTTTACACTTTTTCATCTTTTGCACACAATAGTTTTTTTTTATTTGCTACTTTCACCACAGGACTTCATTAAAGCTTTGTGAACAGCTGTATCAAAACATCTTCAGTGCCTTTAATATAAATATGAGAACTCTGTTCCAATTATCCAAATAATGTAACAGTTTTCACTCCCTTTTATTTCGACATTGACTACTCTGAAGTGGAAGGTTTTCCTGCACTTAGATAAACAGTGAAACTAATTGGAATCCCTAAAAAGATTATTGTATAAGAGGCTCAGGGAACCTTGCCAGTTTACTGAGATGAAAAGAAAGCTGTCTGGAAAATAAAATTTCCTACACATGCAAACATGGACACATTCATACAAAGAGATCTATTTTATAATAGCTTTACACGGCAAAGAAAAGACAAGTTTGGGTGTTTTGTGGTCTCAGCTTTTTTTATTTCATTTGCCAGTAGCACTTACAATCTACTGACAGAAAATGAAATTTGTATCTTAAATATAATCAAACATACACATTTTAGTTTAATATGACTGTACATTTAGTTTGTAGTCAGCATAAATTACTTTATTGAAAGACTGGGTCCAATTGTAGTTATGTACTTAAAAAACACATTCAAATGATCAAATAATGATCTAATCATTGTTTCTTGTCTCCGAACAATAATGCACAGAAATTGCTTGCCTCTAGAAGGAAAAGAAGGGACGTGGTGGCTTAGTGGCTAAGACGCTGAGCTTGTCGATCAGATAGGTCAGCAGTTCACTGGTTCGAATTCCTAGCACTGCGTAACAGAGTGAGCTCCCATTACTTGTCCCAATTCCTGCCAACCTAGCAGTTTGAAAGCATGTAAAAATGCAAGTAGAAAAATAGGAACCACCTTTGGTGGGAAGGTAACATTGTTTCGTGCATCTTCAGCATTTAGTCATGCCGGTCAGAAATGTCTTTGGACAGCACTGGCTATTCGGCTTTGAAATGGAGATGAGCACCGCCCCCTAGAATCAGGAACGGCTAGCACATATGTACGAGGGGGGACCTTTACCTTTAGAAGGAAAAACAAATCTGAAATTAGACCTCTATATATTTGGATACCACTAGAATCTAGGACTAGGCGAAATAGCTTTGCTGTTACTTGTATCTGATTAAATAAGAACACCTTGGTAGGATCAAATATTATAAATTTTGACAAAAGCTCTCTATGATGAGTTTTTTAAAATGATGTCTTTGAAAGACATCATGATGTGCAAAACTCATTCTTTCCTATGGTGCATTTCTAGCCAAAATAAATCATGATGTAATTTCCTCTGGCTGTTATCTGATGTTCTCTGCCCACAAGAAAAGGCTAGTAAATCAACATAGAAGCAAACATAAATAAGACATGTTTTATTGGCACATGTGTCTATTTAGTATTTCAAGAAGAGTTAGTACATGGATGCTAATAATATACCACAGCCTTAGCATAGAAAGGGTGGTATGGTGGCTCAGTGGTTAAGATGCTGGGTTTGTCGGCTAGAAAGCTGACAGTCCAGGTTCGAGACCTGAGTGCCACATGATGGGTGAGCTCCTATTCTCACCCCAGTTCCTGCCAACCTAGTAGTTCAGAAGCATGTAAATGCGAGTAGATAAATAGGTACCACTTCAGTGGGAAGGTAATAGTACTCTGTGATGTCATGCTGGCCATATGACTGGAAATGTCTTGACTTTGAAACGGAGATGAGCACCACCCCCTATAGACAGCAAGGACAAACGGAGTAAAATCCTCAGGGGCTCATTCACTTTTACCTTTAACTCAGAAGTTTTTAACCCAAGGTCTCCAACTCTATGGTTATTCTAAGCTGACTTGGGTTTTATATGCAGGTGTCTTCATGTTCTCCAAGCAGAATTTCTCTGACTCCTTTGCAAATTATTTTAAATAAGTCAGATACCAAACCTTCAACCTGTGGGGCAATAAATGACTTCCTCCTTATCCTCTTTTGCAGTTCAATTAAATTAAAAGAAGATGCTGTGATCAGTTATTGCGTTTACTACTATTATTAGCAAACACTATATAGACATTCAAACAGTAATCTATAGCAATGCAAGAACAAATTCAAACTGTGTAAGACAGGGGTGTCCAAACTTGGAAACTTTAAGACTTGTGGACTTCAACTCCCAGAATTCCCCAGCCAGCATGGCTGGCTGGGGAATTCTGGGAGTTGAAGTCCACAAGTCTTAAAGTTCCCAGGTTTGGACACCCCTGGTGTAAGAACACCACAACGTATGTGGAATAAGCAGTCTTCTTTATGGCATAGTAAACATTAGACTGAAGGGATGCGGTGGCTCAGTGTCTAAGACTCTGAGCTTGTTGATCAGAAAGGTTGGCACTTTGGCGGTTCAAATCCCTAGTGCCGTGTACTAGAGTGAGCTCCTGTTACTTGTCCCAGCTTCTGCCAACCTAGCAGTTCGAAAGCAAGTAAAGTAAAAAATGTAAGTAGAAAAATAGGGACCACCTTTGGTGGGAAGGTAACAGCGTCCGTGCGCCTTCGGGGTTTAGTCATGCCGGCCACAAGACCACAGAGACGTCTTCAGATAGACGTTTGGCTCATTGGCTTTGAAACAGAGATGAGCACCGCCCCCTAGAGTTGGGAATGACTAGCACATATGTGCAAGGGGAACATTTACCTTCACTAAACATTAGACTAAACTTTTATCTCCATTGACATACAAGCTTATATCAAGAAATAAATGAATTAAATTGAATTAAATGGTGAACGAGTACTCATGCCTCCTAATTTTCTTCACCCAACCCTTACCCATCTCTTCTTCCTCTTTTCCAGGATCATCCCTCCCCCTCCCCAATTCCTATTATCTGACCTATATGGACATTACATTTTAATGTCTGGATACTTAGTTCTGGTTCTAATCTATTTTCTGCAATCTGAAGAATAATTTGACAACAGATTTTTAAAACTTAAATTCTAAATATCATTGACTTACCTATGAGTGGGGCGCAAGCTTCATCAGCACCATTGTTAAGGAGAATGCTTCTGCCACAGAATTTGCAAATGAAAGTAGGATTGAGCTACCAATTATAATTGTTTGTGGCTGATCGTTGTTTTTATCTTGATTGTTTCTCAGAGTCAAATTCTTTGAGTTGGGTGGCCATATAAATTCGTTAAATATATAAATGGGATGCTTTCATTTGATTCAGATTCATAGAACCACAAATCAAAGCAAATGCAATCTCGGTTTGAGTGCTGAAAATAGAAAAGTTCACTGGCACAAATTCGGGGCTTTTATACATTAAAAAAGTATGCATTAACTAGATTTGACTTATGAGTCAAATGAAATTCTGAATTGCATTGACATCAACCCAGAGAGAGACACATACATGCAGAGATAGCCCCACAAATTGTGGTGGACTACTAACATCAAGGCACTGAATGTAGAGACCATGCAATTTGATCTTGATTGTTGGTGACTCTATGAAACACACCCATGCAGGTATTTTGGCGACAATATGAAAGTGATTTGCTCTTTTTGCCATGTTTAGGGATGTTTTTTTTCTATTTCCCAGTCTTGCCTACCTGGAATTATTTAAGCACAAGCCAGGTCTATTCTTACAATACAATACAATAGCAGAGTTGGAAGGGACCTTGGAGGTCTTCTTGTCCAACCCCCTGCCTATGCAGGAAACCCTATACCATTTCAGACAGATGGCTATCCAACATCTTGTTTTGAGATCAAGCCAAGGTTAGCTTAGTATGGCTGCTGCTGCTGCTGCTGCTGCTGCTGCTACTACTACTACTACTACTACTACTACTACTACTACTACTACTACAATCGTGTCGGAAGCACTTACTAAGACACTTCTGTGTTGAAAGGATTAGCCAGTTGACATCATTGTTGTCCAGGGGATGCTCAAGGGGGCTCCTTTCATGCCCCTGGTATTTTCCCACTGAAGTGGTACCTACATCACTTTCCATTTGGATGCTTTCGAACTGCTAGGTTGGCAGGAGCTGGGACAAATTGACCAGGAGTTCATTTTGTCACACAGCTCATGCACTCAGGTTTCGAACTGCCGAGCTATCGACCTTTCAATAGTCTTCTGACTTAACATCCTAACCACATGAACTATTGTGGCCCTTAGTTAATTATTCATTAATTTTATTGATTAGCCCTTGGGCCATATCAAAGTGCAGAGTTCCAGAAACAAATAATTACTCAAATTGGATAAAAGCAATTTAAAATGGAATTGGATAAAATACACTTTAAAATGAAATTGGAATAAAATACAGTCTAAAATGAAATTGAAATAAAATACAATAATTTGAGATAAAATATGATAAAATTATATTTTGGTGTCACTCCTACAATCTACCCCAATCAGTCCCACATATGCAGATCTGAACCATTTTGCTTAAGTACTGTGCTGTGTTAAATGTTATTTTCAGATTCTGGTCGCACATAAGGTAAGTTGTTTTGATATGGGGATCCCAATGGGTCATTCGTTTGGTATATAGACCAAGGTATCTTCTTATACAGGCAACAATCAAATAGGATGGGAGCCTTTAGTACTCTAGCTTAGTAGGACATCAAGAGCATTATGGTCCCCACTCTAAAACATGCCCTACATTTCATCAAATACTGTGTGCATTGATGTGTAGGTACTAACAGAAAGACCGAAATTCTTGCCAGCTTCTACAGGGATTAATGAAGTGTGGCTGCTCACTTGTAAACACTTAAACTATTCTCACACTATGTTTTTAGGTATTGTAAAAACAAGGAATGTAAGCATATTAATATCCTGGGATTTCCTAAATATAAAAAAAATTGCTATGGAATGGATAATTTAAAACCTTCTTCATAAACATCTTGCTATTGTTGACTGTCTACCTAGAGTACGTTGGCAGGTTAATCAATAAAAACTTTAGTTGATTAGTCCGTGAGACCAGTGCTGAAGGGAATTTTGGGAGGAATGATTTCATCCACATGTATTTAACTTTTCTTCATATTGAATTATATTTGTAGTGCATTACTATAAAGGATGGGTAAACAACAATACAATTAGAAATGAATATGATGATTTGCAAATTATAGGAATTAACAATTCCAATCTATTCTGCATTGCTCCAATGGAATTTCAAGTACTGTGTACATGTCTGGACACCACATTTTAAGAAATATTTAGAGGAGGAGCTGACGTCATAATGACACGGCGTGCGATCTTGGAGCTCCAAGATCGCAGTCGATACTTTTGCCACTGGACGGTTCTTTTGGACCTAAACAGTCCTGAAGAGATGGTGATAGGGAAGATTATGTCCCGCTGATCTCAGGGACACTGCAAAGTCCCTGATTGATCCAGGAGAA